>NC_040901.2:6192245-6523912 GCF_900634795.4 Betta splendens | reverse complement strand
TGGGAGCTGCTCAAACAAGACCAATTATTTAGATTAATTTGATGCACCCTTCCCAACCCCATTCTGCTACGAGCATCTGCTCAGACTCAAGGAAATGATGATGTACGAGGCGTAATTTAGCCTTGAGAGAGCGGGAGCCGGAGCAAAATCGCCCCGCCTGATTGTGGCCAAATGGAATTCAGATGAACTGAGCTTATTAAAAGGTAAAGGGGATGGAAATGTACAGGTAAGAGGTTTATCAGTGTTAATAAATGCTACGAAGCGGACGGGAGCCATGAGGAGGGGGGGGGGGCTGCAATCATCCAAATGTCTTGGAGATATTGGAGGTCTCACATCTGTTAATTTCTGGGGTTTTGACGTTGCCTTCGTCGCCCGGCGTCCGGTGTCGTTTGGCTGTGAGGAAGCGCCCCCGTTGAGCCTGCCTGGCTAAATGCCACACGAGTTGGGGTCCGAGCGTCATTATCACCTACGAATTACACCAGGGCTCATTTTAGCAGCAGTGAAACCTTAAATGGGGTTACGGGAGCGTCATCATCGCCGCGTACAGATGATCTTTACAGACTCTTTACAGCCTTAATGGAGCGCGGAGAAGCATTCACAGTTTACAGAGACGGAGAGAGACGGTGGAGTGACACAAATGAGAAGCGTTCAGAACAGAGCGTTTATTATATCATGTACAATAGATGAGCGTGAGAATGTCAAATACTCTGCATCAGCGTCCCGTTCCGGATGGTTTCCACTATTTCCACCACAAGTCGGACTCAGGAATCCTTTAAGCCCCTTTGTATTTGAATGAGAGCACAGAGTTAAGTTAGGCTGAGGTGGGCAAACATTCCGCGTTACCTTAGGACTAACGTCTCTTCCTAAAGCTTCTACTCAAACAAAACCCCACGATGCTGCGTCTGGAGTCCACTCCGAGCTGGAAACCCGTGCGTCGGCCACGCATGGTGATTGCCGATGAGGAAACCTTGTTTACTCAGCGCAGATAACAACGGCTCCCTCCCCTACCTGCCCTGAATCCTTAACTGGCATCATTATTAAACTGGAGACAACTAACAGAAGATAAATGTGCCTATTTGCATAGCGGGCCGGAGATGAGAACTGGTGCTGCGTGACGCCTGCACGCGAGGGAGCGTCCATTAAAAGCCGTTAACAGACTGGTCAACAACCAGTAGAGCTGAAATGTCACTTTCTTTACAATGTGTGATTGCGTGAATGACACGGTCCCGCCCAGAACTCACCGGAGTCTAGGTATTAATTTCATCCAGACGTCTGACTGCACGAGTGGATGAAGGCGCACGAAAGGCGCCGCGGAAGCCCTCAGTTTGAGCCCGTGCTCAATATTTCATTACAGCCGACTTTACCAGCGTCTCCGGCGCGTCGGCGGCTGAACTGGGAGTGAAATGTCACTTTAGCTTGTTATTTGCATGGCCACGGCGACACGCGCGTCTGTGTGAATACGGCGCCCGGCCGGCTCCTTCCTGTGTGTTGAATTCGACATGCAGCCAGTTTAACGCCTCCACCGGCGCTTCAGCATTCATTTACTGTATGTGAGGATTTCCTGGCTGCGGCTACAACGATGATTCATATGCCAGCCTGGTATAACGTCCTGCAGAGTTTGGCAAACAGTCTAATCCTCCGTTAATCAGGGCGCGGGTCAATCTTCTCCCCTTCTCCTCAAAAAGCGGGTAAATAAGTTGTTATCCCCATACGTCCGATCAAAACTAACTCTTCGCATCCCTTGTTGCAGCCACGGGGTGTTGTTTTGCTCTGAGGTGCTATAAAATCAGAGTAGTGGCACATATTTCATTTCTTCATTCATATGCATTGATTGAAAGCACCCACTCAGCAGTATTGGCTGGAAGCAGGGGGAAGCCGTATTATAGCCATAAATTGGTCCAGATACGAGCGTCTTTGGAGACTTTGATTCATCCGGTGGGCAGGACAGGAGGGCTGAGGGGGCACATCTTAGGCTCCTTATTGATGGGCTCATTACTGTCAGTCCCGCCGACGGCCGGACGCGTCGTGCCGACCAGGCTCCCTCCAAGAACTCTCCAAATTGGCACGCAGGAAACAAGAAAATAGATTTTATCCATTACCTCGCCTGCACAGTGCGTACTTTGCATGTCATTACCCGGCCGCCCATGCGCCGAGCGTCTGAACCCATTACGACAGGCGGTGGGAGGATAACTACACTCTCAAAGTCTGGCTTTTCTATAAAGTCATCTGTGAAGGTGTTCCTGTCAGCGTTCTGAAGAGCTCCTGTCATTCCTGAGTAGCGGGCATTGTGTTTCTGTTTGCGCTCGCGTCCTTGTGCCGCCCGAATGCAGATCGCCTTTAATGGCTGCAGAGAGCGCCGGGAGTCAGAACTCGCTGTTCCCACTGCCAGCAGAGGAGCACTCCCAAATACAAAGACAACTGTCTTTGCAACAAAAGGCATTTTCCAATCAGTTTTAGTACCCAGGGTGCTGTTAGTGACCAAACTCGCCGCCCGAGCAACGACAAGCACTGATTGATCGACCGTCCGCGGCTCCTCCGCTTCGAGTCCTCGCATAATGACTAATTGGTTGGTAAACAATTTGAATGCAATCAGTGGCAGTTGCTATTGAGCCTGTTCACCAGGGTGGGTAATTATTCAACAGCATTAACTTAAATGCACTGCTGCTGTCCGCATCAAAAAGACAGCGCTTCCATCAGCCCACACCCGCTGCTATTAGTGCTGAGTCTGATTTGTTGGAGTGGGAGAGTGTGGTTAGGGCCCACAGTAAATGAAGTGGCTAATATGCTGAATTCACCATCAGCGGTGGCTAATGTCAGAGCTGGAAATTCACCGGGGCTACAGCAGGAAGTGCCCTTGACAGTCCATAAAAGGCCACCGAGCTCGTAAATGCGCCTCAAATTAGTTTAGGGGCAAGAATCTATCTTGTAGGTATTTTAAGAACATTTATGACTAAAACAACATGGACGAGTATGATAAGTTCATTAAAGCACTGCAACTTTAGGACGCTACCCTCTTTTTGTTAAGACTGGATTATGGTCCCAGACAGGCCAATCTGCATTGCTGCTATTACAAAAGTCTTTCAACTAAGGAGAGAACAGTTTGCACTTTGATGCAGCCTGTTCTTTCATTTTGCATCTCAGAGCATCTCGTCAAACTCCGCCTGAAGTGAATGTTAACATGCCACTGCTCAGATTTGGAGACTCACAGAAATACACCTCGAGTTCGGATGTTGGGGGCAGGTCAAGATCTAACCAGACGGTAGCGCGCGGTCAAGTTCATAGCAGGTGAGGCGCAGAGTCCTCCGGAGTCAGATTTTACAGTTATAATAACTTAAAAGAGTGTATTTTTCACTATGTAATTGTCAGAATGCATATTACTACTGGCCATGATTCATATTTCATCATCATTCCTATTTCACCTAAGGGCACATATTTGGTGCTGAGGGAACACATCTTTTATGGCAGTAGCATAGACCTGACCTGTAGCCTCCATGTGCTCTTCACAATTCATACTTATTCTAAAGTATAGAAAGCTTTAAATGTTCAATTTAGACCCTAAGTGAAGTTTTAAGTTGTTTTTAAAACTTTAAATTCTGCTTAAATCAGTTTTACAGGTTTGCTCTTCATTAGGATAACGTCAGCAGCGCCCCCTGCTGGATGAAGCACGGACCTGTTCAGCCTCTCCTCGTTCACGCCGCACTTTCGATTTCGCGCCATAGTCAGCAATTTTCACTCGGTAAAATGTTAAGATAATTAAAATTACAGACACAGATAAATCGACAAATTGAATTTTTATTTTATGATATTTTAGTCATATAGTATTATTGTCAGGCAAGACGACGCCCCGCCTACCCTGACCTTACGTCACTGTTTAGCTCAAAGTGAGCTCCTGCCACTTAAATGCAATGTTTGACATAAATGAAGTATGCACAGAACACGGAGAAATCAAAGCCGGGCTCCTATTACAGAGTTCATTACTTACTCTGCGTTTCCACTCAGTTTTGCTACTGCAGCACTAGAGGCGGCCACACGAGTAAACTGAGAATGGATGTGTTTGGTTTTGGATTTGTGGGTTTTCGCCGGAATCTAATTGCAACAGGATGCGATGCCAGAGATGAGCAACTGGGGAGGAAAATGTACCGCTACTTGCAGATTTTTTCTCTTGATTCAGCAAGCTACCAGAATCCTGCAAATGGAGAGTGGAGTGGTGTAAATGAAAAATAAGGAGCCTGAAAAGTCCTCCGTCATGATTTACAGTGCCCCTTACGTCAACATACACACTTTAATGTCATGAATAAAGGATCCAGAGGATTCATGGATAATAAAAATTGGATCTGTTTGATATTGATTCCTAAGGAACATTTTAAATATAAAAAACTTTCAAGTATTAAAAGCTGAACACCACTGTCCAATGTTTACAGTCTGTCCTAATCGTTATTCATTGTAAAGGTTAGGAGGAAGATGGAGCCAGTCTCCGCTGTGATTGGGCGAGACGATGGCTACACCCTGCACAGGTCAGCAGTCCATCAGGGGGGTGACGGCCATTAACACCCAATTTAGAATCCCCAATTAACCCAAGTGCATGTGTTTGGACTGTGGGAGGAAGGAAAACCCACAACATCCAAACTGCTTGTGATGTGAACCTGGTAATTAGTGCTTCCTTTACCCTCCTGTGAACCCTGTCCAGCACCGAAGAAGATGAGAAACGGACAAATGGAGAGCCAAACGATCCTCTTGCCCTCAGGTTGTGAAGCTCCGGGTCACGGGGAAGTTTCTGCAGTCAGAAAGAGCTATATGCTTAATAAGAAGGTGCTCTGAGGATCTGTGTAACTGATCTGAGGTGAACGGACTGAGCTATAGATTCAATGCACAGCTGCAAATCATCGGCATAAAGAACTGTATCGACATCATGATTATTGTTGTTAGGTCTTACTGTAGAGATGACGTGTTTCAGTGTATTTAATCTGGAAATCACAAACCATGAGACCAAAGCACCTGCAGGCCTTAGGCTCATGAGGGTGGAATCAGGCTTTAGCCAGGCTCTGGTAGTATCGGACGCTGTTTAGCCTGTCTCCCACCTGCTCAGGAGTCATCAATCTGCACAAGCTGTCGCCTGGACCCACAGTTGAACTCGCCACCATCCTGCTCTGTCGGCTTCTTTGAGTGTTAAAATCAGTTCACCTGTTCTGGGTAGTTCTGATGTGGAGACACATGCAATGGATACAAGTTGCATTTAAGGCTCAGTGACTCATTATCAACAATAACAGTGATCTTGTTGTTCATGATTGGCTACATCATAGTGATTTCTCACAACTGTTATTGTCATTGTCTCATGTTCATGAATCATTAAGTAACTGTAACTGAAAAGTCATCAGCTCGTTCTAAAAGAGCGTCGTAGAACCTGGAATCGAGCCACGCGTGAACCTGAACGCCGGCTGGGCAGCGGTTTATTGGGAACTCCACTCGCTAACTGATAAACGACTCGTGCTTTATTACTGTGTATGTCCTGTCAGCTCGCTGCAGCAGTAGAAAGTCCCTGATTGCATCTATTATATGGCCGGCAAATAATGACTGCAATACTGCATATTCCCTTAGGACAGTGTTTTTACCTCCTCAGCAAATGGCTTCCTCCACATCCACCAAAGGCTCCAAAATAACCTCTCCTGCTCCTCTGGGGAACAGATATTATACAAAAAGCCAATCTATTGAAAATGCTCTGACAGAAATCTTATACATTATTTTTAGGGAGAGCGCAGAGGAAGAGTGAGCGTGGGGGACGAGGTAATCCATTTTAATAGAGCTATCTCTGTATCATTGGCAACTTCTCCTCTGCGCGCTGCTTTTCGGTTTCATATACGACGCTACACGCAGCCAGTCTGTGTGTGTCAGCACAAAACAGGAAATAATAAAAGACCCACAGTTGTGATAGAAAACCGCAAGTTTTGAAATAGCTTTGAGGGGAGAGAATATTTATTCGCTTTAATGATCAAACCCCTTTATTGACTTTTTGGAGAATCCAATATTCAGTCTGCAAGCCGGTGAGAATCTTTCTCATCACGCTGCAATTTCACAAAGGTCTTTGGGACAATACGCGTTTATAACCTTCAAGGAGGCTTTGCGCGCAGCCAGGCGGCGGCGCGTGCCACGGTGTGGCGTCGGTGGCGGCGCGCGCCTCGCGAACGGGGGCTCTGTCGTCATTAACCCGCGATCGATCGCGTCATCAGCGTTTCTGTGGGCGACGATCGGATCAGAAACGCGCGCGGCGGGGGAGGGCGGTGCGGGACGAGGCCCGCAGCTCTTACTGGACGCCCGCCGTCAAATCACAGCGTGAGTGCAAAATCGATACGTCGTCAATCCCTCGCCGAGACTGGAGACGTTTCATCTCCTCCTCGCTCTCGTGGCAGGATAATTATTTGTATTTATGCACCGCTGTGTAATTGGAGCCGTGTGTCTGGGGTTGGTGAACAGGGAGCCGCGCATATTCAAACTGACAATTATGAGATATTATGAAATTATCTATAAACTCAAATGCACTTCTGGCAATTATTCTGTGTTCCTGCCTGCTCAGCTAATGATCAGGTCCCGGATCATGATCGACTAGTGTGTCAAGGAGCAGCAGCGGCCTTCCGTGCTGCCTGAGCATCATTTGCTGCTGTATATCGAGTCTCCTCGTTCTCTGCTCGTCTACCTGTTTGTTTAAATCCATTTATTTTGCCTAATTGCGCCGTCCCGCCGCGTCTCTGTTCGCGTTCTCCTCGTTTCCTGACCCCCCCCCCCTCACCTTTGCCCCCTCCCGCCTCCCCGCTGACAGCTGGATTACCATGTATCCACGCGGCGCCAGAGGCCCAAACAACATCGCGCTTCGCCTCGCGCTTGGCCGCTGCAGCACCACGGAGGCCAAAAGTGGAGGACAGCGAGTACAAAAGAGGCAACCGGAGACAAGGTGTCGAGGGGTCGATGCCTCTGTATGCGAACTGGTGCTGTGGAAGGTGGGCAGGTGTTGACGGGTGGTCTTCAGATACAGGTGAAACCATTATTAGGATATGAATGCTTGTATTTTTAAATGCACATCCATCTGAAGTGATACTGCATCTCTTTAAATCTGACTCCCAATGCTTTTCTATTCTGTGTTTGTCTTGTTTATTCAAGGGATGAGACTCGTGTTCATGACACGCCTGTACAGATTTAAAAGTTTTATATTTACCCCGTGTTTATTGCTGTAGTGCCGGAGCACAGCTAGCATACACAAATATACTTAGCAGCGCTTCTCTCCCCGCGGACACATATTGAGCAGAACCAAAACAAGTGGTGGTGCTGGTGAAAGCCCCGAGGCAGCGCCAGACAAACAAGGAGAGCGGCGTCTGCGGCATACTGAGCGGGCCTTGGGCCTGGGCCCGGGCTCGCGTCTAATTATTAACAATAAATATCTGAGGCGGTGTGATGTGGTGGACGGCGCCGGAGCGAGCGCGACAGCGGGTCCTGGCAGCTGCAGCGCGGCCGCGGCCTGAGGAGGGCACTGTGGAGACGCGGACCGGAAGCGGAGCGCGTGGATCCGAAGGAGGATGCTGCTCAGCGGCACGGTTGATCAGACTTTATAAACAGGGGCCATGGGAGTGACTTGCCGTGCACCTTTATGACTCTGGGAACGCGGAATGAAGGATGTAGAGCGCATGCACACGGAGGAGGGGTGTTATTTGAACACCGACGTGTCGTCAGGCCTCAGCTTTACAGTCGGTGTTTAATCATCATCAGTCCCGTTTCTGTCCGTGCTTATATTTGCTCTTTGAGCCATATTTTAATAAATAGACAAATACATATGGTCATAATAACATTACCAAAAGAGCAGATCTAATAGTGATCCAAGACTTCAGCTCGTTCTTTCGCCCGTTTTGTTTTAATTATTTTGGAGACGAGCGGGAGAGTCTATGGGAATTAACACCTCAATTAAAGCTGCTTAAAAACCCATTTATTTTTCTTATTTCCATGGAATCTGGTACCTACTTTATCACTGTCTGATGATAAAGAGGCTCAAAAAGATGGCTAATGCATGCTCAGTACGTGTGCGTGTGAGGAAGATTAAGAGGCGCGCTGATTGAATACTAATTTCATGGAGTGCAGGGCAGCAGCGGAGGGAAGAGAGGCTGACACTGGTTTCTGACGAGCGATATTTGAAGCAGATTACAGACAAATCATATTAAAAACTTAACTGGGTTACTGTTTATTTACAACATCGCAATGATGATGAAAACCATGGTCTGGCTTTCTGCTGCCTTTCTGTGGCATCTCCTCCCCTGCTACTCAAGCTTCCTCCCATAGTTCAAAGACATGCAGTCAGGTTAATTGGAAACTGTAAACTGCCTGTAGGTGTGTGTGTGTGTGTGTGTGTGTGTGTGTGTGTGTGTGTGTGTGTGTGCGACCAGTCGTCCGTCTCCATGTGGAGCCCCGTGACAGACCGGCGACCTGTCCGGGGTGCAGCCCACCTCTCACCCAGCGACAGCTGGGAAACGAGCCAGTGCCCGGCGCGACCCACGAGTGGATAAGTGGCTCAGGATGATGGATGGGTGCAATTTTATCAAAGCAGAGGATGGAAAATAGAGGGAAAACACCTGTGATTTTAATGTAAATGAAGCTGGTCGACGTTTGTTAGCGTTGCCCTCACAAGCTGGTGTGAGCGCGTGTCACCGATGCGGAGTGGATGGACAACCGATCGATACGCGGAGGCAGGATGAAGAGAGCAGATACTCATTTCTGAAGTAATCCCATGATTCCTGCAACCAATAGAGTGAGTCATTGATTAATTATTAAGCGCGCAGAGAAAGAGCTCTCGGCCACATCTAGGAACAGCCACAGACACTTGCTCTCGCTCAATGTTTCTAACAGACAAAGCAAATGTATATTTTTCACTGTACAAGCGTATTAGTATTCTGGGGTTTTAGCTCATGGAGACGTCTGACTCCTGCAGGAATGAGTGGTACCTCCTGAAACATTAAACTCTGCCAAAGCTTTTAAAGCTGCAACATCAACATATTGCGGTAAGATTGAAAAAAAATAAAAAATAACTATGTTTTCTGAGGGACACAAGATTTGGGTAATATGTAAAAGTCAATGCACATTGAGTGTTAAAAGAGGCCTCTGCCATTATGAGACGCACATATAAGAAGTGAGCTCTTTATAGATTGAATAGCACCAACGTCATCAACCAAAAATGCTTTTGAAGAACCACATTTCTCAGAATTCCTCCTGAAAGGCAAGTTCAAATTGGAGTTTAACCCGGCCCACGGGGCATTAATAGACGTGACTGTCGCCTACTCTGTCATTTCTAAAGGCAGCGTCTCCTTTTGAAAGTCTTGGTGGAACCTGAGGACATGAAAGCAATCATTAAAGAGACTGGATCCTCATGTAACGTATCAGAAGTCTCTTTCAGGACGAGTATCTAATTAGGCCGCTGTCTAGGGAAGTTTTAGACTGCAGGAACGGCTGCGATAAAGAAAGTGCTAAAGAATGGTGTAGATGAAACAGATGGGTGAATGTTTCTGAGTTGGACCTGGAAATGTAAAAAAAAAATGAAAGGAAGGAAAGACAATCTGTGGTTCTTGCTTGGGAGATTCTGTCCTGGCTGGCCTCGCTATTCAGCCTCGGTGTAAGAACAAAACGAGCAGTTTTTCTTTTGAGCTCTTGATCCACAGAATCCTCAAAGGGAATCTGTCATTTTTCATCCTGGTATGAAAACGGCATGATAACTAGATTAGCAAATCAGGGCTGCGGCGCACAACACAAAGTTAAGTGCGGCGTTCGAACCAGAGATGGACTCAGATGCGACACGACGCGCGCGCGCGCGCGCGCCGGGTATTTTGAGGCAGCGGTCTGTGTTTTTAGGAGTCCGCGCGCGGAAGTTGGCAAAACATCGCCGGGGGATTCGGAATCAAGGCCCGCGGCCCGCGATTGATTCTGATGTTTGCCCACTGGCTCTGCATCTCAATGAGGACAGGAAACGCATGCACGCGCTGACAATGAAACCGAGGGAGTCTCAGCACTGCGGCTAATCCACTACACATGACATTATAGCCGCGTGTCTTTACGGGGACGTGCGGCGGCGCAGCTGCATAATTGGCGCTATGCATTACAGATAATTATGCGGATATTGTTTCGCGCTCACTGGCTCCGTTTGCCTTCCTCGTGCGGGATGCTCAGCCCCGATCGCAGAATAGCACAAACTCACCTTTAACACTCCGCGGAATGAAAAATGATATTTTTCATTTCATCAGGGCACCTCGCAGTGAAGTAGCGCAAGTAAAAATAACCAAAGAATTGAGAGAACCTGTGACTTTAGGGAGTTCGAAGTCGGGATGTTGTTCTTTTAACACGCAGTGAAAGGTTACGTACCCAGTCTGCGCACGGGGGTGTGACGTTTTGATTGATATCTCTTATCAAGCTGCTCGGGGAGTTTGTTTCCAAAGTAACGTGTAGTCGTCGCTTTAGTTCATCTGTTGCGCTTTCCTGAAGATGTTTCCTTTTTTATCACCTTTCCTCACCTCCTCTTTGAAGCAGACAGAACAAACACACGTAGCACTGTTGAAACATTTAAGAGGAAAATGAAATATTGTTCTCAAAAGAAGAAGTGGACGTTTCAAATAGAGCCACCGGGTGATAAGGCGCAAGTTGCACTTGGCTACGTTTTCATTACAGCGGGGGGAAATTCAGCGGCGCCAACAGACCTTTCGTTTACAGATAGAAAACATCAGGGATCTAACAAATGTCAGGGGTTTGACACGAGGCTCTGAGCGTCTGCCGAACGTGCCATTATCGGCGGAACCATTTTTAAGAGCTCAGATTTGGCACAGTCCCCAAAAAGCATTTGCATCTTAGCGTTTAGGCGCTTTCTCGTGTTGGTGCCCACACATCGGATGGGAAACGTGCTCCAGTCACCCGCACGGGCACTGGAGGTAAAAGTGTTGGTTTATATTGAAATAGAGAATAAGCTGAAATTAAAAATACCCTGAGCAGAACCTTTGGTAAACCGGGAGTGGTGATAAGTGAACTATGACGAGACAATGACATAGTAGCTGACCTCAGAGAGCTCTGACAGGTCATGGCAGACAAATTAAGCTTTTAACCCCCCTGTGAAATATTGATGAGTGATGCTGCTGGTTTGCTTGCTCGTGTGGTCTGTCAATCTGTGCAGGGTTCAATAAAATCAATATAATCGAGATTATCTGGAGGGAAAAAGATCTGTTTGACCCAAAGTGAACACCCAAACGCACCGCGAGCGAATGAGAGCTGAACACTGAAGCTCTCTCCAGGAGCCTGAGTCGTAATCTAACTCAGCATCTGCGGAGGGAGCTGTAACTCACGGCTGGGAGACGGCGCCGGTCCAGTGTGAGCGAGCTGGAACGCTGTGTTCAATAAGAGTTTGCTGAGCTGCCAGTTGACAAACTTAAAAATTCCATTAAAGGCTTGAAAAAGCGCTGGATTGTTGTAATCGACTGAAACACTTGAGTTAGAGAGAGACTGCGTTCTCCAGCTTTTATTTGTTGTATTATTTAAAATATCTCAAGGTGTTGTGGAGTAGTTTGCAGCAGATGCCAATTATGTTTGTGTTTTTCAGAGTAAATAGCTTTTTCTTCTTCTAGTGGAAAGTCTTTGTGTCACGTTTCACTTCCCACAGTGCAAAGCAGCCGCTCCTCATGTCGCGCATGGGAGCGGAGTCATGGCGCGACGGAGCCCGGCCTCGACGGAGCGTTCGCTGACATCACGGTCAGCTGAGCGTCTCAAGCGAGCGTGGCCACGCGGAGGACAGGAGGCGAGTGATGGCGACATTTAAAAGACTCACTCGGCTGAGCTTTGGGCAGAGTCACTCTGTTTAGTGCTTGGTTATACTTCCACCTGTCTGTGTGTTTGTGGACGTTTGGAACCGTGCGGAAACAATCAAAGTTACAGAACAGCAGCTCGCTGGACATGACTAGAATGCTGGAAGCTCCTCATTAACATCCAAGTTTAATTGAAACAGAACATGAAGCCACTGCAGCTGTAGATACTGCAGCACTTCCCCACCTGCCAGTATTGTGTTTTTTTCCTGCAAGTGATCAGCCACAGATAGAGGTGACAGTGTTTGAAGGTTAACTCATTGACCTGGCTTTTCTCTTCATACATTAACAAAAATCTATTCCAAGCTACTGTTTTAATAATAAACATAAACCTCTCTGAAAATACTAGATATGAATAAGAGACAATTAAATGGTGCAGGAGTAGTAACACTTGGTTAGACACAAGTGGTTAGAAATAGGTCATTGTCACTCCATTAAGTTTATTTGAATACATATGTACTGTAATAGCAAACAGCGCCCCTTAATATCATGCGGTGAAACACGGTATTACATGTCAGGCACACGTTAACGTCGTACAGGTTTAACTAATCACATTAGACTGACGTCATGACGCAGCCGAACTAATTAGCCAGGAGCCAAGAGACACTATCCTTCATTATCAGGATAAATAGGATAGTTATATATAGTTATTAGATCGATATAAGTTCTAATAAAACAAAATATGACCAAACTGCGGTAACAAGAACAAGATAAAATGTCAAAACTGCAGCTGCCCAGAGAAGAAAAGGAAGAATGTCGAGTTGCTAGCTAAACTTCAGGGTGAGTGAAATGCGCATGCTCCTTACGTGGTGACTTTATGCTGTTTGTGCTGCATAATAGCACAGGAGAGGTGTGAATAGCTTTATGGCTCGTTTGCGACAAACAAAAGTGCTGGCGTTTAAAAGGTTAAGTAATAACTTTATGTTATGATGAACAACGAAGCCCTGTTTAAATATTCTGCTTGTTAGTTTGTTATCAGAAATCGCTGTAGTTTAGTCAAACCCGCTACCTGTGTGAAATGTGTGAAAGTATTAGAGAAATACAGATAATACTTTTAATTTTTTGCGCGCGTGAGTGCGGGTTAATGACATCATCAACAATCGCGGACAGCACCGGGACGCGTGTTTTGGGAAGGAGGCGCACATTACACGCTTAATGTTCCCATGATTAACGTTCTGGAGTTAATGAGTCACGCACACTTGAGCTGAGCAGTTTTCCTGTTGTGAACATTTCAAAGTTGAAAAAAAAACCCCACTTATCTGTTTCAAACACCTGTTTGTTGTTACCTCTCTTTTTGAGATTTTCTTTAGTTTAATTCAATTAACAAGGCTGGCACGTGTAATTTATAACAAAATCGAAGTTTAAGCCAAGCTGAATAGTCTTTTAACCTCCTGACACACGTGTAATAGTTTCATTGCAAAATAACAGGGCTGTGACCAACCGACACATGCAATAAGCGGCGTGTGGAGTATTTCTTGCTTCCTGTGTAGACTTGGTTTCATCCAAACGGTCAGAGATGGCTGCCATAGCCACCCGTCAGAACATATACTGCCCGCGCTTGTTTAATTCCTTCCGATGCTGCTTCCTTGAATCGTCTACTTCCAGTGTAACACAAACTAATCCCTACACGCTTGTCAAGTCTCCACATTGTAATGCTGTGTCTTTTGCTTTGAAAGCTGCTGCCTTAATTCAGCCTTACCTTACTCAGTGAATAGGAAGAATTGTAAAAGTCCCCCAAGTCCCTCGTTTCCTCTTGTGCCGCTCGTCAGTGGCAGCAACAAATAGAAAATGTTGTTGCCGTGCGGTAATTTGCAACAAATCAGATTTAAAAAGAGGCTCCGCAGAACGCCCCGCACTTCACGAAATCTTGAAGAACCGGATGATTATACATTCTCATGTGTGCACTGGCTGCTCTTAATAACTGATTAGATAGTGTAGGCAACAGCAGGCTCGTTTTACGAGACACAAAAGGGTGGTTTGCATTTTGTTATTGCATCCGAGGGTCATAACTGTCACTTGGGTATGGCCTGGACTTTACAGATGGCCTATTTTTTGAAGGTTCGTCAACATAAGTGACATTTACATGTTTCTAAATGCACATAAACCTTTTAGTCAGGCTTTAATTTGAAGTGCAGACACTTTTAAGATTACCTGATGACTTCCATTTCCTTATCCATTACCAAATGTTTATTGACAGTATTATGAATGCTTAGCTGCAGCCGGTCCCTAATTTTAGCTGAAGGCGTTTTTAGTCTCCAAGTGGGAGACGCGGTGCATTAATGGGGTCTAATAGCTAAAATCTTTCTCTTTTACCCTCTTAATCCTTCATAAATATTGTTATTCCTTTCCAGTGTGCCTCTTTCTACTTAATAGATGTTCATACAGAGATGACAGAGATGTCCAAAGTGGATCAGCAACAAAGATTCTCGTAAACAGAGCAATAGTCTGATTAGAGAGTGATGATCACGCCAGGCGCCGTCCCAATCTGGTCAGGTGTATTCAAGGCTGAGCATTAAAGAGGAGGCAGGCTGTAATTTCTGGTCGGGCTAATGGGCTGTTTCTCACCTCTGCAGAGCATAACTCCGCCATCTGCTGCAGGGAGCCTCTCTCGGTGGCTCGGCCCTCTCTGGAGCCGAGGACGGACAAATGGGGACCTGAGAGCCGCACTCAGCAGCTGAGGACAGTGCTGGGCGCACGCGGACTCCGCGTTTCTCCCTTTACTCGTCCTGTTTCCCTTCAGCCTGCCAACTGACGAGCTTTACTTTGTAGGAAATCAAATGAACCACCACATGTCAGAAATCTAAATATAGACTGGAACCAAGAGCAGCAACGATGTTGAAATATAAAGATCAACTTGCAGTATATATTTCTTTCGTTCTTCTGAACCAGGTCAAATCCAGCATCTCCACGTTCTCCTCTCTGCTCCTTCCAATAATGTTTTCCGAATTGTCAGAAATGTCTGAACACCAGCCCTGTGCCACAATAACCTGAGGCAAGTGAGCCGATGTACTTTAGCGCCTAGTCCTCTGCAGTGAGCACCGATAAGCAAACCGGGCAGCACTCCGGCTTGGAGGAAACCTAAAGACACTTTATACGAAGGGGTTTGAGATTAATCGCTAAATGTGTTGTTAGTATTCTGAGGCTTGGTTTGCACAAGATCAGCAGAGCAGGCGTTGAATACATTAGAGAAAGTAATTTATAGCCAATAATGTGATATGATCCAATTTATCCTGGTTTCAGTTTCTATACGTTTCTTGGTAGTTCTGTGTGATTACAGATTCTCCTAAAGAAAGTGGGGCTGATTTCTGTCCCTGCATGAAGGGGCGGCTCCTAATCTCTCTGACCTAAGGACAGAGGCAAGGTGAAACGTAGTGGATACACAACTGAAGGACCCGTCCAGCGGGGGAAAATTACAACAATTTAGCGGAGTGACAAGCCAGGCCTGAAGGCACGTTGCCATATCACTCATGTTCCCTCATGTACGACAGCCGGGGCACGCTGCCCTCTCCGCTGCTTCAGGAATACAGTAATGACTGCACGCTGAGCGCTCTGTGTGTGCGTACAGTGCTCACACGCGGCACCTTAGAAGCCACGGCGCTGTTAAAGCGAGGCTCGGCTTCGCGGAACAAGAGGAGTCATGTTTCCTCGGAGCGACGCATTCAGACGATTAGGCTTTGTTTTTGTAATATGGCGGCGTTCTGCCTCCAGCCTGCGAGCTGAGCGCGAACACAGAGGCATCTGTATGCGCATCCCCCGAGTAGTCTGAACATGTACTTGGTATTCCTGATAGGGCAGAGCTGGCTAACTGAGCTTTCCTGGCAGTCTGGCAGATCTGTAGAGCACAGTTCTGTGGTGACACATTAGAAAAGCCGTACAAAAAAACAACAGCAGTTCTGCATAGGCTCTGAGTCAACCGAATGGGCTGCGTGTTCATGACAGGAGGAGAATAATTGGTCCAATTTATGCTGTTTGGATTTATGGCCAGCTGTCGCACATTTGGTGCAGGCCGTTATGTTTTTTTTTGCTATTTTCTTTTTTGTGTGTTTGTCATTGATGGCGGCGCTGAAATAAATGAAAGTGCATAAACGCGTGTTGTCGAGAATATTAGAAATGTTGCAGAAAGAAAAATAGAACAATCTGTGTTTGTGTGTAAGCAGCCAAATGAAATAATCACAATATTTTTATCTTGTAATTTAACTGGGTAAAACAGCCCAAGTGGAAAGATGGAAATGCGCTCCTCGGCGGCCGGGACAGAAATCCGAAAGTCGTTTCAACTTCACGGTGAATGCAATCACGGCCCAGTCAGGCCCAACAGGAGCTGCCTCCTGCATATGATTGCACCTTCTGTCCTGCCCGCTTTTGTGTGTGCTGGCTCCAGAGATCAGCGGAATGTCCTCACAAGCCCACGCAGTCATGGCAGTCAACCCCGGGGCGTAATATATTCCCGCTGCCGATCGGTACGCGCCCGTCTCGTGTCTGGGTGTTTATGATTGCCCGGCGTGCAGACCTGTACTTTACTGAACACTATATCTGAGTTAGGCCGTGCAAGCGGAGGCGACCATCAAGCATCTTAAACTCTCGTCTGAATTACGGCACTGAAGCACTTGTTGGACAGCTGATTTGTCAGTGTGGCGCTTGTGTGGTTTTGAACTGCGGCGAGCTCACAGGGGAAACAGAAGCATGGATCCTGGATGCATTTGTGTCCTGATGAATATTGATGAATATTGTCAGAATGGAGCTGAGCTGTCAGGGATAAAAAAAAAGAGTTTTATTGTGAAAACCTGGGAACCACAGACCTGATAAATAATACCAGCTTCCACATTGTGTGGTGCGATCAATGAACATATTGCATAATACATTGATATATTTCAGTTATTAATACTATACTGCCAGGTTTGGAAGGTTTTTACAACCTACAGATCAAATTTGATTGTAGCAAAACAGAATTTATTTTACTGATAACTTTTATCACCTAAACCTTGTGCTAATCTGTCTTTAAGACAGTGGTGCCTTCTCACAGGGTTCGATTAGGTCTCATTGGTCTCTTTAGGTGTGTGTGTGTGTGTGTGTGTGTGTGTGTGTGTGTGTGTGTGTGTGTGTGTGTGTGTGTGTGTGTGTGTGTGTGTGTGTGTGTGTGTGTGTTTTGCCCTGTGATAGACTGGCGACCTGTCCAGGGTGTACCCCGTCTCTTGCCTGTAGATAGCTGGAATAGGCTCCAGCGATCCCGCATGGGACTAAGTCGTAGAAAATGGATGGATTGATGTCTTTAAGATTACATTGGGTCTTAAAATTAAGCATTTTACATAAACTTTGTCTTATTTCATTTTAGCTAGTTTAGCTCCCAGTTGCTGTGTTTTATTGCTGCTCATGCAATAGACTATATTTAAAGTTCATGCATAATACAATGTTCATTTTAAGAGCACATTTACTCAAATACTTTGATAATTGTATTGGAGGATTTATAGAGTACTGTAGCTTACATTTTCCATAGGGCAGACTAACGTCTGGCAAGCTTAATGTAATAGTAAATTAATAACAACAGGAAACGACACAGGCTGCAGCCGGAGGGAGAACGCGGGACCTTCTCTGTTCTCTCTGCAGCCTGTGCAGGATAAGTTGTAGGATTCATATTGAGATTCTCACCTTCGCCCACATCACCTCGCCCTGCCGTTGCTTCCTTTACAGGAGCTCCTCACATCGATTGCTCCGATATCCCTCTGCATCCAGCACTGGGCTGATACAGTTTTATTTCCATGGAAGAGCATTAAGGGGCCCAGCCGAGGGTTGGTGGAAAGGCTGGATGAAAAGAAATGCGGTTCAGAGAGAAGGTCGCCTGTAGAACCCTTATAAAAGCACAGGTGATCACCGCCGCACATGAGAACAGCAAACTCTGTGTGGGCACATACATTAACGCATTTTGTCTTGCAACACACACACACACACACACACACACACACACACACACACACACACACACACACACACACACACACACACACACACTTGTTTGTTTTCTGTTAGGGTTTTTTCTCCGCCTGAAGCATGTTCTCTTATTCCCCAGGTAAGTGTGGGAAGACAAGATTAATCCTGGAGACACCGCTCTGACTTCCTTCCATTGCCCCACACACCTCCCATTGCTCATGTCTGTGGTGACCTTTCCTTCAGTGACTGCACAGCAGTTATTTCACTAATAACTAGGCATCATTCCAACCTGCACTCTCCACAAACACAGTGGACAGATTTTCCTGAATTGTTTGCATGGCTTAGGCAGTCCGCCGTATTTCAGCACACCGGGCTTCAGTGGGAAGCAACAGATGGATAAAGGCTGTGTCTTAAGTGGCTCCAGGAAATGAAAACGGTCTTTATTGCTTGTGTTCACATGCTGCATCCGTTGTCTATACACACACACACACATTTCACCATAACCAGTACAATAAAGCCGAGTGTGGCTTCTCCCAAAGTTCAGAGAGGGAGGAAATGTCAGGATTATATGAGCGCGGGAGCCGTAATGAGATGATAATGGCGTCTCCCACGCTGACGAGTTGACAGAAAGACGAACAGGCTTCTGGGATGTTGCTGTCAATAACCCGGCGAAGCTTATAAAATGACATTATCGTCAATTAGCTCCTGAGCGTGCATGGATGCGTCCCGTAGCACGGCATTTAGCAACACTCCCGGACCCCCTACAGATCACGGCACGCTGCTTAGCTGTCTAAACGCAGGCGAAGGGGTTCACAGTGGGTAAACAAATGGCTGTGGTGTATTTACAGGGGATTTAAGGCACAGGGAAGTGAAAGTGGGTCACACTGGTTGAGGAGAAGTAAACATTACTGTATAGTTTATATAGTTCTACTGCTGCTTGCATGTTGCTTCAAGAAGAAACCACTGTTTAAAATGATTCTTAAATGAGATTTAATGAATGACTGCCTGCTCTTTAATTGTCCCTCATATTGAACATATTCATTCATGTTTGTCGGAAACCTAATGAGCAGCAGGCTCAAAGTAAAAGGCCACGCTGACGGCGTAGGGTGAAATATTTGATTATAACACCTCAGTGAATGCACAATATCCCGCCCTTCATTAGTGCTGAGCGGCTCGTGACTAACTTTCTTTAATGAAACATTAGAGGCTCTGCATAGTTAACTTTAAGCGAGCTCTCGAAAGTCGCAGCTCTCATCATAAAAGCTACCTGTTCCAGCAGAAAACAATCAAATGAATTTTAGAGAGAGAGAGAGCGAGAGACCCAAAGTGTGGAGTCTGCCTCACCTCCACTCCTCTTCGCTCCCCTTTTTCTTTCACTGCACCTCTTGCTCCCTCCATGCACTCGAATCACCATCTGGGCAGGCCTGATAAGCTCATACCTAGACGCCAGCGTTTGGGCGTCGAGTTGAAGAGCTGCCTCGAGTCAGCCGGTAGGTGAACCCGACCAGCGTGCAGCCTTTGAAGCATGGAGGGTAGGAAATGGCACATGATTCAGTGTCTACACGTTTGTCTCCGCCTGTCTGGTTTCGGCGTCTCTTTGTTTATGTTGTTTAGTCTCCCAATTTTATTCCTCCTCCATTTCCACTCAGGGAAATGGTGCGACTGCACTCCATTCAAAGCAAAGTAAAGAGATTTAGGTTGGACATATTTGTTAAAGAGACTTAGAAAATGTGTCATCCTGCAGGTGTGAGAGATTATCCTCCTTCTGACAGCTTATGTCCTCCCAATCTAAGGAATTTTCCCAACTGAAGGCCATAATTAAACAAAGCTCATGTTTATTCATTTGATCCTTAAACCCAGACATGATTAGCACTGGAGCTCACTTGTCACAAGCTGGAGTACATGTGTCCAAACTATTAGTCACAACCCTCTTTGCGTGGAATGGATTTTGGTGTAGACTTCCAGAGGCCTGACGTGCATAAATACACTTGCAAATGATACTTTAGCGAGATCCCAGTGTGCAGTCACTAGCACTTGGGTGCATTTAATTTGGATGTGATTTGCTTCATAATGGTCTGGATTATGCTCTAGGTTTGCCTGGAATGTCTATGTGGCGCTGTCCATGGTCCTGACTAGCAAATGCTGCTATTAAAATCCCATTAACACCGGTGTCTCTTTCTTTTACTTGCCAATGTTTTGTCCTTCTTGCTCCATCTCTCCCTCTCTCTCTCACACACACACACATTAGAGACACACAAAGAGCACATTTAAGATAGTTAATGAAATTCTGGTTATTGCGACATATAATTCTGAAGATATAACGTGAATGTGGCAGGTGGGGAATAGTCATGAAGCTGAATGGTCTGAACCACTACACTTCATTTTGCTTTCTATCGGGCTCAAGTTGGAACATTTTAAGTTCAGAAGGAAGCCATGGACATTTTACAATTGTAACACACATCAGTTTGTGCACTTAACGAAAGGACTTTGCATGATTACACACTCTTTGGTTTAATTGGCCCGTTGACCTTAGTGTGGCTGTATTGATTGTCCCTGTAGAATTGTGAAGACAGTTTTGAGATTGTTGTGGCCTAAAACGGATGATTACATGACAGCATTTCTAAAACATTGGAATGCATGTTGTGATTGTGATTGTGCGGCATTCACAGTGGCTGCCACATGGCTTACAGCTGTAGGACATTAGGGATGCAGTGTACAACGCTAATGCAGTCAGAAAGCTGCTCTTATCTGCCTGTTGAGTAGCTGACACACAAACACACACAACGCGTTCTTGGAGTAGCTGCATTACAGCACTGATCATACTAGTGGGATTTCTGGCCACTCCATGTCCGTCAGTAATGTCTAATCACAGGGTTTATGGCAGGTTCTTAAACGTACCTCAAGTTTTTAATGCTGTGGTTGTAAAAAAGCCAGTAAATCACTGGGCCAAGACAAGTGTGTGACTTGCTTGGGATCAACTGCCCTTTACACAGACAAGACCAGTCAGGTGCAGTCTCTGGTTCAGTGAAGATTCAATTGAAGTTTCTCACACAGTTCAGTAGCTTACAGTAAATGAACTCCAGTCTTTGGATCCACACAAAGCTTCAGCTATTATAAAATAAAAGATGCTTTTAAATGTGATGATGTTTGTGCAGTAACATTGTCATCACATTCATCCAAGTTTCCAATGAATTTTCTGGTGTCACAGTACTTTAGGCATCTGATCTGAGTGTTATGTGCTCCATCCACGCATCTTGCATACATCATGCCACATGGGCTGTGCTGTCTAAAAAGGAGCCGAGGTCTAGCGCCTCACGCTTCCTGTTTAGGTGTCTCTGTGTCGATGCGCGCAGAACGTACGATCCCTCAAGGCAACACGCTGTGGATTTTTTAAAAAACGTCTTCACAGGGCGACCTGCGTTACGAGCGGCGCGTCGGGCAGGGAGCGCCCGCTGTGCTGCAGCATGTGGGGGCGTGTGGCCCAGGGGTCACAAGTGCGTCACCAACCGTACGTTTGACGTGAAACTCCGCTGCATCTCTCCCTGTTGTTTGTTTATCATTCTTTTATGTGCTTCTTTCGCTCGCTTCGCTGCCCTCTGGCATTGTGCTAACAGCTGCTCAGCGACGGCAGCTTCCAAGGCATTCTGGCTCTTTACTGCGTAAGTTTGCTCCTGCATTATGCGCTCGTCGATGTGTTTATGTGTAGCGGCGTTTCCTCCTATTGAAAGGAGTGCAGCAAACATATTCATGTTGGATGAAGTGATCCATAACTTTATTGCAATAGGCTTGACCTCAATTGAGAAGAATGGGAAATGTTCTGAGGCAACATAGCGTCTATACGCGCAGATGTGTCTTTTTATGCTTGTCCCTTTCATGGATATTTATGAAACATCTGGCTTTGTGCTTCCAGAGCATCAAAACTATTAAGACATTTCCTCTGAGGCCTCTTCGGTCCTACACACATTTAAATGAGACTCCGACTTTTATCCCCAGCACAGTAAATGCTGCCACATTGACCGTTTGCATGATCACTACCACCAGTTTACGTGTTTCAGCAAATTTCTTGAACCTTGGAAAATGCAATTAAAAATGCAGTCGGCGCCACGTGAACCTTTTCATGGCAACACACGGCGCCGTGACTCCTGCTTTAGGCAGTGTCTCTGAAACGGATTCTTCCACACAGTCCGGTCGAGCATCTCAGAGGAAATCTAAAGAGATCCAGACGCTCCTTCCTGGACGCTCACTTATTCATGTGGGGACGCGAGGAGGGACACATGCCAACCCGGTAAGCCGAAGGCTATATGGTCTAATGCAATGCAGGGCGAGCGTGCTGAAATGCTTGCAGGACAGATATCAGATAAGGTCAGGGGAAAAGGGATTTACCATCCTTTCCTAGGGATTTGATAAGTAGACCATTGCCAGCATGTCCGCTGTAACACTGACACCTTGGGCTTAGTATAAAGATATCAGAAGTCCAGTGGGCAGTGGAAATTAGTTGGGTTGACTGCTCTGGGTGATAATGCCCAGAGTGATGATTTAAAGATTAAGTTTATGGCTCAAGACTGATGACTTCCCTGATGGGTTATTTAAAAGATTTGTTCTGATACTAAAAGAAAAAAAAGTTCACCCAAATGAAAATGTCACTCCCCGTGTAAATCACATGATGTTTCTTTTTTTATTTTTTTCATGGCACAAAAACACGTGCCAATAATGAAAGCGGAAATATTTAAAGGTCAGGCGTTCTCGTTTTCAAACCAAGTCTCATTTGGACTCTTCCGTCAACTTAACAGACGCTGTGGCAGCTGTTTCTGAAGTCCTATAACCTCCAATGATAATTATAACCCCCATATCATGGAGAGGGGATTTATTCAAATTAGTCATGTCATTATCCCCAAGATCACTCCACTAAATATTACTCACTGATGCCTGCTCCACGACAAAACGTCCTGACCGTGTCACTGCAAACCCAGGAGGAAGTTAAGTTAAATATAAACTAGGCAAGCGGGAGTGGAGTGCAGTAAAATCAGAGATCTGCAGGTATTTTGCATCTTTTTTGGAACACGTTTAGAGGAAAGAGGATTAAAAAAATATATTTTGGTGGTGGTTATTTAACAACAAGCCAAAGAGGATTGGTGGAGGAAGCCTCATGTGGCGCATCACTCTGATGCGACGCGTACTGACACGTGTGCTGCTACGCACGCCCTTGTGTCCTGGCTTTGGCTGTGAGACTAGGGTTAAAGTGTGAGTAAGGAATAATGAACGAGGACAAAAGGAAGATGGATCGCATTAATCTGAAAAGCCCCCCCCCCCATCCTCCATCCCAGCTCTTCTTCTGCCCCGAATGCTGCAGTCGCGTGGCTGACACCGCAGCCTCCCCGTTTGATGAGCAATTAGCGCGCTCGCGCTGGAGTTTGTGTTGTGATGATCCATTCATTTCCTTGGTGTAATTATGTGTGTAAGGCTGCTCATTTGGAAAACATTGAACTCATCAATCTTTTCGCACCCGTTTTCTAATTCGGTCCATCGAGAGAACCCTGGGGGACACCAAAACTGCACTTAATTGTCCTCATTCCAGTCGGCGTCTAATTACGCCCAGCGCTCGAGATCTGGATAGAAGAAAGTTCAAGGTGCTCCGCGACTTTTCCAGCAGGATTGTCTGTGTGCAGAGAGGGGGACCCTTGTCACCGTGCCCTCTGGCAGCTGTGCCCTGGGTAAACAAATGTGTCCGTGCACATCAGTCAGCCAGTTTGGAGCCGGGGCTTGATTAAAAAGCTCCCTTCACTCCATCTCCATGGCCCTGCTCCCGCGGGTGCCCGGATAAATAAATGAATGAATAGCTCTTGTTGAACTAACGGAGGGATGGGGCGGTTGTCTTAACAGCTGCTGCACGGTATTGTGCTGGTGCTGGTGTGATTGAGAGCTCAGAGCCTCACTGTAAATCAGCGATGCCCCGATTAGCACTTAAGCAGATGATTACGAACCGCAAACAGGTTTTGTGTCTGCCTTCCCACTGCTGCTGCAGCAGGTGAGGCAACTACAGTACCAGACCAGGATAGCAATGTGCATACTTTACACAGCTTTAATCCCCTAATGTGTTCCTATGTGCGGAGGGGGAATTATTCATAGCAATATTTATGAGGGGAAAGAGCTACTATTGGTAGTTGTCGGTGTTAATTGGACCTTCTTTCCTATACATTGGTTTTTGAAGACAGAGGGAGACCCAGAACATGCTGGAGGCCCCTGGTCTGGCCTAAGAGGCCCCGGGGTCCCCCCAGAAGAGCTGGAGGAAGTGTCCAATGAGAGCGAAGTCTGCACCTGCAGCCCGGTCCAGGACGATGCGGCGGAAGATGGATGGATGTACTGTAAATTGCTTCTCCGTTATTGTATCGGGTGTCTCTCTCATCCATTCATTCACTCGCTCAGCTCGCACTCTAATTAAAGTAGCTGCGGAGTAAACACTTGATCTTATGTAAATGCAGGTTATGAGCTGTGGAGCTACTTTCAAATGACAAAATCAATACGCTGAGTGTTTCAGGCGACACAATGCAACTGCAGAAGGAGCTGGATGACCAGGAGAGTCTGTTTGAGGGGAGTTTTAATGAGCATAATTCAAATCTCAATGTGTTCATCAATAATTTGAACTGCCGTTTGTTCAGCTGATCATAGTGGTCTCACTATATCACATTTATACATTTAATCTTTTACATCATACATTCAAATGGTGCCTGAGTTTCATTTACTGCATCTGGGTCAAGCAGCAGCAGCGGCAGCAGCCGTGTCCAGCTTCATGGTTACATAAACAAGATCAATTCAAAGTTTTACAGTGAGCGAAATGTATTTCTGAAAGGCTCGTATTCGCTGTCAGTATTTACAGTGACAACAGCAAATAAAACTCCTGCCATGACTGGAGGTAAGCTCACTACTTCTGTCACCGTGCTCGAGAGATGAGGAGCTCATGGCCGCTGCTATGGCAACGGCGCAGATCTGCGATCGGCAGCACAGGCAGCGATGAGCCTGTGGATTTTAAGGTGAGCCCAGAATAAATGTAGACGCACACATGGGATTGGGAAATGCGCCACAGAACTTTACTCTGCAACTGGGTTTGTGGTTCGGCCTGTATGAAAACGCATGCGTTCGCCAGGAAGCGCACACGTTCCCACATACAGAGCGTGGTCCTCTGTGTTGAGCTGTGCTGCCTGCTGCACATCAAGGTCAGGCCCGATCTGTGTTTACCTGACACATCACACAGCTGGAACAGAGTGAAGCTAATGTCCATGTGTACATACTGCAGCTCCTTCATACACACACAAACAAGCACACACCCAGGCTCATATACAGTGCAGTACAGCATTGCAGTGTGTGTGTAGTTAGACCTGTTGGCGCTGGTTTATAAGTCAGAAAAATTAATTAAACAAATGTCCATCCAATACTATTCATTTTTATATATTCAGTCACCAAAACAAAAGCAAAGATGATTTTGCTCGTGCTTTGATGCCTAATGTCACTGTAGCTCCTGCTTTGCAACATATACAGCGTAAATCTGCTGAGCGCACGCAAACGCTGCAGCAGACTTTGATGTTGCGTACAGTGGTTAAAAAAAAAAAGAAAAAAAAGAGGAAACTGTGGTTTTGCCACCCCGAAGCATCAGTTGAACTGGGTTTGAACTGCAGAGTAGAAGCAGTACAGTGTTGTCAGTCACCTCCGGATTTGATGCGTTTGGAGCAGACTGAACACGCATGCGCAGAGGGGGGGTCTCTGGGACACGCTGCTCCACTAAGATACAATCCAATTGAATATACTGTATATGTAATGAATAAATGATTATGGAACATTTAAATACAGTAATTGTGTTACGTTCCACCTAGTTCCATGATGGACGGGCAAATCATCATCATCGACTAGTTGGTGAAGAATAACAGGTAGGAACTCAGAGGATGGTGAGCTAAGAGTCGGTGGGTTTAGGAGCCAAAAGAGTGGTCTTTTTTTTTTCAACTTGCCACTTAATTTGGCAGGAGTTTCCTCCATTAACACACTGTGCAATGGAAGTGATTTCTGCAATTCTGTGTCCTTGAAGTGGAATGAAGTCTGAGCAATCTGCAGTTCCCTGAAAGCCTTTAGTGTCACAGCGTAAAGCGACGCCGTGCCATAAAATCAGTCCGCTATTACAGATGCTTTCTGGCGTCTTATGGGCTTTTCTTTTTTTTTAAATCTGAAGTAGAAAGTAACGCTGATGCCGGATGATAACGGCGGGTGATTTTTGTCGCCGCTCTTTAGCCGCGGGGGATAAGGTGGCGGACGTGTACGTTTGTTTTCCATCGCGTAATGGGCTCCGAACACGGGGACTCGTCACGACGAGCAAAAGCCTCCACTGTGTGACCTTGTGCGGCTTTTCATTCCTCGCTGCCAGGAAGGAGCACTCACTCCGAGACTGCGTAAACACCGTGGGCAACACGCGGCGCCACTGCCTGCGAAGGACGGGAAGTTCCGGGAGCAGACGAACCTACGAGTCCATGTGTTCTTGTACAAAAACAGACGTGGGTGTCGGGGCCGTCGCTCCTATTTAGTTGAAATGCGAATTGTAAAGCTAAGTTAATATGGAGTCTCAAAGAATGTACTCAGCGATAGTCTTAGTTGGATGGTGTGATCTGTCCTAGACTTCATCCTGTTGTCTTCATAGTGGGACACATATACAAAAAATATATACAATTACCTGTATACTGTGTATGTCAAATACATGCACTTAAAGTTAAATGAAGATTGTAAAATTGCCCATAGGTGTGAGTGTGAGTGATTGTATCTCTGTCTGTGTGGCCCAGTGACTTTTTGTCCATGGGGTCGAAGCCTGAGATGGAGATGCTCAACCATTTGCTTCCTTGGCCATCAAAAAAAACATTCTAGATGCAATATAAGAGCTGCTCTGTAACTATTAGATGGGTCCTGGGCGCCGTGTGATGAGTCTAATCACGAGTGTGATTTCAAATTGTACAAAACCTGCAAAAGGGTGTGATTTAATTAAATATGTATAGAAAGCAAATCAAACATGCTCAGTGTATCTTGCTTGTGAGTGTGTGTTGGCTCCTCTGTGTGAAATGCCTCATCATCTGAATCGCTTAATCGTAGTTTTCGTATGACTGTGCTTTAGGAATGTCAACGTCATATAACCTGTTCCCTGCACAGCTGCACATGAACCCAATGGTCACAGTCGTAGCTGCTTTTACTTGTGATGTAATTGTTATTGCCATATAAACTGTTTCAGCTGATATACCGTCACCATAGAAATGTAAGCGTGATTTAATAGAGTCGCTGTGCTGACACATTCCTTATTAATAAAATGTCAGAACCAGGTTCTCTAATGCATATTAAAAGTCAGACGGCTGCATTCAGACTCACTGGCTCAAAGCTCATCTCAGGTGGTAATTTTCAGCCTATTTTCCATATAAAGGAGTCGGATTCCAGTTAAATAATCCTGCTGGAAAACCAGGACTCTGATGTGGAAATCCGCTCCTGTTTCTCTCTAGTTTTCAGTTTGTAGAGTCGAAGTCTCACTGCCTCCGTTGCCGTTCGACTGGGTGAAAACAGAGAAGCATCAGGAGCGTTGACGTGTGGAAGGACAATCTGCAACTGTTGGAGACTGGAGACGCTCCCTGTCCCAGCTCATCCATCGACTGTGGCTCTTCTACACGGCTTGGAGTTGAATCGCACATCCAGCGCGGTGTCGGCCCATAAAAACAACATGGCAGCTTCATACATCATTTATCCACATGACAGTGTCCTGAAGCATTAACCTCTACAGCTGCACACCAGCACAGAGTAAAACAAGCTCCATCACTGACACTCACCTAAGCATTAGATTTCTGCAGTGACATACCCGTTGATTGAATGAAGTATTTTATTATCACCTTGAAATAAATCCTCTCATTTGAGGGAAACAAATGCCTTAATGAATAGCACATAATTAGCTGCATTGTGCAAACAACAATAAATACCTAAAAATAAAAGGCTGCAATAACATACAAATATTTATTACGTCTGTTTGCCTCCATGCAGAGAAAAGGGAACCTGTGAGTCTACTTTCAAGAAGAAGTGGATTTAAACTGAAGAAGTGTCGGGGCCATGTTTGGTTGTTTTAATGTCAAAAGCATGGCAGTAATACTTTGTGGCATCGAGCGGATGAGGATGAAGGCTTGAACCCGCTAATGCTCTTACAACCTGCAGTACAATCGCCTCCATTAGCAGCTAATACATATAAGCTGAGACATTACAGTATATCAGCTTCCTAAATGCATCTAATTCCAGTCTACATGTAAAATAAGAGTCTATAGAGAAGGGAGACATTGGGAAGGTTGCAGAGACTCATTTCTCTTCATATAAATCCACATTCGTCTTATTTCTCGTGCTCTAGTAATGGAGATTGAAAAGAAATGTGATACAGGCAGTGACTCCTTTCACTCCCTCCCTCCCTCCTTCAACATTTCAGTCCACTAGCATTAATTTAATGCTTCGTCTATCTAATATTGTAATCCTATGAAATTTTCTGCTATTGTAATTTTGCCCATCACCACCTCTGAGTCATGAAGGAGAGACCCATGAGTCTATATTCCCACAGACCCAAACTCCATCAGACTTGTCATTTACACGACTGCAAACTTTGTGTGTGTGTGTGTGTGGGGGGGGGGGGGGGGGGGGTGAACAAGGCATATTACAGTGCAGTGTTACACTAATGTTAACTATTTGGAAATGAAAAACACAGACATACTGTTAAACCATCACTTTAATGCCTGATCCGTTTTTCTAATGAATATCATGTGGCGATTGAATGATTGAACTATTTTAATCATCATCATCATCATCATCATCATCATCATCATCATCATCATCATCATCATCATCATCATCATCATCATCATCTTCATCTTCATCTTCATCATCATCAGCTGTTTTTAGGATACCACCTTCATTTGATGTGTCATTTGTACCAGTGGAGCTATGTCTTCATCGGGCTGTTTTTCATCTGCCTGTGTTTTTCTGCATCCTTGATGTTGGATATAACTCCTGGTTTGTCGGTAGGAGTGAACGAGGTGATGATGCCTCTTCCATCTGTTCGCTCACTGTGTCATGTTACACTAAACCAGTGACAAGATGCCGACACGTGCCTGAAAGCTGGCGTCAGCGCATGTAGGTGTTGCTGCGTCTGCAGAACATGATCATCCTTCATGCTGCACATGGATGTGTGATGTGTGTGAGTCGTGTGAGAGTGGCGAGGCGCCGGGTGCTTTGCATTTATATAGACAAAATGCAAACATGTGGATGCGAATCTGTATGTAAAGGTAAATATCATTATTGTGACTGTTGTACATCACAACTAACGTCAATCGCGTGGCTAAACAATGCACCCACTGGTTTTACTGTATGTGCAGGTTTAACGTCGGAGTAACGTATTTAAGGTTTGCACAAAGGCCAGACATCTGCAGAACATCTTGTTCAAGGCAATGTGCTGAATTATTAGTTTCAGATTATACAGACTCTGACATTGTGTGTTTGGAATATGAATACTTCTTTAATCCTTGCAGTCACACGCAGCAGAGGAGCCCAAATGATCAGGAGCTTATCACGTCACCTTTTCAGGAAAATTTGTATTTTCATATTATAACTTTTTTTTTGTCTTTCTAGTTATTTTTATATTTTAACAGTGAGTCTTATAAAGCTCATTCTGCTCTTCACAGCCATCATTAGTGCTCTGTGTGTAGCCTGTTTGTGGGCAATCAGGGCTCGTGTTGATTTTTATTGATGGAGAGCTGGTCAGCCGCTCATTAAAACAATCTGCAGTGCTCCGGTCGAATAGACTTGATTTTTCTCCTTTTTGTTACAGAGCAATAGGAAAGAGTGGGTTACTGTATATACAGAACCTACATTATCCAGAGCCATTAGGTTGGTACTGTACTGTACCCAGCTAGTGTGTAAGAGCATACTGAGTGAATGTGCTTGTCTTCCAGGTGACAAGCAGCACGATGGCAGCATCTCATCCATATTTTACGGTATGTTTCTAATTTTGGCCCATACCTGGCACCCACTGGTCCTTTACTGCTTAACATATAAGCAGGGTTTAGCTGCAAGACATAAAAGCCTAACAGGTGGGATTCAGCAACATAGTGTAAAAGTGAGAAATGAAAAAAGATGCACTGATGCTGTAGCAGCAGATCAGGTATTAGCTATAAGTAATGATAGGTGGTTAAGTATGAATAAATATTTTTAATTCAGATGCCTGACACTGACGTTGTGACGAATATTATTTTAAAGGAAGGTGTTTTTTTTTATTATTTCTCCAATTCCAGGAAAAAAAAATTCCCCTTTTCTGATTTTCTTTCCTCCAGCTGAAAAAACGCTGTTAATATTCTTTTCAGGCAACGGGGGAACCACCAAACACCTCCAGAACCTTTGAAAAATGTATAAGTGAAGCATCATTCAGTTCGATTCTCAAGCCGTGGCCCACAGTACCTGTACATACCTGCTTTCTGGTGAGTGCACACATACATCGCGGGGCTGCATGAAACCGTCAGAGCCCTATAAATAATGCAGCAGGGCCCGTTCTCAGCGCTGCAGTCTATGTGCTTTTGTCCTCTGGATCCACCAGGTCTCTCAAATGTAAACACTGGTATTAGTCACATGCTGCACTGAACCAAGATATTGCTTTTAAATTTGGGTGGTTAGATCATGTGTGATGTTATAACATACAGTACAATCAGTTCGGCCGAAGCTTAAACCTGCTCTGGTTTTAACAGTGACTCTATTGAAAAGCTGCACCTGGTGCATTTTAATTCTCATATCAATCCCTTTTATCATAGCAGACTGAAAGCTGCTGCGCGAGATTCATTAGCGGAATGAAGATGGAGCTGCAGTCTGCTCAATGGGAGAGTCTCCAGTACATACGAGGCGCGCACGTCTGAGGGAGTGTTGGTAAATTGTTTTGCTGATGAAATGGACAGATGAAAGGTGACAGGAAGCAGAAGATCATATCACCACTATACACCCCCCCCCCCTGGAGCCCCACGGTATTGGGCTCCTATCTGATATGAACTCTTCCCTTCCACTTCACTGACTGTTCTCACAAGAGGAGAGCTCTCAGCTCAAACTCCAACCACTTCCCATTATGCAGATGATTTCCCTGCAGAAAAGCTCCACGCCTGGTGCCCATCAATTCAGCGAGGCCTCCAGTTTGAATACATGTTTTTTTTTTTTTTGCTGCTCTCTACCCCCCACTTCCTCTCTCCATACTTCTGAAAAGAAGGTCTATTTCTGATTCATAGCTGTGGTCTTCACATTGCTGTGGTTGGGGTAATGGAGGGAGAGAGAGGGCTCTTACCCAATCAATTTATACAACCCCCTTTGAAGACTACGCCTTTCCTTTGGTGAGGAGTGAAACTATACAAATGTATGGGGAATACCAGCTGTAAAAAGTAAGACGTCCTCATCCAGCCACGGGTTGTTTGGAGCGTTGTCATTCTGAATGCGTCCATCAGGCCGGGCCACGTACACGTTTGATTAACTCCTTAGAGGCCCCGGAGGTACGTGGCCTTTCACAAGCGTTTAATCCTCTGGTCTGCGGAACGTTCCCAAAGTAGGGCCATCAAAACCAGCCTCCCTGCTTCCTCTCTGCTCCTGGCTCGTCTGCAGATGTGTGGAGGCAGAGCGAGCGGCGTCCTTTTTGTGTTTTTACTCATTCTAATCTCTGTGGACCGTGCAGCAGCCTGTTTCTGCATTCACGCCGACCTCTGTGTTCCGAGTGGCCTCATTTCTCTGGTTCAGGCCAACAACGGCGCCAACCGCCGTTGCCGTTGAATCACACTTGTACTTTCAAGAGACCAACATGGCTTCAAAGCAGCTAATCAGAGGAAATAAAGCCTTGTTAATTGTAAACAGTGAATATAATGAAGAAATGGGAAGAAGAAGAGGAATAAACTGGAAAGAGTATTGAATAAAGCCGAGGCGAAATAGAAAATAATAATATTAATAATAATATTGAATATCTAAGTTTTAGAGAACAAGAGCCTAACAGGACACAATGTCCTGTTAGGCTCCCTAACCCCTAACCCTAACCTTAGCTTTTTTCTGAACCTAACTATGGGGTCCATATGCCTAAACCTTAAACCAACCAAACCTTGAAACCAACTCCAGAACAAGCATCAAACTGGTCTCTCTCTTAAACATAATCAGTTCCAGAAAAAACACTCATCTAGTCTTTTTCCCAAACCACAATTTCATAATTTCACCTGAAGAGTTGACAAAACCTAGTCACAATTACAACCCAAGCTATATCCACATCTACAGTAAACTTATTAGGTAAACTTACCTAAACCAATACAGGAACTAGTGTGAAACACGGAAGGGCATGTGTACACTTACTGTAATTCCTGTCTGTGCCTTCTACTTTGTATACTGTATGTACTGTTGTTACTCTCTACACCAAAGAGTCATCTGTCTCCATTTCAATACTCCTAACCTAAGGTTAACCCCAGTAGATGCCTTGAATATAGTGTAATTGTTGACCCCGACATTAGCTTTCTGCTGGAATTGATGGCTGACTTCCACTACTGTACGTCTGCGCCTCATTTTTATTTTTTCTTAATTTCCTCGTGACTCAGCGGAGATTAGCGCGATTGCGGCGCGACAGCTGTGTAATTGCACGTGACGCGTGCGGAGCGGAGTGGCTGACATGTTTGAACAGCTGCACACTGTGTCACTTTTGCTTGTGCATCACTCGCCCGTCGTTCCGGGCGGCGCAGACAGATGAGTGACGTCTGAATCGGCTCGCCTCGCGCGTAACAGAACCAGTTAAGGAGGGTATTGATTGTAATAGCAGGCAATGGGATGCTTATGGGACTCATTATCAAACTGGCACAAGCCCTGGGTTTGATTTTCTTACCGATAGACATTTCAAATGAAGCTGTAAAAGTCAAGTAAAGAAGTGATGAAACGTAAAGCAACACGAGCTGGAATGAGAGCAGACGACTGAGTCCGGCTCACACGCAGTTATGAATGTGATCACATCTGATTTTGCTTATTTTTTTTGATTATTTTCACATGAGGAAAGCTGCCTAAATAAAAACGAATCGAGGTGGAAAGTAGTCCTGACTGCAATATGATACATTAATGATTCGCTGAATTTGCGATCGAGCGTTGCTCCGGCTAAATTTCCCCAGTTTCTCTGCGCCGGTCGCTCTCTGCATGTCAAGCGTCTCTGAGCGCGGCGCTCGGGTGTTTGTTCAACGCAGTCACGCTAGGAGAACATCCCTTTGGAGGGTGTGGAATCATACAAACAATAGTAATAAACAAGAACATTAAACTTGACTTGATTGTAAAGGAGAACTTCGTCCCTTCGTCAACTTCACTTCAGATACAGTATCAATGATAAGTTATATTATAAATATTATATTTAATAACATATTTTAGGGCCTAGATAAGGAAACACGTGTATTTCTGACTCTCCTTTGATTAAATCTGCACCAATAACGTGGCTGCTCTCATGCACATCTAAGTGGTCGTTTATATCTGGACAGCCCTCCTGGTGTTGCAGCACGTCTCGTCGGGGGTCTTCCTCAGAAACACACCGGACACTCATTTCCATCGCATCAAAAGAGCCCAGGATTTAGTGGATTTGAGGAGGTTCCAGTCCAGCAGCCACTGTTAACCAGCAGGTAGCCCACACTGCTCATTATTCCAACAGCCTCTCCTTTTGTAATGTAAATGCCGGGAAAATTAAACTGCCACAGCCGCTCGAGCTAAATAGACATGTTGGTAAAATCAAATGTAACGGAGGAACAAAACGCTCGCTCGTTGCTGCCGAGTTAGTTTTAATCCAGCGCGTTTTTAGGACCCACTTTAAAATGAGTCACTCGATAATGTCAACGTCAGCAACTCATAGAGTTGAATAATAACTTGTGGCAATCTATTAGTGAATACTATTATTCTAACTGGCAAAACCGCCGATCGCTGGCTAACGATGAAAGTCAGCTGTAATCCTGTTTGTGGGGGGTTCTTCCAGCTTCCTCCCACAATGTAAGGAGCTGAAGCGCAGGTGTGAGCGCTCGTCTTCCTCCCGGGCGACATTTACATGACACGCTGAAGTGCTCTAAATTGAATGTTTTGAAATCCTAAATACAAATGGAGCCGGCGCCGGCCCACGCGTTAGACTGTCCGGGACGCAGCCCGTCTCTTGTTCGGTGACAGCTGGGATTGGCTCCGTGACCCCCTGACGGAATGAATGCTACTACACAGATAAATGATGGAGAGTGCGGACGCTGTCATTAGAAAATGCTAATACTTGTAAGCACTGAAAGCTTGACACGCGACTAGAGGCAGAGAAAATAGGCAAATGAAGCTTCAGCCTTTACATCACTGATCTCCCACAAGGGCAGCAGTTACCAAAGTATGTTAATTGAAATCCACCGGTTACCAAGGCAGTGGATGCTGGTGTTCTGCCTCTTTGTCTAGACTTAGTGAACTATTCTAACGTGAAGGCAGATGCTAGTTTAGATATGTATTTATACGGAGCTAATCCCTCAGACGTTCAATATGTCAGTATGTTAAAAGCTGACTCAGCGACCTCGCTCCTCACTCCTGTTCCTCCAAAGTTAAACCGGTTCTCACTGTATCGAACCATCTGTCTTTATTTATCGCACTGATGGTGACTGACTCGTCAGCCAGCATTTGGCACGTTAAAGGCTGCGCTCGGTTTATGCCCGCAATCTGTCTGGCGCGGCTGTGACGAGCGCGGCGGCTAATTGGCGCCGTCCGCGCGGCGTTGTTCCTGGGCGTTTGCGCGTGTGATGGATGGCAGCACGTTGCAGCTTATTGGCTCCCGTAATGCACGAGCGTGGTTGGATATGAAAGTCTGTCAGGACGACGGAAGAACAACATCCCTTCTCGGCCAGATCCTCCTCTGCCACATGGGCGCTAAGCTAGCGCAGCAGCACCCAGCCCCCGCTAACACCTCTCTCTGGCAGTCGGTCCTTCTCTTTTTTGAGCAGGAGACCGTCAAAAACCACGATGGACCTGTTGTCACGCACACGCGACTAAAAAGTGTTGTTGTTGCTGTGGATTGCTTGTTTTTTTTTTTACACGAAAGACATTCTGTCTCGGGTCAAAGAGAAACAGATTGTCATTTCACAAATGTTAACGGCCTTGATGTGAAACAGATGCAGGTCTTTCCCAGGTGTTGGAAGGAAATGCTTCGCGTACAGATTTGTACAGAAGCGCGGCTCGTTTGCTAAGCAGGCGCGAGACATGAGGAAAATGAGGTTTTCCCGCTAAAGATGAGTCCAGGTGAGATAAGGACGCCCCCAGAATCCTGTGTGGGCCTCCAGGTGCCACGCGTGGAGCTGATGCACGGTGATGCAACGCCGCTTCAACCCCGCGTTTTCTAACAAGCGGCCGTAGCTCCTCAGATGAGTCTCAAAATCACCATTCAAGTGCATTAAAAAACGCGTTTAATGTTTCTCTCCCGCCGCCGACTCCCTTTGTTCACTTTCACCACAATAACGCCTTTGATTCTCTGCATGAAATATAAATTTTGCGCGTGTTTGCGTTTGAAGTCGACGCTGTAGCGATGTATATGGGGTTCAGATGTTTTTTTTTAAAGTGCCCGCTTGTGCCTGAGCGCATCAATTCCAGCTTTAATGCCTGAGGAATCAAAGTTTGGGAGCGCGATCGGTGACGCGGCCGCGGCGGCTCCGACGATGCGCCGTGTGCAACGCGCGCTGGAACATTTGTTTGCGCGGCAGCCGGAGGTTTAATTACAAGGCAGTCGACCTGTGTGCATCGATACTGTATGCTCTATGTGTGATCTCTGTGCTGCCACAGTGGTAACGAGCTGCCTGGTGCCTCAGCATTTCTGATGAAGTCTTCCCTGTGATCGCTCCTCGATCTAATCCCTGTCGGTCAGATTCCTAGCGCCCTGCCTCCCATTAGCACGGCCGCTATCTGCTGCACGCCCAGGAACTCTCCCCCGTTAACTCTCTCCTGACCAGATTAATAAAAGCTCGCGTCCCAGAGCGGGGCTTTGCATGCATTTCCATGCTAACAAACCTCTTGTAAAACATGATGCGCGCTTTGCCCGGTCTAACGAGGTCTACGCGGTTAGCGAGCTACAAGGCTACGTGGTCGCTCCCCAGCAAAGCGTCACTTTGCACCGCTCCGCACGTCATGGGTGTGGAAGGTCGGATCTTGCGGCGCTGCAGATTAAGTCGTGCTCCTTCCTGCTGGGCCCCGTCTCTCGGGGGCCTCCGCGAGGGCCCATGCGAATGCCACCGTATCCTTGGATCCCCGTGTCCTTCTTGCCGGTTGAATTATTCATGTACCAAAGCTACTGCTTATATCTGTGGAAGCAGCAGCTTCCCTGCATTATGAGCCTGCAGTAATGCGCCTTTATAGGGACCAAAGCTCCCTTCACCCAGCCATTCCCACAATCCTTACTCTCTGCCTCTGACTCTGTGCCCCACCCCAGCCCCCACCACCACCAACACAGCTTTGAATTCCCTTCCCGTTCTCACTCTCATGGTCTCAGCTTCCTTACTTCACCCATATCTGTTACTACTGTATGTGGGATGCTGCCCTCCCACAGCAGCATACCGTACCACATCCAGCCCTCGAATCTAAAAGTGTCATTCTGTGTCCGGCCCAGTGTGAAAATGGGCCGGACTTATATAGCTAACACACCCTTCCGGGATCCATAGTGCGTTACACTACTTCTCATTCACCCATTCACTCTCACACTCACTCACTGATGCCAGCATGGGCTGTGGGTTCAGTGTTTTGCCCAAGGACACTTTAAACCGCCAACCTTGCAGTTATAGGATGACCTCTTTGTTGCTGAATTCTGTCCAGATGTCTCAGCTATCATGCAATGCATACATCCAAAGGGAAGCTTCGCAGACAGACAGCACTGTGAAATATCTGACAGACCTCAGGCTACGTGAGACTGTGTTTTAAAGCAAAAACCACGTTAAACAATTTATTCAGTTATTTCTTTTTAATTGATTAGTTCTCTTAAATCTGTAGAAGAAAAGCCAGAAGTGCTTGGTTTAGCTTCGGGAAGTGGAACTTTTCAACAGGCCTTGGGATTTAGATTCAGGTGTGTTTTGGTAGCAGCCTCTTCACAGCCTTGAGCCTCTCGCCTGAAGCAGAGACGAGGGCCGCGCTGCAGGAACGTGAACAGATCACTTCGAATGTTTAAACATTTATTTCAAGCTTCTGGTCCACAGTTGATTGATCAGCACGGCGCCTCCCCCACAGACACAGCAGGGTACAGTCAACGTTTCAACGGTATATTTTAATATTATTGTAGAACTAACAAGGTAGTGGTGAGGATTTAAAGCATGAGGTAATGGGTGGAGTAATAACCAAGAAGGAGGTGCTGCAGCTGCTCAGACGTAATAACAATAAATAAGAAGTTAAAGCAGAATGTGAATCAATATCTTGCTTATATCACTTTCTCATATTACTGCAGCTTAATGCTAATATAATACTTTTATTATTGAGCTTTAAAGTACAGTGCTGCCATGTTTCTCATCAGTGTGAATGGCTATTTGATAGTGGGTGTTACAGCCTCCCTGAAAAATGAACTAGCAACAGTGTTATAATTCTGACAATGAACAAATAAATGTGCCGTGATGAAATACTGAAAAAGGTTCCACTTCCCAAAGACATGATTGATAATTTAATTGGCTGACGCACGTACAGGTGACACATTTGTCACTGATTGGTCCAGACAAGCATGTCATTACTCATAGACAATAACACGTTCATCGTTACCATGGCGCTTTCCCAATTTCACAGACCCTCACCTTGGCTTGATTCAGGCCATTACCTTATGCTAAATGACATTTCAGCAGCCGTCATTTTCTGTGTTCAACTTTACATCAACATTGGCGCGCCGGAAACTCACAGCCCACGAGATACACCCCGGATAAAATGCCCAGTTATGGAGGGAATATTCTTTGAAGCATATTAGAAATGTCACTTCTACAAAGGCAACAGGTCGCCGCAATAAAAACATAAAAGGAAATAAAACTACAAAATGCTCTTTTATATCCTATTTTTATTAGGGCGATAAAACAGGTTCAGGAGCTGCGATGAAAAAAACTTGATGATATATTAGAATGTTGAAGCCATTGGTGCCTTTGCCTTCCAGTGTAAACTCTTTGTCTGCTTGGAGATTAGTTTTAATGTGACTGTCATTGCGTTTGATTTCTGCATATTAGCTCTTTGGGTTTTCACAAGTCATAGAAATTGTCTCCACTCCATTTCCCAAATTGTCACAGAGGAAGCGAGGGGTCCTTCAGAAATAATTAGTTTGTTACATGCTGTCAGTAGCAGTAATGCAAATCAAGGTCCTACATGTTGTTATGAGATAATTTATCGATCCAGACAGAGGAGATAACGTCCAATTTGCTAATGGAGGTTGATTGAACGGTGGACCTCGGAGGAGAGAGAGCAGGAGCTACAGGAGAGACCGGAGCTCTCCTCCGCCAGCTGGAGGAGCCTTTTTTTTCCGACCATGTTATCTGAACAGCTTGCTAATAGAAATTCTCTCTTCCCTCACATATTGGAGAGATATTCATCAGGCTGCTTTCAGTAAGATGATGCAGTAATGCATTTTGGACAGACCAATTTCTCTGGAAGCTTAGCAAGAATAATATGTTCTTTTTGGTATGTGTTTTTTTTTTTTTTATATGAGGTGTTGGAGTTTCCAGCGTCGGCAGCCACTTCCTGTCTGCGGAGGTCAGGACTAAAAGTGAGGGCGAATGCTAATGCTGTTCCCCACCAGCGCTACAAATGTTGAGGAGTCGCTGAGTTTTCTAATTGTGGAGATTACTGCCAGAGCCGAGCTTTAATCCCAGTCCCAGAGGTAGTTTCACCTCAATTTGATGGATGCGCCAAAGTGTGCAGCGTACAGTGGATACTGATGAATGCCTCTGTCTGCTCGGCCTACGACGTCCCGAGAAGCATTTTATTGTTTGCAACGCCGCCTGACGTCTGAGTTTCCTTTATTTTTTTTCCATGTGTGGAGACTAAAATGTTTAGCTTGCTAACCGGCTGATTTTGCAGCATTTCCAGCTGCTCGGTGGACAAACCCCGCTGTCCTGCTGCAGCACAACACTCGCACACTGTATGTTTGTGTCTGCTGCTACAGGTGCAGCTAATTAGTTTCATACGGACCCTGTTTGTTTGGTAGTTTGAGGATACCTGATAAGAAAGGTTAGCCAGCAGGGAGCTGCCTATTAGCTCCTAGACTAATAGGGTAATGGAGGCAAGTGGGGGAAATATGGAAAGGAAATTGTGGCCTGGGGTCAATAAAAACTGATAAATGGGAATGAAATATTCAGATTGAGTCTCTGTATGTGGTTGGGCTTGTTGTGTGCTACACCTACTGTACTTGCATGCAAAACATTCCCACTGGGCATGAAATGAAAGGAGAAATGTCTCCGTGACAAAACATCAACTCTCTTATTCCCAACTCACCAATTTAGTTGTTTCCATCATTGACTTGTTCCTGATTGAAAAACATGCTGATCATTTAAAGATACAATCGTTACTGTTCTTATTTCAAATAATTGAGTGTCCACCCATCCGTCGCCCGACCACATTTTTCTGCAGAGGCTTGCGGTATCTGAAGCTAATTCGATCTGTCATCGAGCGGGTGGTGGGTTCCACTGTTTATAGGTCAGCAGTCTGTCAGGTCACTCACGTTCACACCTGCAAAACAGCAAATTGGAGGCACCAATCAGCCCAAGTGCACAAAAAGAGACCTCAGGAGAACGTGCAGGTGAGGCTGCGACTCCACCACCGGGACACAGCGCCACTGTTCTGTGCTATTAATATATATTGGCTTTGTTTTTGGAAGACAGGGTTATCAGATAACGTCATGGTCACGACACTGAAATTACTTAATTTGGTTTGTGAAAATTGTTTGACAAGACACTAAACTGTGTTGTTATTTCTCGCTCTTTGCCAACTATTGCATGTACTTTCATGTACTTTCTAATTCTGTCATGTCTGGCATTCTGTCCTTGAACATCTGAATCGTGATCGTGTGTGTGTGTGTGTGTGTGTGTGTGTGTGTGTGTGTGCGTGTGTGCGTGCGTGTGTGTGTGTGTGTGTGTGTGTGTGTGTGTGTGTGTGTGAAGGCCTTAAATGCCTAAATGTAAACACAGCAAAGACCCAGCGACCCACCTTCCTCTTTCCCCCCTTGTTTCCTCCTCCTCATTTAGACTTGGAGCATTTAGGGAGGTTTGCAGTCTTCCCCTGGCTCCAGCCTGACATCCTGACCCTACTCACTGGAGTGTACCCACCGCTCCTCATTGCCTTGTTGGCAAAAGCCAGAGCTGTTTGGTGCCTTGGGGAATATGCAGAGATCAAATGGCCACTAGTCAGTGCTGAGAACCACAGAAGAGGAGGAATGTCACCAGAGGTCTCCCCAGAGCACACTGTGAGCCTGGATAAAGAGGCTTGCTGAGCACTGACAGATAAGAGGTCTCAGGGATAACATCTGTCCCGTTCCCCCGCTGATATTGGCTTTAACACCGGCAGTTACACTGACTTTAGTGCTCGTGGTAGTTAGATGAAGTACAAAACAGTTCAAACTGTAGGTGTGGGATGTGCGACCTTCCTTCATCGCCTTTGAAATGACATCAGGCCTGTTCGGGAATACAACCAAAAAAAGTCCTGGAGTTTCTGGCAAGTTTCTCAAAAAGCTTCCAGAGAGCAAGAATTAGGAATAATGGGATACAGTTTGAGTCACGCGTTGAGGGTGGCACTAAAAGATATTTGCATTTGATCGTTATGAATACGCATGAGCCGTAAAAGAACAAAGGCAGCAGCTAGGTGAACTTTGGACCCCCTGCTGGGCCTGGGCCCGCGTGCTCCCCCAGCTTGTGCAGCATCACGTTCCCCGGGATAAAAATAACCCCCCGCGTCCAAGTAAAAGCAGTTTGCGGCCAGACGAGCCGCGCTAAACGCTGACAAAGGCTGCCGCTGTTGTCACACAAGGAACATAAACGCGTTGCGGGGTTTTAGGTTGTTGACGCGCCATCGCCTCTCGAGTGCACTTGACCGTGGGCGGCGCGCAAACCAATTTCTGTGCGGGAGCCCATCGCATCTGCGCTGTCAGCACCGGCGGGACTTCCTGGACGGGCCGGGCTGCCTCCCCCTGATTGGCTGTCACTCAGCGTCAGTTACTCAGGGGCCGCCCATCAGTCATACAGAAGGCGCGCGCGCCCGTACAAAGACATAAATTGGGCTTTGGAGGAGCCAAATTATTTGCAAGTAAATTGCAAAACTTTGATTCAGAGAGAATTACCCCCCGAGAATGGATTGGAAACGGTTTTCTGAGCCCACAACTGTTCCGCAGCAGCAGTTTACTTGTTGAAATGTGAGAGGCTCATTAGGCCTAGGGTTCCCTGATGAGACAGTTTAATTACATGCCACTGGGACTTGTGCAAGTGGTGGAGCTGCCATTACAACTTTTATTAGCGCTGAGAAGCCGCAAAATGCAGCAGAAGTTCTTTATATTGTCATTGTTTCCACAAGCGGGCGACGGATATGCTCAACGGGCTGCACCGTGTATCTGGGATGCAGGGTAAAGTGCTTGCTCTGCTTGTTTGTATCAACCATGTGACCTTGTAGAGGAGTCGATGCTGTTTATACGATGATCTTGGGGATGGAAGGTGCCATGTGAAGGACAAGCTGCTGTTACCTTGTCCTCAGCTAAAACATCAGCTGCTTCTTCCTGGTCCAAATGGTCCCAGCTTCTTCCTCCCGTGGAGCTTTTTGTTTCCCAGTGGCCCCCGTGGTCTCTTTAGCATGCAGATGTGATTAGCTAATGTCACGATGCAGCGGGGCCGATTCAGATCGTTCCTCTCTGCTGGAGTCGCTTGGACGTCGCAATCCCGAGAAAATCAAATTATAGAGCCATTAATTTGTCTAGGTAATCCAGCCTGTCAGCTGCTGTGGAGAAGTAATCTCCCAGGACTGCGTTCATCAAGTGTGTGATGCCAGCAGAAGTGAAGCATTATCTAATTAACAAGAGAGGACAGAGCGGCTTGGAAATGCATCTGGCCTGAATCACCTGCCGTCACAGTAAAAGCGTGGTGACATTTTTAGATAAACGGTACGAGTGGACGGACAGGACACACCTTCTCATTCAGCGTCTCTTTATTTGTTTGTTGCTGGACGCTTCATCTGGAGAACCGATGATCCCGCTAAGACGCCCAGACAGAGGTCTTGGCTGTGTTCTGTCACTGCGGGTACATGCTGCTAAACGAGAATTAACCAGAGTGATGAGCGAGCGAAGAACAGCTGATCCGACCGCATCATCTGTCAGACACGGTGTGGTTTGGGTTCCACTGGACCGCCGCTGAGCTGACTGCCCATATCAGAACCATAGTACATTCTGAGGTGTATGAGGCTGCCCTCTGTTTGGATCTCATCAGACGCTGCAGAGGATAAGTGAAAAACATGGATGGGATGGATTTTGTAAATGTGACTAGATCACAGATCAGATTAAATATCAAAAAGGAGCTTAGCATGCAGTGGTTCTATGCATAAAACCTAAATGACTCTATTCATTATTTACACTGTATCTATGTCACGTAATTAGATGATTTCCTATTTTTCCAGGCTCTAGCAAAGTTTTCATATTTGATAAATATACTATACTATAACGACATTCAGATTTTGTAATAATTGTGGTAGTCTTTGGAATTAATTTTACATGTTTTTATGCACTTTTTTAATCGAAGCGGCTTTAATAAGTCTGTTGTATCCTTATATGCATTCCATTATGAACACAAGGCCTCAACCCTTTGAACAATCAGCGAGTATGATCTTATTTTGGTGGTAGAAACCAACGGGCCCTGCGCTGTGGTCAGAAGGACGCGGTCAGTGAAGTGGTCCCGTGTAACGCGGAGAGAAGGGGATAATTAACGCGTGCATCAACCTGTCTGGAGCCTCTGCGCCTCTCTCATTAGCAGACATGAACGAAGCTCAATATTCCTCCAAAAAATATGATTTTTAAATCCTCCTTTTCCGCTTGATTAGATTTGAAACTGATGAGAAAGCCAAAGCGTAATTGGGCATTGATAATGTTCCCCGGTGAGGACGGGAGAACAGGCAGCGAGGCGCGGGAGCGAGACCCCCCCTCCCACTGATTCCATTGTGCCAGTGTCTTTTACAGCAAAGTCCTCGTCCGGCGCCCGTTTTTTTTCTATGTCTCTTTAAAAAGGCCCTTCGCCTCCATCACTGCTCAGGTCGGCGCTCAGGGGCATCGCTGTGTAATCACATTAGCCGATCATTTGTGACAGTGCTTTCACAACACGCTGTGTTTAACTCCAGAAAAGATCTTTCCTCTTCCACCCGTGTGCCACGAGGAGTCTTGAAGCAGACTTTTTGTTTTCATTTTGTTATTTGTTGGCGGTGGATACGAATAGAATTCGCCCGTAATTGTGAGCGCAATCAACAGCGGCGTTTGTTTGCACACAGTCGGAACGCGTCTGCGCGCGGCAGTGAATACATGATAACGAGGCGTCGCTATTACCGATCCCGCTTCCTTTTGTTTGAGACGCGGCCTGGATCCTGTGACGAGCTGCTCGGTGGAAACGGGCGCCGCGCGCGCAGAGGACGCAACCCGAACCTTTGCAAATGTCATCTGTGCCTGTGACTAAGTTCGCTGTTGCTATTTGCGTGACAACAAACAACCCCTGGGTGCGCGTGATTGACAAGGAGTGAGTGATAATTTGTCACTTTCTGTCATTATTCCTTTATGCAGACTCACTGTTCGTTCTGCGGCGCCGCCGCCGAGCCGAACCGTGATGACACCTGACAGCGGCACATGAGAGAACGCAGCCACCTCCTCGCGCCGGTAAAAGGGTCTGAACTTTCATTAAGTGTCTTGCACAGAAGGGGGGGGGACACGTTTGTTTATCCCATTAGGAGAATGCGTCTTCAAGTCATACTATCAAACTGTGATGATGATGCCTGAGCAGAGACACAGTGGAAATACGTAAAGAACAGGCGCCGGCATCGACCCCGGCCTCCGTCCCTGCAGCCGGCTCTGCGTGGAGCTGTTTAGCAACTCGTGCCATTGATCGCTTTAAGTGAGTACCCTCCACCATCGGCATCCTATCACACGAGGGGGGGGGGGGGGGGGGGGGGGGGGGGGGGGGGGGGGTTTGAGCGGGGGAGTGCAAGAGGTGCAATTAGCTGCTCCCGTGAGTATCGAGGGAGTGACAGACAATCAACATGGGGGAAAGGAGGAGGAGGAGGGGAGACAGGTATATAAATAAGGGGGGGGGGTGTATGTTAAAGAAGGAAGAGGGGGGTGAGGGGCTAGGAAGATGGTCATTACCCAAATGGGTTGTTATGCTCCATCTATCCATCCCATGCTGCCAGACCCACTCGCCCACACCATAGGAGTTTTAATTGGCCCAGTACACAGTGTTTGCTCAAGCACTCGGCAAGTTTAGAGAAGGGCTCTGTAGGGGAATGCGGTGAGCTCAGTCATGCTGGAAATATATGAGATGGAAAAGAGTGGGTAGAGGCCTGTGTGAGGTCTATTTGTGTTTGTGTGTGTGTGTGTGTGTGTCTTTTGTGCATATTGGAAATCACCTTAAACTCATAGCAACGCCGAGAGTTTTCTACGCAGCCACACAGATAATGAGCAGCTGGAGTTTTAGTGATTTCCTGCGAGGGGGCACATAAAGGAGAATCAGCAGTCTTCAGCATTCATTATATTGCTGCTGTCACTGCATTAAAACTAGCGGTCACTAAACCTAAACTGTGCTAAGGCGAAGCCGCCGTGTGTTTTTTTTCCCAGGACTAATGCCACAGAAATGAAATTTTCACCTGACTGTAACGGCTCAGATCCGGGCTGTCCTGCGAAAAGCCGCCGCGCTCATCGCTAATCCCCATTAAAATCCACGCGCTCCGCGCCGCGTGGAGCATTGTTCATTTACATCCTTTTCCTGGAGTGGAGTTGACTTAAAAGTTGAGCGGTGGGTGGAGCCGGAGCCGCTGCTTCCACAAAGCAGACCCTCTGTGGGATAATCTCACCTGGTCCTCGGCTGCAGGCCGCGTCGTTGCCCGTGGGCGTTTCGCTCTCAGGACGGCCATTTTTCTGTGCGTTTCCTTTCAAAGGACGCTTTCAAACTCAGCAAGGTCGGCGTCTCTTTCAGAGCGTCCACCGTCTCCCCCGAAGCTGCACAAACGCCAGATTTTCTCCACTTTCAAACATCCGAAGCGCACATTTTTGTAAAAAGAGATGAATTTTATGACGATGACGAATCCTTTAGAACAGGCGTTAGTGCGTATAATCGTTTTCCCGGTCTCTGTAGCTTAGATGACAAACCGGAGTGACGCTTTCGGATTCAGGCTCATCACAACAGCGTCTCGCGTCCCAAAAATGATTATGTTCAACTTATTTGGTCGCAGCAGATGAACGTGAAGCTGTAAATGTGCTAAACGTACAGTAGCGGGCTGGGTGAGAGGTCACTCCAGGTGATGGGTCCAACCGTATGATAAGAACAGTGAATTAATATTTATCCCGTGAAGAATCTGCTGAATGAGAAATATTGTGTGTACTGTTACAATTTGTAATGTGTATCTGTAAAGTATGTGGCTACATTATCATTCCTCAGATCAGAACCCAGCGCTTGTGAGTTCTCCTCCACTTGTCTGGAGGTCAGACCAGGACCAAGTGCAGGAGCCGACCTCAAATTGATACACTGCCCAACTACGTTAGGAGACGCAAATGCCAATGCACTGGTTCCAACTTCCTGTTTTGGACCTGTTTTGGTCCCAACTTCCTGTTTTGGACCCGTGAAAGCATCTGATGTGATTTTGCCATTAGCTAATCTAACGACGGCTGAGCTCTGTCCCGTGGAGGGGGATTTTCTCTCTCGCAGTAAGAGCTCGGAGACATTTCGGATGAGGAACCTTCCCTTTGTGACGAGGTTTTGACTGACTTGCACCAGTGGATTAGAGAAAAGGACGAAACTTAAGTAACTGACAAAATCTGACTGAAATGACAGAGGAGCTCTTCAAAGCCGAGTTATTGGAGGCCGATTCATCCTCAAGCTGCCGTGAAGTCAGGCGGCGTCTGCAGCACAGTACATTGCCTTTAGGTGCGTCACATACCTTTCTAGCAATACATTTTCATTGTATGAGCGCCACCTAAACGGCCTATTCAGGTTTTTCCCAATTCCATCCCTTTCATTGACAAGAGGACGTTGTACTAAAACCAACAATGACGGTAAATTACATGAGGAATCTCACGTCTGGACACTTGTGATACATTGTGATGATGTGACTGATTGCGTTCCGGCTCTAATGTGGCTTTTACCAAGACTCTTGCACCATTTGTAATGGCTGCTGCAGATGTAGTGCACAGGAAGCATGTGCCAGGTCGAAGACTCATGTTTCATGGTCCAGCTGCTTCTCTGTGGCTTCCCCTCTGTGCCCCCCCCCCCTCTATCACTTCCTCTCTCTCAGTATCTGCCTGTCTCTCCCTGAATCTGTTCTGCTCCAGTGGACTCTCTTCTTTAATCCTATCTGATGAGAACCTTGGTTCCTTCACCCCCCCCCCCTGCATGGAGAAATGCATGCTAATGTGGCCCGGCTGCAAATGGAACTCGAGCTCCTTGCACTCAGGCGGCAGCCGGAGACAATGCGGCCGCGGAAGACGCGGCGTTGTTCCACAACAAAACCCCAAACAGGCAGATAAGAACTTGTCAGATTTGATCGGCCATGAATTATGCATGGCCGGCCACCGAGCGAATCCCCTTCATCTCTTCATCTGTCTCAGCAATCACACACAGCTGGTGGGAACTTTATCTACATGAATGCAGTCTGCATCTGTGCAATATCGACCAACGTGTGCAATAGTTCAAACGTGCACAATCTTAAGACGGGGGGCGTATTTAAATTTATATTAATATCAGGTTACAAAGTGAACTATCATCATATATGATCTAGTTATTTACATTTTTCATATGTTTTTTAACTTCACTCCAGATGTGCAACATCTAAAAGTAACATAATAAAACTTCCAGTCTTGTTAAATTCGATTATCTCACATAACTTTTTCTTTTAAGAACTTTTGTAATAAGGGAGAAAATGGGAATCCTTTGATATTTGTGCCCTCAACTACAGCTGGTACTATGATCTATAGGTTTAGCCACTCTATGTTTTAGTGATGCTTCGAGAATTTAGCCCTGTGTGATGGTGTAGACTGATCCACGCTACGTTGTTGCCTGGGATAATATCACCTTCCATCATGACTGGTTTACAAATAACCTGAGGTTTTCTAACATCTTTCTGCCATCCTTCAAAAATAGGCTTGGAGTTTGGGAGTTTGCAGAATTTTGGTGGGATGTTATGCAGCTGGAGATTCAATATGAACACATGTGCGCTTTTTATTGGAGCGGCCTTCGGTTCAGGTTGAACAAATTCACCCTGTAGACCTCACCTTCATCGTAGATGCCTCTCCATTTGGATGAGTGATTGAAGAAAGAGCTGCTAACAGGATTACGTCTCGCGTGTTCACCTTTTCGAAGCCGACGGGGGAGCGAGATCGATATGTGACTAATGTGATCAGGGAGGCCTACTACCTCTCATCCTCTGCTTTCTCTGAAGCCCCCATTAACTGCGCAGTGACTGCACTGCTCCAGCACATTAACGCCGTTTTCCTCCACTTCGAGCCCAAGCGCGAGCTGAACCCGAGAGGACAGCGCATTCCTCAGCTGTGGATGTGTCATCCTCTGCAAGGCAATATGACTCCAGACTGGGGCGGAGGAGGGAAGCGGGCATATTGCTAACAGATCAAGGTCTCTGTCAGTAACAATTCAGCGTGTGATGGTGCATCATTCACCTGCCGCCCGTGACTGCGGCTCAGACGAGCTCCGAATACCTCATTAAAATGGTGGAGAGTGGCTCCGCTGCGTCTGCTATGTTCAATCATTGCCCGGTGATGTGTCTTCCTCCATCTGACTAATATAACAGCTCAGATCTTGAACCTCTCCATTTTCTCCTTCTGTGGGAAAGCGTCAGAAACACCCCCCCCCCCCATACACACACACCCCCCAGTTAATGAAATTGTCACAGCACCTTATGAAATCACCGCCGTGTAAGCAATAACATCTGGCAAATAGATGGCGCATGTAATGTCCGCCGAGCCTCACTACGCTCAGCCCTGTTAGGGAGCAGATTGACAGACAGACAGACAGACAGACAGACAGACAGACAGACAGACAGACAGACAGACAGACAGACAGACAGACAGACAGACAGACAGACGGCAGCATCACAGCTTCACAAAAAACAGTGAAAGGACCTCTGACACTGCACATTTTGTCAACAGGAAGTATCTCAAACGGGTTTCAGATTAAAACGCAAAGACCAAGATCCTGTAAACAATCCCAATTAGAAACGCAGATAAGAGATGAAAAAGTGCATGGCAAGTTTTTTACACTTTGTATTTTTAATCACGTCACTCATTCCACGATTCACGATAACTTCAGTGGCCACACTTTCCTTCTGACAGCGTCAAGGCGCCAGAAATTATTAAATAATTTGTTAGAACCTAGAAAAGCGGCTGCTGCGCTCATTGCTGTGCATTAATTAGCACGTTAGCATGCAAACATGCTAATCTACTAGCGTGAACAGGGTGAACACACCCGCTGAATGCTGACAACAAGCCTGATTTAATGTGAGGCTGGCGTTTGGATGGTGCACACAGGGTGTCTAGTGGGATGAGGAACCTCATGTGGACTGAAGGTTATTTTAGGTGCAGCGATATGAATCTGTTCGCTTTGTACGCAGATGGCGAGAGCGGCTCGTTGCTGACGCTGTGTGTCTTGTCCCTTCTTTTAAGTAAAGGCCACGCTCGCGTCTCCAGCGCCAAGCTGTGCTAAGAGCCATTTATGACAACATCAGTGAAGCCTGGTAAGAGTAGGACGCATTCAGGTGTCATCACAGCCAGGATCCTACGGCGAGAGTGATGTTACTTCTGTTCTTTAACGAAGCCCAGCCTGACCTGCCTTTAATCAGCCTGATGCGACGCCCTCCTCGTGTTTTCTAATGCTCCTTGGCATCCGCGTGTCCTATTAGCGCGGTTGGGTCAGCAGCGCTAAGGGCAGCACGTTGGAACTGTGTCAGGCTCCCCCGCTATTCTGGGTTTGCTTTGCTGTGCTCCCCGGAGACCTACTCATCATGTCGATACACACATCCAGACACCCTGACCCCTCTGACACACACACACACACACCTACACCAGCACAAAAAACCTGTGTGTGTGTGTGTGTGTGTGTGTGTGTGTGTGTGTGTGTGTGTGTGTGTGTGTGTGTGTGTGTGTGTGTGTGTGTGTGTGTGTGCATGTGTGTGTGCGTGTGTGTGTGTGTGAGAGAGAGAGAGAGAGAGCTGAAAATGCACTGAAAGTCTCCCTGCACTAATGCACCTGCTCAGCTGTTTCACTGTGTTACCTGCAGTAAATCTACACATCATCATCGTCTACAGTAACTGATGTTAAATCAACTCAAACAATTGTTCTCATTAACTTTTGAACAGTCGAGCTGTTTTATATTAAAAGCTGTGCAAGTTCCAAATTCCATGCTGGGAACCTTTGAACTTGGAGCTCTGCAGCCACTTGCGTCGGTTCCCATCTCTTAGCAACAAATAGCGCAAGGTTATGATGCTGGACGCGTGCCTAGCGATGAGACAGCAGCCGGAAAATCTGATGAAGGATGATGTGAAATAAGCACTTAAAGAGAAAAAGGAAGCGATTGCTGCAGCCGTTAATTCCCTCTGATCCACCCACAGTTTTAGTTAATGTACTTACAGCATCCATGTTGTGCAGAGCGTCTGCAAACATGCTAAGCACACGCACACACACACACACACACACACACACACACACACACACACACACACACACACACACACACACACACACACACACACACACACACACATCTGGGTGAAGCGATGTGGAAAAACAACGCTTGCTGCGTCTTCACAGGCAATTTGCATTAGCATCTCGGAAGATTAAATCTAATTTGATAATGAGCTCGGCAGGAAGATGTACAGTTTGAATGCTCGAGAAGTCTTCGGGGAAGTGAGAACTCACCTACTGTTCACATTCATCTGTGGGCCTTAATTATCATGAAAATGACGTCTCAGTTGCTTGGACAGAGTCAAAATAAAGGGAGAAACCGTCTGAATGTGCAGCGCTGACCACTAGCCTCACTGCTGCTCGCTGCTGTAATATTAATGCCACAGCGTGCGCCATGAACAAAGGGGCTGACTTCACAGTAAATGTGCATAGACAGCTGAGCTTTTCATGTAACGGGAAAACTTCCAGAGAGTTGTATATCTATCACCTGCCATAAAGTGAGCAGCAACCTGCTTCTAACATTCCATGACGTATTGCAGAGAGCTCGTACCCCCGGGCTCTGTCTTTCAGGATATATTTTAGCTGCTGCTGTCACATCGTACCTGCAGCAACGTTTGACTGATGTGAGGTTCAGACAAGCTAAGTAGACTGTTTGTGTATATCAGTTCCTATTGATCCTGAAATCAATCTGTCAGCGCTTAGACGGGCGAATAAGGAATAAAAAAGCTCCCGCACTTTGTATTATGACACGTTAAAGATTAAAGCTGCATCTATTGTTGTTTTTTATTAAGAGTGGGTGAAATAAGTGTATAGTCTTACACCCTCCAGCTTTAATTTGACTAAAACATAAAATGTTTTATGCCGCGCTGTCCAGAGTTATTGTTGCACACTAAAGTGAAATATAGTTTTTAAGCATTTCTATAAACTGTAAACTAAATATTAACTATAGCAGCAGTGTTGAGAGTTGTGTGCCTTGTACTCGAGGCCGTTTACTGATGTTCAGTGCCTTTGTTTTTTAACCGAGCAGGTGGTGTTGAGCAGAAGAACCTGCAGCCGCTAATATATTATTATATATTATTTTCTGTACTGATGTTTCCTCCGAGTGGGAAGAAGGTGACTCCAGATGGGCAGCCCAGCATCTCCATCCATCTCCATCTGTGTGGAGACAGAGAGACCAATGTTTTGGCCTGAGAAGCTATAACACAAATTAAAGCAACGTGAGGTTCATGGGTTTCTATAGTAACGTGAGCATGAACAGCCTCTTCGCACATGTGTATCTCTAATTAGGTTAATTATACAAGACCAGATAGTAGCAGCTTCCCAAACGTCCGTGCAAGGACAATCATTTACACCCTGTCAAAGGAAGACGCCGCTCTTGGCTGTTTTCCAGTTTAACTGGAGCAAACTGGCGTATTTTCAGGTAACAGCAAATGTGGAGTGGAAATGTTAAAAAATAAAGTTAAATGTCTCCATCTGAGAGGACTTGAATGCAAAAAGAAACACCTTCAAGGGTCAGTTATTTAAATATGAATTTGGCCTTGTATTATATGTTTAATGAAAGACTAATGAAACTAAACTTCTTGGAGCATTGTGTGTGAATCTACTGTATCCGTTTTAAGTATAGTTAAATACAAATATACTTCAATCATCAGTGCTGTCTTTGCCAAAATTAAATAATACAGCTTTGTTCGTCTTTGATCAGGTGGCAAGTGGGATCATCCTTAGCTGAGAGCGGGTCCGGTCCAGCTGGAGTCTGTTTGTTCTGCAGCTCAGTCCTTCCTCCACAGTCCAGACATATTCATGTTAGATCAGGTGGAAACTCTAAATTGCCTGTAGCTGTAAATGTGGTTGTGTCTGTACGGGTTAGCACTGTGATGGACCGGTGACCTGTTGGCGGTGGCTCCTGCCTTTTGTCCAGCGCACTGTGGGATGCATCGGGTTACTGCCCCCCTCGTGACCCCGAACAGGTGCAGGAGATGGGGGAAAGAGGAGGACAGAGCTCCATAGAAAGAGTTAATGGCAACACAGGACAACAGGAGGAGTGTGTTGCTTTATACTGCTGCTGTGTATTGTATAGATATGTATTTTTCATTTTACAAAATGGTTTGAGGCTACATAAGTGATTATGGGCTGGTGGAACCAATCTCGGCAACATTAGTGTTGGCTCATATTTTAAAAACTATCTCGGTGGTGGAGGAACAACATGTGGGAGCTTTTTTAGTTTGGACAATTTAAAGGACAAGCGGGTGAGCAGATGGCAGGGCCATTATTGCCTTACATCTAACCACAGTGCAAAATAGAAAAGCCAATGGCTACACAGCGGCTGTTTGGAGCTTTGTTTGACCACTCGATTACTTTTTAAAGTGGGCACATCAGAAGGCAATGTTGGGTGGAAATAAGGGACGCGGCGGGACGCGCTGCCGCCGGAGAGACGTTGTTCATCGGCCACGGATGATAGAAACGCAAGTACGGCTGCTCGTGAGTCCTCTGGAATCAGCCTGTACTGAAGATGGTGCGTCTCACCAAAAATCAAAAGCGCGTTTCAACGTTTCCTTCAGCTTTTCCTTTTTTTCCTTCCCGTCACTGTTAATAACTGCGTGATTAGAATTCGGCTTCCGTGATGCTGAATTTCCAGCCGTGTGTAAATCAAACCCGCTGGTTTATGAAGGAGAAGCAACAACAATTTTGAAAGCAATATGCAATATTCATTGTTCATAAATAATGGATTTGTTTGCGGGCATCTCAGCCTAAAGTGATTGTGGTCCTTTTTCATTTGGGTCCATATCTACATGTATGGCAGACCCAGTGCTGCCTAACCAGTGGCATTTGGATTTCATTCACACACTCCACCCGGACTTTGTTGCGTCTTGTCTTTGCCCCTGGCTCCGCTGTGGTTTTGGGGGAAGCGCTCTGATTCCAAACGAGGCTTTCCCAGAGAATCTGGCCCAGGATCTGCTTTGCATAAAGAAAATAATTATGCTGTAATGGTGTTTTTTCTCATGAAACACCCAATTATATGCATCTGTTTGCACACTCAGCCAGGTACAAACGCTCATTACTAATGGCCTTTAGAGTGGCAGAGGTCGCACCAGCGTGTAATTCCGTTCGCCTCCGAGGCCAGTTAGGAGCGAAACCAGTGGCAGAAGTTTACTTTTGAATGAGCATTTCCTTTGTCACACTTTACCTCCAATTTTAAGTGGAGTTACTAATGTAATTTACTGTCTGTCAAATGCAATGTGGAGTGTAATGAATGTACCTCGAATCAGATCTGTTCTCAAGATTTATTTTCCTGCTCCTGCAGCCAAGGACACGGAAGCCAACATGGGCTTCACTTTGCCTTCTTTACCGAGATAATTACATTCTCAGACACTGAGCCCAGTAGAGCTGCATACTAAACCAGGCCCCGCATTTGCTATGCAGCTGAAAGGATTGAAATTGGGAACCTGATTGTATTTGCTCAGATCACTGTATTTGAGATAAGCATTACCTCTGCCGTGCGTGAATGAAAAACACAAATCAAGGTGATTCTAGTCACCTCCCTGATTACTGTGCTTCTCTGATTGGATAATTGTGGCCGTCCAGGGTGGATGTAGTGATGTAATGCGTTCCCTAGAAACATAACGGACTAAACCTGAGACTGAAAGGTTCAATGCCGTGTGAATATGGACAGAGGGACGCTCGCGAGCGAGGCAAACCTCGCCCGGCCACGTATGATGTCGGAGATGGTGCCTTAATTAGAGCGCCACTTCAACTCTGTGCTGGCTCGCCAAAACAGCCGGGACAGAATCAATCTGGTGAGTTGGGATGAATCACTTGGGAGCCCGAGGTGATCAATAGGCCGATAGGAAGTCCTCCTGCGTTATAATGGATAGCTGCTGTGTCGCTAAATTAAAGGAGACATAAAAGGCTTTCTTAATCACCACGCAGCCAGATGGACGCATTGATTTGTGGAGATTTTACAGAAATTAAGATACTAAATCACTTAGCATGTTTAAGGGGCACAGGTGACTTTGCATCGCTTCCCTACAGATTCTGGATTCTGTCACCGTCTGGACTCCGGAGGCCATGAAGCATTGGGCCTCTCTTCACCACAGTTACACGCGTACAGTAAATAGCGCCGACAGGCCTCCCCGCTGCCTTGGGAAAACGGCGTCTGAGGGAACATTTGTGAATGGAAAAACGCATCATGCCTTGTCAGATGTGCCTTTTTGTTTTTATCTCATGCTAAGGCCACCGGGATCCCAGGCTAGACAGCTCCAAACGCGAATGGAAACGTAGCCAGCTCGTGGATTCCATTAGCGCCAAAGCTCTCGTTTGTACAGTCGGGGATCCGCAGTCTACTCATCAGGAGTAAAACTTTAATGGAGAGACATCTACAGAGGGGAAGTGAGTCATGTGTGTGAACGCTTAGCCTCCAGCTGGTAGCGAATGATCCGCACGCAAGGTCTCACTATAGACGACTGGCAGCGTGGAGAAACCACATCGCGCGCCCACCTCCAGTAGAATATTCGTCACTTCCCAGACTCTTTCCGGCAGCTTGGAGGTGACCTATTTTTCGCAGTCAAACATTTGTCAGCGGCGGCTCACAGGGCGACGCTGGCTTGTGTTTTGTGCGCGTGTGTGTGTGGAGCAGTTGAGATGCATTTGGCAGCAAGGTTTTTGAGAGCTGACCAAAACTGAACACTAACACTATCCTGAGTATTTACTCCTGCGGGTGTGTTTGATTTTGACAGGACAGCTATCGAGTCTTCTGTTGGTGAACGGATATAAATTAGACGTTTAAAGTAATGCAATGCTGACAGTAACTGAACAACCTGAACTCCCGGTTGACCCTTGCATCCAACGGTGACGTCATATTCCTCCTACTAAATGCGAGGTCCATCGTCATTTCTCAGCCCGTATCCAACACCTTACGTGTCGTATGACTGAACGCATTCAGCCAAGTATCACACAGCTCCAACTACAACAGAAGCGAGGGCATATTATATTTATGAAGCCCCCCTGATGCTAAATGGAGACTCTGTACTCACAGTGGGCTTCATAATTGCAATGCTTCCATCGCCAGCGCAGTGTTATACTATTAGACAACCTGGATATAAAAGGTTGCATTATGCTCCAGCAGCAGAGGGGACGGAGGCAGAGGGAAAAAAGGCTGAGAGCTGACTTATCCGCAGACAGATGGGGAGTTAAAGTCTAAGCTTCCTTTGTGGTCTCCCACTCCAGCCCATATTGGACGGGCGAAGCTGAGGTATAGTAATAAACAGCCTGATTAGCAGCAGGCAGATGGGGGATAAACGACAATACGCGCATCACCATATGACAAATCGGACATTCAGCTGACTTATATTCATGTCCAGCCCGTGTGACTGTTGCCAGATTGAACATGAGGTTGTTTAATGTTTGATCACATAAAAAATAAATTTAAAAAAATGCAATAACTCCGACCAACATGTTGCATCAAGCAAATCTGAGCTGAAGTGAACACTAAATATTAAATGACTTGGAGATTAGTTCGAGGATTTTTGATTTATTCATCAGTGGCAATGAAAGGACCTCGTGCTCTCACAGGACGAGAACGGAAAAGAAAGGCCACAACAGATGAAGTTAAACGCCTTGAATTAATTATAGCGCCGGCGATTCAGCACAGCCAGCAATCGGTGGGAAATAAGATCTGGAAATGCTTTTAAATAATTGCGGTTGCTATGACTTCTGCTTTGCTCTGGTGTGTCAAGGGCATCAACCGACGGCGTAGATGCACAAGATTTATCATTTAGATCGGACAATTAAATTTAGAGTAGCATTTATTAAATAATAACTTTACAGAATGCATTTTATCATCTGGCCCACTTTGAGGCCCTCAACACCGAGCTGTAAATCAATGACAACCTTAAAATCATCTTTAGTTCTATTTGAAACAGTAAGCATTCGCAGTCAAAGTTATGGTCTGGCCACAAACTGGATGTAACATTTAATGACTGCCTGCTTATGGATTCACTTTGTTGAGTCCTGTAGAGGGCACCAAACCACCCACCGGCGCCTCAGCAGCCACTTCCCCAGCTGATCCCTCAGCTGACTGCACAGAGGAGGCCTTATAAAGACCCAGTCTGTGCTGGAAATAGTATCTGTGTGCTGTCATAAATGGAATGAAGTGTTTTAGTTCGAGGGGAACAGCTACTCTTGATCATCCGATGCTGCAGTCGCCCAATGGTTTTATTATAAGCTCAAAATATGCCAGAAATCAATCAGGATGTTGTGTGTGTCGTGTGCGGCTTGCGTGTGTTTTGCGTTTTCATTCCTGCCACATTAGCCTCATTAAGAACACCGTTGCATCTGCTCAGTAACTGAAATGAATCGCTAACTGATAACTGATTCACGGCCGTGTTCAATCAGGCGTCAAAGTGTGACTCCTGACATTCATGCTCTGTTCAACTCCGACATTAACTATTTGCTTTTCCGCTGGAAATTATATACTACTTAAAAATCTCATTATAGAAATTGTGTTGCTTGGAAAGGCCCTTACTCCAGCATTTGGGTCCCGCCAGTTGTAGAACAGGGAAGTAACTCCAACCATTTGGTCTGTGTGACCATTATTTGGTATTGTTGAATGTAGTCAGTATTGTATTCACTAAATATGTGAACACTGGCTATAATGAGGTCCCTGAAGGGGCCAACAGGGCCCCCTGGGGTCCACTGTGATCTCATTGAGGAACCATTTAGTTTAACCTTTAAAAAGAACTTATGTGTTGCTAATAGGTCACCGGCACATTTGTGGACGCGTCGCAGCTGGTTGCACTTGCATAACCCAAAGGATACCTCGGCGTTTGTAATACAGCGCGGATGCTTCGGCGCTTGACAGGCGGCACTCACGCTCCCCGCGTGATAACGACGAGCGGGCTGGAGACCGGTGCGCGTGTCTGGCGTTGACCGCGAACGGTCCGCCGACGCTGGATCTGCTGAATTCCAATGGTCTCGCCCGCCCCCCCCCCCCCCCCCCCCCCCCCCCAGCATCCAGCAGCTGCACCTCTCATGCCTTTTCCTGACGCCGAGCGAAGCCTCCCATACAGATGAGCGCCGAAAGCCACGCACCTCCTGACGTAGCCACGGACCAGTTGCGGTGCCACTCGGTCTCCGTAGCACGTATTGCGCAGCGTGACTGATGCTCGACTGGCTCCACGGCGGCCACATCCGGCTCCCACCGTCGCAGGAATTCATTAGAAAGTGGTATCATAGCGGCGACGCAACGACGGACATCGCGGAGGGGGGAGGAAGCTACGGAGAAGCCGTCGACCGCTCCTCGCCGAACTGGACCCTCCCCTCGTCATTGCCACCGGGAAAGATGAGTCGCGTCGAGCGCGCGGCGTCTGGGTGCAGTCGTGATATGACTGCGTGAGCGCACGAGCCTCCGCCGAATCGGTAACCGCGACTTCACTGCCCAGAAAGGTGAACGCGGCTTCTTTTTTTTTTTTTTCCTCTTTGCGGTTTTTGCGCAAATGGCTTCGCACGGCGGCGCGCGGGCAACGTAGCAGCATCAGCGTCAGCGGAACAGCTGGAGCACAGGAGCTATGTCCGTGGCTCGCCCGCGTGCGTGTCCGTCTCCAGCGTCGCGCCTCGGGGTCTTCTAAAGTCCAGAGACTCGGATCTTCGCACGAGGAGCCGAGGCGAGGTTGCGGTGCGGTGCGGTGCGCTCCGAGGCCGGGCTTCCCGCAGCCCTGCCTCCCCGCATCCTCCGCGGCGCCTCTGCGCCGCGAGCGCTCAGCCTCTTCGACTACATGGCAGTGGACATCACAGCCGTCGCTAACCCACCCGAGTGCGTTCGCCGCCTGAAATACCGAAGCACCGAGACTGAGATAATCGACGCGTGGATCAGCGCCGTGTCTATGCACCTCACTTACGCCGCCCCGGAAAGGACTTCTTGCCATTGAGCGCTGGATATGCAGAGATTAACGTGAAGGGATGGATCTAATTATCTGTGTTGTGGGGCTTCTGGCGCTGATCGTGGAGGGCATCCGTTGCCAAGGAGTGTATGGTGAGTGTGCGCGTTGCGCTGAAACCACGTCCGACGGAGATGACCTTAACGCGGCGATCGCCCGCGAATCGCCGCGTTTTCCGGTTGGATCCACGCTGTCCCCTAATTATAAAACAAACCGGAAAAAAAAAAAACAGAGCGGCCACGTCAGTTTGCTTAAGGGCGACAGTTCAGGTGTGAATGTCACGTTTGAGTGACAGGCTCCAAATGTTCTCAGCAGCCCCGAGGTTATACAGCAAATAGCTTATGTAGCCAATCATGTGCAGCCCCCTTTTCCACCCGGGCTAAATTTAGGCGCATTCATAGGTTCTGGAATCTGTTTTACAGCCTGTGGCTCCTGATCACCTGCATGTACACACGCGTGTGTCATACGTGACCAAATGTAACGGCAGCAATCCATTAAGCAGAGTGGCTGAATATGCAAATGCTCCCCATGTGTCGTGGATCTATCTGCTCAGCCCATCCTCATGTATCTGTCAGCACCCCCCCCCCCCCATAAGAAGCACCCACTCACTCAACAACGAGCACACATTTGTGCGTCTCACCCCGTCTGCCTCTGCAACCAGTGGCACAGATGATGTCTGGTATGAGTCGTCGCCCTCGCGGCGGCGGCAGCGGCACTGGGAGGAAACAATGATTCATGCGCGCTAGCGGGCGCCGCGGCCCTGACCTGTCGGCAGGGACGCCGCCTGGCGCCAAAGCCGGGCTCTCAGAGCCGGGTCAAGCGTAGGAACGTGGCCGGCGGTGAGTTTGGGGGAAGCATTAAATCGCTGCGCGCGGATGATCGCGGGTCGTGACGCTGCACCTGCCCAATGACATAATGCGTCTTTGCTCATGGACTCACACCTGTTGCTGACATTTTGAAGAACACTTCTTGGTTTGACGTCATCCCGGCTCCCTGGGTGCTCATTAGGCAGCGCGAGCTCTCTACGTACGCGTTGTTAAGCTTGAGTAAATTCCTTCTGTTACGCTTTAGGCCCGAGGCCGTAGGCCCTCATCAAACATTAACGTCTCCAGAAATCCCTGTTGTTGCTCGATTCGAGATCCATATGTACTGAATCTGAAGCCACGGGAAGATGCTACGCACACGCGTGACGCTAGCGGTCTTAGCTCGCCGCGCGGCCGCCGGATCAAAGCCGTCCGCGCGCTAGCGTTAGCGAGGCTCATTAGAACGAATGATATCCCATAATGCTTAGTGTGCTGGTGTGTTTGGACTGCTAGGCTTCAAGCGGTAGCAGAAGAAGAAGAGGAAGAGGCGCAGACATGGAGCAGATGGAACTGTTTGGGCATTGTGCGTCTGTGTACGCTTGTGGTTGTGCACTGTGACAACATCCCTCATAAGTAACACAACACCGCAGCATTTCAGCTTTTTTTTACCAACTGTACTTCTCTGAGGATTTTTTTTCCTCTAGTACAGATGCTCATGCCCTGAAACCTGCATATACATTCTGCTGGGGTCCTGCCTACAACCCAAATGTGCGATTTACATTTGGTACAGAGCATCACACCTCCGGGGATGTGGCCCGAATGAAAACGTGTGTAAGACTCAACATGTTTTATTGATGGCGGGCGAAACATTAGCATGCGTTTAGCGCCGCCTCGCACTGTATTCAGCCGAGGCGCTTTGACGCGCGAAGCGGGGGTCAGTGAAATGGAGTGTTGTGCAGCAGAGGCGAAAAGCGGGCGGCGACGTGACTGAAGGAAGCGGACGGGCTGCAGAGTTCTACAGCAGGTTTTATTGGGGGCAAGCCTCGCATCGCTAATGTCTCTGGGAGCGGGGGCGTCGAACCCCATAATAACCTTTTCACGCCGCCAGATTCCATCGCGCTCTTTCGGTTCAACTTCACGGCTTCAACTCATCCTTTTCTCCGAGAATTCCCAAAAGTCACGCGCTGTTGGATGAATGGGACCGAGAAAAAAAAAAACAGACTTCGGATGATTATTTTTATCTGGGAGCATTAGTGTACGTCACTGGCGCCGACTAAATGGTGGAATCATGATGTAGTAATGAAGAAATTGCATACTAGTGCGTTAAGTGGTGTTGCCAGAGTCATTAAAGAGGATTGATGAAGGCTAGTCATGCCTCCATGACTCCAGGCCACAGAGGGAAGAGGAGAGACACTAGTAAAGTACAACATCTGCTCAGCTCTTTTTCTCCTCAACTCGTCCTCCTTCTTCCTCCTTCTTTCCTCCAAGTGGAAATCCCACCCCCCCACACACACCCATCGGCAGGAGATTGCTCTATTATCTCACCCCTGCTCATCTCTGAGCCGCTCTCAGGGCTCCAATAGGCCACTAGCCGTTCATCTATCATCGCGAACGGAGCTGCTCCACAACATTTCTACAAACCTGCTAACCGCTCGCTAATTTCATCTGGATGTAATACCGCCGTCAAGCGAACGGTACCCAATAAAAATATCAAACGGCCACAATGGAACACGACTCTTATATTAGCACGAAAATGCCCCCCCCCCCTCGCTTTATCTGGAGATGCACCGCCTTCAGTGTGTTCCCTTTGCATCAAAGTCAGCCGGCGACACCCTCCATGGGACGTGCAGATGTTCCCGAACTCGTTTTCTGTTATGCTGCTGATGCGGGAGAGAAGTTGCCACTGCTCTTTCCTCCCACCTCACTTCTTCCTCTCTCACTCCCTCTCGTTTGCATTGAAGTCCAAGCAATTGCTGGGGTTTCTTTTCATGAGCCCCGGTTCAGACGCTCTGGCTTCTAAGCTATGCAAATGCATTCTGCCAGTGAAACTAAAGCCGTCTTTGTTGGTTCTCAGAGGCCTCCTCCACAGAGTCCTTCATCATTCCCTTGGATCGGGACCCTCACATTTCCCACCGTAATGAGACCAAGGATAACGCTAAACCCCCCCTGGCTCTCGGCCTCCATCTTGGTACCTGTGTCCATCCTCTGCTTTTCCCTCTCCATCCAAAAGCCAATGGACGTCCAAAAGGATATATTCCCTTCAGTCAAAGCAAACTGGAATGTTCAGCGGGGTGAAGCTTAGAAGAAGTAATTTGATGTAGTGGAAGGATCCGCGTTGGGGATTGCTACGTCCCCCTGGGTGGGGCTCCGTATAGCACCAACTTAATCATACCGGATGTCAGTTCTCCTTGGACCCGGTCCTCTGAGACTGAACGTACACTATGGAGACAATGTTTGAACTTGCCCCTGTGTTCTCCCAGTACTCACTAGATAATGTTTGACACTTTTAATTTACTACTCCAATACAATGTGAAACAGATAAATGTATCTAAACCTCATGACACAAATAATAAACAGGTTGTTTTTTTATATTTGCTAATATGCTTTTTTATTATTTATTATTTTATATAATTTGTCTCATCTTAATTTGTTAAATTGTTTTATTTTTTAAGCTAAAGAACACGTCTGCTGTATCTTTTGGCTACTTTACACACATGGTGAACTACTGAACTACTGAACTACAGTGCTACTTTGCCACCCCTGCTGTGAGGATTTGGATCAGTTTAGGATCACAGTTTACCTCGGGATCATTTAGGGCCAAATCCCCACCGCGGACCAAAGAAGCTTATTGTAACCTGGCTGGCTGCTCCTACTGTTAAGCCCACATCCCCAAACCCTGAGCTACTTGTGCCGCTCTGTACGGAACGGTGGCGAGGACAGAAAGCTGCTGCTAATGATCTTGTAGTCACTCATTCATTAGGAACGGCTCTGGTGCGTGTCCAGAACCAGCCTCGTATCTGGGTTTATTTATAATTAAAAGTAATTCTGTACTTTTAATGAAGTCTAGTTTGGCCTCTGACCTGCGGGGAGGCCGGATATTTTCCCCCTTGTCTCCTGAAACTCTAATGAAAGAGTCGTTTATCATCTAGACCATTAAAAAACAAGATTGAACTCTTGGTTTTGCTAATATTGCTTTTGTGGAGTAACAAAGCTTTTATCTGTAGCAATTTAATTTCTTGTAGTGGTGTTAATTTCCTCATGTTGAAAGACACAAAGTCCAACTCTCCCTCTGCAAAGCCACACTGGTCAAGGGCGCCGGTGCAGCTATTACTCACGACAGATGTAGATTCCCGAGATAAAGCCCCCAATCGTTGTAGTGTTGTGCTTTCTTCTCATTGTCCTTCATTGTTTCCGTTTGTACTCGCTGCTCAGGCCGTTGCCCTTATGGGAGTACTTGTTCTCCCTGTGTTTGTGTGGGTGCGAGGACATTGCCTCTTTCTGTGATATGCTGGCGAACCTAATGAGGAGAGCGGGTTATGATCAAGGACGGGACCTGTTTAGACACAGTAGGCATGTTTGTAAGTGCCTTATTGAAAGACTGTCTTTCAATAAAAAAGTAAAGTTGTACAGAGATGTATGCACAACACTTACAGTACATATAGACTAGTGTTAAGGCAGGTCTACCGTTGATCACTCAGGTGTTAAACAAATTCTTTATTAATATTGCGTTAGTGTTATATAAGCTATTAATACACGCATAGATGATGAGTCAGTAGTTTTGCATATAAAACACCCTCTAAAGTGCTACAGATATCCCTTATTGAACAGGATTAGCTGTTAAGATGGATCCTTTTTATTGCCTGTGGTGTGTTTCCGTATCTGAAGTTAATCATGTCCATGACTGGCATCAAGTCAAATCACAGAGAATTATACATGCTTTCCAGCTTCAAAGTGACGCAAATGATGAAAGGCCTGCGCTGAATGCGAACGTCTCCTCCTGTCTTTCCTTGCAAATTTCAATCAGCGGAATTGTCCTTGTTAAGTCAAACTGGCAGGGCCCAACGTTTACATGCATAAAGTACAAATCACTCAGCGAGCCCGATAGGTAGCTGACAAGAGCGACGGGGCACCTTTTAGCAGCGCCGCGGAGGAGACGCGGCGAGGAAAAGCGGAGCCGGGAGAGGATTGGTACGTTGTGGCACCCACAAGAGGCTAATGCCAACCTTCAACTATGTCACTTCAGCCCACACAAGCATCCTAAGTGCTGCTCCTGTGAAGTGATGTCTGTTGTCATGGTGACAGTTTGTGAGCCTGGCATTGCACATCCTCTGACTTTCCCGTTCTCCTTCCCCTCACATGCCAGGAAATCAATCGCTGAAACAAATGTGAAGTGATTGCAGAAACGAAAGCTTCTCGCAGCAGCCTTGCAATTGTGCACGAGTGCAGATGAGATTGGCGCGATGGGAGAGGAGGAGGGCGTCGGGGAGGGGGGGGGGGGGGTGCGGCGGTGAAGGACTCGGGGAGAGGCTAAATGCGTCTCTTCAAAAATCACCACCATTTCATTGCTGTGAGGCAACTGCAGGAAAGGGGCCTACTTAGCTTTGTGGAGACTGACGCTTAAGCTCCTCCGACAAAACCCGGAGCCGCGGCGAAGCAAATGTGTTGACAAAGACACCTTTAGTAGTCTCCACCTTCAAAACCAAGAAGAGAGAGCCACGCGGCGGGGGGAGTCGCACAGATAGACGCCCCGGCATGAAGCTGCCGCCCTCCCAGCGTCGCCACATCACACACACGCGTAGCCACGCTGTGCTTTTTTTTCCGCTCCCTCTCCCTCCTCAAATCCCGTAATTTCCCTGCCGGCGAACGGAGCCGGAGCCCGTGGAGCTCGCCGTGGCACTGTGAAATTCCAGCACAGACGAACCGGCAGTTCCGCGCGAGTGTGTGCGCGTGCGAGCGAATGCGTGCAGCGATTTTCTCCCCGCCCCCTCCCATTTATCTGGGGCGGTTTTTTGCCGAGATCCTAATTTGTGAATTATCACCGCATCGGCCCGTTTCTGAGCACGGGCTCGTCATCGAGGCCCCGTTACGTTGTACGGCGCGTTCACACTAGCGTTTATGCTAGCGTTTACGCGTAGCTTCTTAAAACGGATCCCCGGCTGTCGGCTGAGCTCGCTTGCGTATTGTTTGGCTTCCTGTGTGTCTCCATAAACCTTATTCTTCTAACAGGAATCCACAGTGTAGTAGCTAATCTCTTTAGTGTCACGCTCTCTTCATCTCCCCCGCCAGACGCGGTATATCCCAGAGGCTGTTCCACTCATGGGGATAACCTCAAGCCGCGTGCTGTCAGTTAATGGTTTCCCGTGGCAAAGCAAGCAGAGTTATCTGCAGTGTCGTCGGCAAAGCGCTTCCCCAATGAGAGGAGAGAAGTCTCAGAGGGAGCCGCGATGCAGATGTTAGAGTTCTTGCCGGCTGCGGCGACTTCCTCCTCCTCTGGTCACAGTTTTTACTGGGACTGCGGCGTTTAGCGTTAGCCGCTAACGACGCATTTAAGCGGCTTAGCTCGTCCCGCGCCTTCTTCGCAGACCGCCACCAGGTCCGCGGCGCAAGGTGTGCCCACTCGCCGCACGCGGCGGAGGAACATGCCCGCGCTCGGCGCCACCGGCGAAAGCGGACTTCGTTCGGTTCATCCTCGCGAGGCCTCTTCCGATCCTCGCATCGGCTCGAGCGCCTCCCCAAATCAAGGGTTGCCGAGGCGACCGTGTCCACACGTCGGTCGGACCACGGTCCCGGGCCCGCGTGCCTTTAAATGTGCATCCGGAGAAGCGCACACTTGGCAGTGCGGACGCGTTTACTCATCTTTGCATCTGAAGATGCCTGACGCCTGAAGGGGGGCCTCCTCAAATGCCACATTCACATCTCTGACCTTCCGCCCTTTTTTTCCCCATCATTCCTCCTGCTCCCTGTTTCCCACCATTTTAACTCCCCGCTCCATTACATCGGCTTCGCTCTTCTCTCCGGGATGCGGCGTTATTACGGCTTCTTTTTCAGATGCAGCCTCTCTGAGCAGCTAGTGTCTTAATAAGGAGGCATGGGTTGCTTAGGCCTCTTCACTGACCCTTCATCACTATGATTAGAAAGAAAGTTAGAAAGTTCTTAAAATATATGTTGCAGAGTTTATGTTTGTCTGCTGCTGAGCTGTAATCAGCGCTCTCTGTGCTTCCATGGACTTTTCTTTAGCCAACATCATGCCATGCTCACAAACGAGCTCAACTGGGCGTTTGCTTGATTGTGTGAAATTTCGGGTCAATGGCCGGTCAATCCCAAACAATCACGCGACTGCATCAGATCTCAAGAAGAGCATACGTGCTTGTTAAAAGCCTATACTTTATAAGAATCAGTCGCAGAAGTTTCCAAGGATAAAATGTCTCACATGCTTCTCTAACGGTTCATTCCCACACTCACCTTTTGTGCCTAATAGCTCACATGGCAGCTAGTTATCAAATGTACCATCTCCCCTTTAATTAATATCACAGGTGATTATTGGTGATTTATCAGCTTCAATAAAGTAGCGACGGTGCTCCAGGCCGTTTCAAGACTCTCTTTACAGAAATGACGAATCGCGTATAATTAAAAAAACATGCCACAAAATTGATTTTGTTTGTGGAAACATCCGGTGAAGTGTGATTTCCCCACTGGTCGCTCACATGTTTAATGGGAGGTGGAAATATTGAAATGATCAACCTGTGAGTCTGAACGCATTAATCCCAGGTTGTTGTGTCCTGAATTAAAAGTTTGCCTTCGCCTCACAACAGAGATCTTCTAAAGAGCTTTGAAATGCAGCGAGAAAACCTCAACGTCCTCGCGGCTCCGCGGGCTCGTCACATGCAAATCCTGCAGTGGCTTATCTGAATGCATTAATAATGCGGTGGAAAGGGGTGGAAACATGATGGTGTTTTCAAATTACTGCTCATGTTTGTAGACGTATCGACACATCCTGGTAACTGCATCCTGTGCGTGTGTGTGTGTGTGTGTGTGTGTGTGTGTGTGTGTGTGTGTGTGTGTGTGTGTGTGTGTGTGTGTGTGTGTGTGTTCCCTTGGATTTCTGCCATGCTACCGAGGTAATTGGATGTGCGACGCCCACCAAAAAAAAAGAAAAAAATCCCCTTTAGCCCTGTGCAAGCGCTCTTTCAATCCCAGCATGCCTCAGTGGAAAGCGCAACCCAAAGGAAGGCTTATTCTTTCAACTGGCAAACATCAAATGGTTCCCTGTTCTCTCCATCACAGCTTCCGTGTCCGGGCTCCACTGTAGAGTCGGAGGGAAGCCCATTAACATGTAATGACGCGGTGACGGTCGCCGGGGGGCGAGGGTATTATTGTGCGCGCGCGACGACGGCGGCGGCGAAGACGCGCAGCCGAGGACGCGCAGCCGAGGACGCGCGCCCGCCCGCAGCTCGCCGCGGCTTCCCCCGTTCAACCGGGTGATTTTCCGGTGACAATTATTGTATGATTAGGATTTGAGACGAGATTGTTCTGTCATGGCGCTAATACATCTCTGAGGCAGGTGCTCAAAAGTATTAAGACTGTTAAATTATTCCTGGCGGATGAATCCTGGCGCAGCGTTGACTCTTTTCTCATCCGGAATTTAATTAGTGATTGTTCTGTTTGCGAATAACAAACAGCTTCTGTGAGCTTAGCGAACTTTTCATTATACATTAAGAATATTATATTGTCTTCTTATGATGCCAATTAGTCTCTTGTGATGTCTGCTGTGTTTTTATCTCTAAAAAGCACCTGGTGTAAACATCAAATCTGTTTTCTTCCTGGTGAAAACCTGGTGAGGTCTAGATCTAAATTTTGCTAATATACGCACTGAATAAAGACTTTTCAGGCTTCCTCACTTCCTGCGCCGCTCTTTTCTTCATCATTAATTTGATCGTCTACTTGGTGAAACATTTTATGCTCATTAGGCTAATGTGGGGCCTGTGCAGCTGGAACTGCGTGTCAGTGTAACGCCTTTTGTGCCGCATTGTGAATAAAGCTGCGGAATCGGTGTGTTTTAAAAATCTTTCCGTCCCGGGGAATTTTCTCACCACTTTAATTAGCTTCCAAAGCACGTTCAGCCTCGAAAATGCCGACTTGGCCCTTGTTTATGTAGAATTGCTGCATTAATTGTTTGAGGCCAGCTGTGGATGGAAATCCGAACCATTTCCAAATGACTCCTTGACTCGGGTCTCATTGTTGACATTGTTTTGCTGTGTCTCTGCCCCTGTTTGCTGCTTCTTACCTTCCCATCCGGGTGTTTGCGTTTTCCCCTTGATTTGCTCTGACATATGTCAGCGACGTGACTCACCGCTGAGTCTTTTAGGATGACTGCGGCAGAATTCCCCCGCGATCCACGCGCACGTGACATAAAAGCAGCACAGACGTTCTGATGGAAAATCAATCATTGTTCCTCTTGCCACGGTAATTATGAAGATTGTTTTATTCCTTGATCTTTCCTCATGGCTTTTCGGAAGCAAAATAAACTTTAAAATGTCTAAAATATTTTTACAAGGTGTCATGGAGTAGAAGTAAATCTTCCTTTGACTTTCTTCTGCTTTGTAATAGTTTGTATTGTTAATCCCTGTGCAGTGTGATGCCTGGCAGGTTTTTCTAACTGCACGCCTTATTAATAATTCATGACAAAGACAGGGTCAGAATGAGGTTTCTTACTCAAGAGGATGCCTTGTTTAGGAGATTTGATCTTAACTGCGGGTGAGTATTAGTCTTCGCAGCAAAACACCTCTCTGCATGCGTCCGGGTGACTCACGCGCTCGCACGGACGCGGGAACACGGCGGCCCGTGTCTTGTTGGAGCTATCGCGGCCTCTCCGGCTGCCAGCGTCTGGCGCGTGTGCATGTGTCAGTGTTGTGTTTGTATCGGCGCATGTGTAAATGTGTGTCTGCAGGCATTTGTATGCGTTAAATGCCGCCGGCGCTCTCATTCCAGTGGTCTGTGGTCTGACCTCCCGCTGAATCACACTCGGCGCTGGGCAGAGCCAGAGGGAGGAGGAGGAGGAGGAGGTTCCTCCTTTGCTTTTTCTTCGCCCTCTATTTTATGTGCTTTGATTCTTCGCTGGATATTTATGTGACCTTGTTTTTTTGGAGGTTGCGTAATACGCTGCTGGAGGTCTGGGTGGAGGGCAAGGGGTGTGGGATGCGGCAGGAGTCGAGGCAGGACGCTGATCTGAACAGCGGTGACAGCTGAGGCTTCCTCCTTCTAAAGCCCCCCCCCCCCCCCCCCGCTCTGTTGGGCGGAGGTGAGAATGACAGAGGCGCAAACAGCCAGGGATCTCGTCATCGCCACAAATGGAGAACCGACGGGTGCAGTTCATTCACACATGGATCGGAAGGATGCCACTTCCACGGGTTTGTAGGTTTTACTCCTCTCTCCGTCTTAGTCACCTTCACAATCACACCGCGCCTCTTGGATCTTGGTCCAGTCCAACGTACACAAGTTTCATGAGGCCTGAATGATACTGGGGACTTTCACTTTTCACCTCTTTTCACTTCAAGTACAAGTACAAGTAAGTCAGTGAAGCGGGATTCTGCTCTCCTTCTGTGATTAAAGTCTAAAACTGGGCTTCTTGTGTCAATCTGAATCAGATTAATCCTGTTTAGGTGTTTGTCAATAAGCTTGTATAAAACAACAGTAGATGATGAATGTGTCCACAAAACCCGATACAGTGGCGCTCTATTCATCCCGGGCCTGGGCCGATGTGACTGTAAGCCCTCATTAGCCTTGACTGTAGCCCTGACTGACTCACAGCAGTCTCCACAGTTGCCCCTGGAGTAAAAAAAAAAATAGGTGGTGTGTCAAAGAAGATCCATCACCGAGGTTGTGTAACGTTTGGCTGTGCTTGATTTTTCACTGTACTGTGGTGACACCTCTGGCTGATGGAGGGCATGCGACGCACTGGAGCCACCACACAGGCCATTAGCCAGCCGGCTCCGGCGGACGCTTAAGATAAATCAGATTTACTACACTATATTCTCCTTTTCAGGCCCCATTGAATATATGTAGATATTGTAGCCGCGCCTGCTGGTGGTAATAGCGCCGTTTGTGGGAGGCAGCTTCTAAGTCATTGTCTAATATTTGCAAAGCTTTCTTCATATTTTCTCAGCTGTTTTTCTTCTTTTTTTTGCCAGACTGCCAAATTGCTGTACAGACACTTTTTTTTTACCAGAAATTCATAACATACAGTTAAGTGCTGCTCTCCTCAGATATGGGACCCCCCCCCCCCCCCCCCTCCCCTCCAGATGTATTAGCACCGCCAATACAAGCTCCAAATGCTGCAAAAGGATAAAGTAGGAGAGTAATAGACTGAATTGTTAACTTGAATAAATAAGCAGCCAGTTGGTATTTTCAAGGAAACAGTGGTCGTACTGTGAAGCTTTTAAACCCTCTGAGGACACGCCTCTTCGATGGGCACTCAGGTTTACAAGTCTACTTAATGCACAGACATCATCATCATCATCATCATCACGTGTCCGGTTGCTTCACTGCATCGTATCTACGTGACGGCGGCTTCCATCGGCGATAACTCCCCTTGGAGGGAGGTTAATTGGATCTTTGTCTCCAGCAGGATGACGTTTAAGGTTGTTCCACGTCAGCTTTGGTTTTACATGGCGTCATCGGACCGCGTGGCATTTCGTGTCACGGCGGAGGTTGTTTTTTTTTTATTCTCTACGCTCGAAAAAAATGAGCATCAGCTCTTGCTTTGACGACGCGTCCCATAAACAAGTCCGGGATCCAACAATGCTCTCCTCATTTGTCGGCTCCACCGCAGGGCTCCGGCTCTGTAAAGAGAGAACGGCGTCGCTCTGCGAGATAAAGGGCACGTGGAGCTCGCTTTAAGAGCGCCCGGCCTCGTTCTGCAGGCTCACAGTGCAAGAACGGGGACAGGAGGGAAAGAAAGAGCACAGCAGGCTGGTAATTTTTAATGAGGGATGATGTTTTTTTAGCGGCGGCACATGAATCTCATCAGCTGGGAGATAATGCAGAAAGGTAAAAAGTCAACTACCCCCTTGACGACATTATTTCACCGCTCGATTTCCATGCGTAAAGAGCAGAAAAGAGACCTTCCATCAACTCTGTGTTTATCTTCCCGGCCGCGTTCTGAATCTGGGGCTCATTTCTTCCTTGTGGCTAGCCTCCCCTCCTCTGTCATTTCCTGTTTCTTCTTTGTTATTATCCTGAAGCCGAGGTGCGATGTAAATGATGGCTCCTCTGACTGCTATTCTGAGGGAAAGTATCAAGGGGGGAGGTGGGGTGGAGGCGGCTCAGTGGGGAGAAGATTAAATTATCTCCTTTGAAGGTGTGCTCTTTCATGAGACAGAGGCCATTATTAATATGCAGTGACACATGCATACATCCAAAATGATCCCGGACGCTTCGTCATGGATCATAAAATTCCCCAAGGTGCCTTTCGCTCATCGCGCACTGAGAGCCGCCACTAAAGCGCTTATGAATGGCCGGTTGGGCCGGGGAATATGGAGGCAGGGGCGGAAGACGCCGGAAGCGGGGGAGAGCGCTTCTCGTGCGTTATTAGATTGCCCCGACTAAATTCTATTAGTTGGGAGCGGTCTGAGTCGGCGGCGGGCTGCTGCGGCGCTCCGTCCACGGGTGACGGGAAGGCCTATGAACAGATTGTGGGGTTTGCGCGGAGGCTAAACGGGTCGCGGCGGCCGACGCCGGTCCAGGCCACGGCCCCCTCTTTCTGGTCCCTCTGGACCTGGTGCAGTGTATTGCTTCAGACGTCTCGGCATCTGACGAGATTCCGTGTCGTTCCCTAATGGTTCCAACCATCTAAACGTAGTCTGGGTCAACCTGCTATGTGGGATAATGAGCTTCTCACATGTGACAGCGTGATTACACCCGTCCTGTCTGCTCCATAGGAGCGTCTTCACTTACTCCCTCCTTCTGATATTACCTCTATTGATTAGGTTACACCCACAGAGAGCTTATTAGAAATCTGGATGCGCCGGCAGCAGAAGCCAGCGGCTCCACGTATGCACGGAGCAGGCGGCCATTGTTCGCGTAATTGGAATTTCTACCCTATTATTCAGTCTCCGCCGGGTTGATAGCCCGAATGAGCTGTCGTTCGGGATTGATTTTCACATTTCAGAGAGGCCGGCTCCGACTAAACACGCACCCTGTTGCGCCTGTTGTGCCTCGTGATACGCAGCCGCATCCGCGTTTCCTCGTCTCTATGCAGATTCCACCGTCGTTGACATACGTGGTGCTCTTTATGCATTCGCGTATGTCACAGCACATAGGTGACTCAGTTCCTCCAGCCTGTTCTCTCAGTAGACCCATTCCAGGCTTGATCGAGTGTGGCAGCCAATTCCTTCATTCAAATACGATTGGGTGATATTCAAACACTTCACACAATATTCGATAATTCAATTCATACAAGTCTGGAGGGAAAGGCATGTTGTTGCGATTACACATTTTGTGTCCACATATGTTGTTTCCCCCTTAAACCATCAGTCTCGACTGATTTGTCAGCCAGCAGCCACTGTAGGTTCTCAGCTTCCTTTAACTGGTAGCACAACACCAGACTTGACCTTTGACCCTTTGGTCCCACTGTGTGTTGTGGCTGAGTGATCTGGCGGAATGATTCCTGTGCGTGCGAAGCGGGAAAACGGCACGACACACAGACCCAAGCGGGCTGATGTGATGCTTGTTGTAAATAGGTAACTCGTGATTTGTGAGTGTTTTCTCCAATTAGTCAAAGTAGGTGCAACACACACACAAACACACACACACACACAGTAAATATGCGTCGCTGCCTCTGTACGTATGGGACTGTAACGCTCATCATAAATAATCTTTAACCTGGGAGAATGTCAAAGAGTCAGATCCTCCAGCTCCAGGCTACCGGCTTCCCGGAGCCCCTGCGCCTGTCATGCCCTCCAGGTCCTGTATTATAAATGCAAGAGCGGAGGTCACAGACAACGAATCGCAATTCTGCTCGCCAGCAGGGACCCCGAGGGTCCGCTTTAATGATAATGTAGTGATGGTTAGAGGCCATGAGGCAAAACCAGCTTCTGTTCGTAAGAGGTGGCGTGTGGTCCTGGGGGGGGGGGGGTGAAGGCTCAGCGATTAGCGCGTGAAGGAATATGGCCGTTCCTCAAGCACCACCTGGAGGATTTAATAAAATTAAGACCATCCTGATGACGCCCCCTTTGCTTAAAACAAATTTGTTCAGAGATGCGTCGCATATGGTTCATATCCTGCAAATTTAAATGGGTTCTGGGCTCTGATGGGTTAATTTGGCACACAAGCGATTCAGCATCCCCTCCTTGGTCTTCTGTCACTGATTTAGCTGCTCCATAAGGTCTTTGCCAGAAATAAAATGTAATTGAAGCATATGAATCATTTCAAGGTTGTGATCCTGCGTCCCTGCAAGGCCCCCCTGTCATTTGTAATACGGAGAGCCAGGTACAATGAGGGGACTGCTTTATCCTTCCCATTGTTGTTTGTCTGGAGTTCTCCATCATGTCGTTTTGCCTCTTTTTCCTGATGTTTAGATTAATAATGAATCGACACAGAGAACAATGTAGATCAGAGCTGGCTTAAGCAGATAATTACAGAGGATCTGCGTTTGTGTGGAAATGCCAACGGAAGCTTGCTATTTTCCTCTAATCACATCATGTGAGTGTAACGCAGATTTGATAGCAAATCAGATTCCCTTCCGGCTAATTATTAGCCGCATTGTGTTCAGGCGGCATTAACGGCACCTGCTGCAATCCATCGCTCACTCACACTCACCTCACTTTCTGTCACAGCTGCCAGAAATGAAACAGCTGGATGAGCGATCGCTCCCGCTACCGCTCCGTGTTGCCGCTGGACTGATGGGACTTCCGCCGGTTCTGCTTTGCACTCGGCCCGGCGAGCCGAGGTTCCCCGGGCCTGCGAGGAGACGTTATAGGTTGCTGTGCTCTGACAGGTATCTATAGACGCCATTGACTTTAAATTAAAGTGGAGTGTGAGGCGATCGATCATGGCAGCGCGCTCCGGACGCGGCCGCACCGTGATGCATGGGCTTCCCCCCTCGCCGCGCTCCACCGTGGTGCACTGCCATCAGAGCTAAATTACCCCCTGCGACCCGTTTCCTTCTCCTCTTCCCCGCCGTCCTCCCATTTTACACTCCACGGAGCAACACAGTTCACTTTGCCGTAGCACCGCGCCCCCGACGCTGCCACTTCCCAAAAACGATCAACTTCCCAATACGCCGGAGCTCCAGGAGACGTGCGCTACTTGCTGAAGAGGAGGTTTATTAGTCCGCACGGGTCCGGTTCAGGCCCGACACCAGAACGCTGCTTTAAGAGCTTCCTTCATGTTCAGATTGAAAAGGCTGCCAGAGTGTGTGACACAGGCCTCATTCAGGCCTCGGATACTGTTGCTATGCTAGTGCACGTAGCTTCTAGCCCGGCAGAGTGCAGGTTAGGAAGCTCCCTCCTTTTAAGTGTGATTGAAGGACCGCACCGATGCGTTTGATCATTTATCACACTGGCTTAGCGGTGCTGCCAAACAGCCCAACACGCGGCGCCATCAAACGCACCATAATATACCAGAGGCTGCTGGATTGGATTGGCCTTTTGGCAGACGCTCGCTTCCTCTTGTTCTGATGTGGCGTAAATCAGACGTAGGGTGGATTTGCTTCCTGGAGAAGTTACCTCCCGGTCGCGCGGTGATCTCAGACCACTTAAAACGTGTGTTCAGCACCGTCTTTTATTCAAGAAGCAGCCAAATTGTTTTTGTCACTGCATGAATTCTTTATCATTGTTTCCTTATGACAGTAGAGCAGTGTATTGCAGTGCTGAAAGTACTGTAGGACCTTGAAAGCATCATCTTTTTTGCACACTAATGATACAGTATGTGAATAAATAGCTGCTACTTGTTTTGTTACTGCAGTATGATGTGTGTTTCTCAACTCAGATGCACAAACTGTGCGACAGCTTGTTGAGGCTGCAGATCACTTTCCTCTGATCCTCTTTGCTAAGCACATGTTACCAAGTCTGTCCTTCTTTTCTTCCTCCATCTTCCTCCGTTTCCTCTGCTTTGGCTTTGCAGGTTCTCTTAACTAGTTGAGACGCTTAAATGGGGCTGACAACTATGATGGTGGGTTTCAGTGTTTGGTAATGGGCCTTGTGTGAACTTCAGGTCAAGGTGGGACTTCTCGTCTTTCCCTTTCTATTGCTTCATTTTCCTGTTTACAATTCTTCAAAATCTTATAGACAAGGTAAGGTTGCTCAATTTCACGGTCTGTTGAGCCTCTCATTGCATGAGGCTTCATACTGGCACACAACATGCCATGTTAGTTATGGGATGAGGGGTGGGAACTTCATTTCAATTAGCTCCTTGTACTAACTGGTGTGGAAGACTGCTCCCTTCAAACACTTACCTGAGGACGAGCCTCCAAAGCTGCCTGTCGCACGCTGCGGCTGTGGGCCCCTTTTATTTCGCTGTGACGCGCCACGCACGCCGTTTACCTGCTTTTAGCGAATCCCTCACTTGAGCAAACTCATCCCGGGTCATTTTCGCACGTGCACACGTGAGAACGCACATTGTGAGTAGAAGTAATCCTAATTACAACCGGTGAACTGAAGAAAGGGGCTTAATGTGGTGTTTTTCAGAGCATGGCGCGCTGGAAAGCGAAGCGTGTGCCTCACGTGCTCGCCCGCCTCCGTTTACTGCATATTTATGAAACCCCGATGTTAGACGTTGCTGGGAGAGTGGCGCAGTCCTTTGTCCCCTCCTTTCCCGGTTTGCATCAGACGCGGTGAACCGAGAGCACTGCACTTCTCTGTACACTGTTTCTTATTTTGGATTCAGTGGTTTCTGAAACAGCTCATGGCCTTTTGTGATAACAACTGGGAAACTACCCATATTATAGGAACAGGAAGCTTCTCCAGTTGCTATTAAAACTCAGTGATAAAGAGGACAGATGGCAGAACCCGTTTGCAGTCAGCATTTGCAACGTGAACTAAAAAGGAACAAAAGAGCAAACGCAATCTCTGCTGTCTTATTGTTTTCATCTCTCGCCTCTCCACGTCCTGCGCGCTCCCTGACCTTTCCGCTGATTCCCGCGTCTTCTCGGACAGTGCGGCTCTCGCTTTGTGGAGCGAGGCGCCCGGGTGGACACTGCCGCGCTCTCTCCAGCCCGTTCGCTCAACGAGAAGAAATCACATTTTGCAATTGTCTCCGCAGCGAGATGATGGAAGCGCATCAGGGGCACGGGCACGCGTGTGGAAACGCAATCAGGACAGATGAGAGGCCGCAAACGTGCCTTTGAATGAAATTCAGAGAGATCGGAAACTTCTGACCTTTGTGCTTTTATTTTGGATTTTGATCCCGGGCTGCTTATTTATCACGTTTATCATAACGTCACATTTTCCTCGAAGCACAAGCTGCTGCATTAATTACAGCTTTAATTGGATGTTATACAAGTATACGAAGTTAAAAATATCTTAAACGTGCAACACATCTCTGCGGGGACAATGTGTCCTCCCAGGAACATTATGTTGTAAACAAAGAAAAAAAGAAACATTTAGATTAAAGCGGAACATAATTTGCCATTATTGGCTGTAACCGCGAGGCGACGAGTCTAAGAGCATATTTGTTGTTCTAGTAATCATCGCGCCTTTGGGGATCGCTCTCCAATGCTGCTGGGGATTAACTCGTCATGTTGCCGACTCATCGTTTGTCCGTTTGTCTTTGAGTTGTCGCCTCAACTCCCGATGCAGCCGCGCCGTGATTAAACCACAGTTTGATTGCAACTGACGATCCAATTTATTGACTTAAAAGTAATTTGGGAGCCGTCACTGAAAACCTAATTAAGCTCATTCTCCCAAAAAAAAAAAAAAAAAAAGTATAATCAGCTGAAAATCATAAACAGCTGTTGGATGATCACAGGCTACCTGGGCTTATTGGCAAGTCCACCAAGGACAAAAAGTGTGACGAACGTCCTCAAGCTGCAGTAATTAGCGAGAAAACAGTAAGACTAGACGTCCTGCCTGTGATTAATGGCCTTAGAAGACTTCACGGGGATCGGCTGTCATCTCTTATGGAAGCCACATTCATTTAACCTGTGTAACAGCCACATGCTGTACATGTGGAGCCTGATTGCTACATATGGTCTAGTGTCTCATACGGTCTGTTCTCCTGCTCTGCTCCTGTAACTGTGTGACATCAGCACAGAAGCTGAACCTCCAGGGGCTCAAAGGCCCCAAATCTGTACCACTGTTTGAAGATATGCACCATAAAATCTCAAGTAAAAGCAGAAATGAAACCTTAGAGCACCTGTGCAATTAGTATTAAATTAATAATTAATAATGAATTCAATTTGTTTAGATTAATATGAATTTTAACCTAATTAATGTGGCCCGGGTCTGAGAGGCCCGTCGTCATCAGCCTGTTCCTACGTGTGGACACCAGAGCTGCTTCTCAGGCTGCGGCCTCCTCTGCAGGACTCTCACCGTCCCGCTGTGACGCACGGGCTCCGAGGTGAAACCATCTGCCCAGAATAAACCTGCCAGTCTCTCGGAGACTCTCGCTCCGCTCGCCGGCTCCGGGCTCCGCTTTGATTCTGCCGCCGTCCCCTGATTGCTGCGCTAGTCACTCCCCCTCGCTCCTCAGTTCATTGTCCCCTTCTCTATTTGTCTCATCTTATCTCCCCCTATCCCGTCTCCTCCCCTCCCTCCTCATCTTAACCCCTCCATCTCCTCCTCGGCCCCCCCTGCTCATCAGAGTGATGCACCAACACCATCCCTCACATCTCCAATGAGCACCTTGTTATCATCTTGTCCCCACAGCGGCTTTCTGTCTGGCTCCGTCTCAGCTTGGATTCCCTCACTAATGGGACCGCATCATTTTCGACAGCTGCAATTCCTCAGCGCTGACAAACAGAGACGCGGTGCAGTTCCGCGAACACAGCTCAGAGGGATTGTCGACTAATGCCTCGGTCTGATTTACACATTCACAAAGGCCCTTTTAAAGCATTTCTCTTTGACACAGACGTGCCGGTGCAGGATCGCTGCGTGACCTGCGCGGAGCTCAGACGCTCGTCACCTCATCTGGCTGTCGTCTAAAGTGTCCTTTTGTATTTAAAGCACTGCCAACCACGGGCTGCGCGTGGGGGAGCGGGACGCCTGCAATATTTATGAGGTTTGAGAATGCAGTGACAACAGACAGCGGCTCGTCAGCGCGCTATTCTAGGTTTAGACATCTTAGAAGTTCGGCGCGGGCTCCTCGGGCTCCTCAGATCCGCAGCGGAGGAGCTAAGTGAAACTTCATCAAAGCTTCAGCGGCGACACATGTTCCCGTCTGCGAGCGTGATCCCTCAGCCAGCTAATCGTCTCCACCGGGCCCCGCAGGGCGTCCAACAAAGCCTCCCAGAGTTTGTACGCCAATCTGTTCCCCCGTTTGATTGCGTCCCTAACTAAATTTACTTGTTCATTTCTTTCTTTCTTTTTTTTTTTTTTTTTTTTTTCGACGCGAGCGACGCTTTCATGTCGCTCGAAAAGGGGCACTTAACAGATGACACGCTCGTGACCCAGCGCAGCCTTTGAAAGCAGACGGCGAACGAATCAAACGGCCGTCTCTGCTCCTCTGTGTTATTTGTGTGCTTAATTATGTTCAAGGGGAAGCTGGCGTTTGTGTGCGTTAGCTCCGCTGCAGTCTATCCATGTCTCCTTACTTGAATTTCAGGCGCACAGGCCCTTTTTACACTTTAAGCTGCTGGTGACGTTGGCTGCAGTCGGAGGAGCCGCCGTCTCCGCTGGAGCCTTTTCAAGGCCCATGTGTAGAGTCAGCTTTAACATCACTGTCTCCAGCAGATACTGGGGATGGATGGAGGGCTCAAAGCGGAGCGCAGGACGTCGCCCTTCGTTTCAGTCACTTTGTCTTAGTGCTTTGATGAGCTACTCTTTTTGCTCGTGCAGTTGCTTTAACTGGGCTGAAATTTACAGACCGCGCAGCTCGACTTCCAAGTGGCCGTTCGACGACGGCCGACTGTTTCTAACGCGCCCATCATTCGCCGTTTAAGTTGCCTCCATGGTTGTAAGTGTCACTCAGTGGCGCCGAACCCTCAAACTGTCCAGGAGGCGGGGCCGGCCGGTGGCGGAGCATATTTGGATCCCCTCAGTGAAGCTGAGCAAGCTGTGTGTTGAGGCTTATCGTGTTTGAAGAGAGACAGGTACACTGATCTGTGTTAATACCGTTGGCGGCGGGAGCCGGCGGTTACGGGCTATCGGCGATGCTACAGTGTGTGTGTGTGTGTGTGTGTGTGTGTGTGTGTGTGTGTGTGTGTGTGTGTGTGTGTGTGTGTCACCAGACGTCCCCCTGTACGCGAGTGAGACCCCCCGGTCAATGGACACGGCCGGTGATTCTGAATGCTGTTTAATTTACAGCGTAGGCGTGAAAGTCATATTTGTTTGATTCATATTTTCGTGTTTTTACATCTTCAGTAGATCTAAAACCAAGGGAACGTCTGTGAATAATCAAAGCAAGATACAATATCATACCATCAAAGGTGCTTTGGATTGAAGTCACATTATTCCACTTCAGACAGACTCCCTGCTTTTATTTCAATCTGGGTTTGCAGAAATTCTTTAATTTATATCTGGCCAGCAGTCTCTCGGTGCTTCTTGGAGCATTAACAGAGCTGCAGCATTAAATATTTCAATAAACAAGTAGATTTTGAATAATTCATAGGCAGAACGATTGATATGAACTGAAACTGCTTTATGAAACATTTACGGCCCCGCGGTCGTCCGAACTCCACAGATTCGCCGGGTTCCTCGCGGCGCCGCTCGTGCCATGATACTGTAGCGTCAGCCGGAGAGATGCATGCGATGCTGCCGTGGATGTCAGCGCCTTCATACATCGCAGGGGGAGGCAAATTAGCCTGGTTTCTCCTTTCTCCTCTCCCCTTATCTCACCCCGGACCCCCCCCCCTCCTCCTCCTCCTCGCTACTCCTTTCTCGCTCTGTCTCGCAGGGGTGAACGCAGAAGAATAAGACTGCGTAGGATTTCAAAGGGTGAAGAAGAGAACGCATCTAACAGCGTGGGATGTGGCTACGGGGTGGGGGATGGGGGGTGGGGGTCTAATTCTGCAGGGGTGGGGAGTAGTAGGAGAAGGGTTTATCTTGCATCCTGCCGCATCTCTGCCTTTCCACAGAGACGCAGCCCTTCAAAGTTTGGCTTGCTGATAAAACATTCTCCTCTTCACTAGTGTACAAATCCCAAACTTAATTACTATGAGCAGAAATGGAAGTGAACTCAATTATGAAGATATTGCTGCATATTTGCCCTTCAGTCATTTTGTGTGTAATTAAATTTCTAGATTTTTTTTGTCTTTCCGTATATTTCTGCAGTCCCCCCCCCCACAAAGAAAATGGAGAAAGAAACCGGAAAAATACATGAATATTAGACACAAACATCCTTCATCCATTTCATTGTCTGCTCCTTTGGGAACATCGATGGGAATCAGTGGCTGTTGGCGCCGTTGTAGTTAGCGTAAGTGTGTTAGCGCTTGCTAACGCCGGATGATGCTCTGTGTACGGCTGCGGTGACAGCCCCTAATTGTCTCCAATATAACCCAGAGACAGACGGGTAATTAATGTGCAACATGTAACTTGACATTTAATTAATAAATTCATGTACATGACATTCTCAGCACCTGCGTGTACATGCGGCTATAATTAGCTTTCTGACCACGGTGCCTTTTTCTTTGCTCTGGATCGTGATCCTGCCGTAACTGCTAGGAGGCGTTCGGGGTCCCTGCAAAGTTTGGGCTTCGGTGCGTTTGGCCACAGCTGACGGGAGCGTCCGCTGCCTCCACACGGAGATAATCCCATTCTCGGGGGATTACCGCGGCCCCAGGCTGCTGTCGCCTCGCTTGGCATCAGATTTCAGATGGCCTTTTTAACCAGCAGGGGGTCCGCACATGAGATTTGGGGCTGTCCTGAAGTTTTTATTCCAAAAATAACACACGTGCCGCTTGATACAGTACAAACAATACGTTGCTTCAATTACACATTTGCAGCATTGCAGAAGTTTAAACAGCAGCAGCAATTAATACATGATTACTCATCAAACAGACTAAAGATTAAATCAGTCCTGTTCATTACCTTATCGAGGGATAAGTCCTGACTGACTGATTTGCGGCCACCAGGCACAGGAACAGGCTCCTTAAAACTCTGAAAGTCTGAGATTGCTGGTTTTGCGAGCTGAGTATTCAGATTTATTAGACGCCCCCGGTGATAAATCACCTCGTTCCGGTGGATTGTTTACAGGGGAAGCGGGCGTTGTCTGGCTCCACAGCGCCATAAAGCGCTTTAGGATCTGATCTCGCATGTCAAGGCCGACAGCTTTAACCTGAGATTCCTTCATGGCACATGTTTATAAGACGCGGACCTCCGCGGTACATCACCGTAATGTGTCATTTATTGCCAGGGAGCCGTGGTCGCGCCCATTCCCTTTGTGTGGGCGTGGACCTGGTGAAAATGCAAAGGGCTGCTCCTGCATGTATGCACAGTGGGTCCCTGAACGCCACACGGCACCTGTGTCCTGCAGTACCCTGTAACCGTAGCCCTCCGCTGCACCGGAGTCCATCTCTGACACTACGTGGGCAGCCAAGGACAACAGTCAATGAGCAATATCAATTTACGTAATGGACTATTAAACTATGTGCTTAACATTTGGAATGGCTGCGCTGGCGTTCAGTGGGAGTGTGTGCCAGGAAGCCCATCGCTAGGTTGACGACCAGCAGAAGGAGACATTCGCTTCTGTAGCAGCGTCTTCCATTACTCACATGTGCTCCACCTCCCTTCATTCTGGGTATGACGTTCCCTCGTCTCCGGCTCCTCGTAGCGCAGTCGGTCTGAGCTGGTAAACATCTTGTTCAAACTAATTGACATTCAGACAAAAAGGAACAAATATAATAAATATGAACAGCGTCTTAATTGGTGTGAATTACCCGGCTTGTAAATGCCGCGCGAACCGTAAATTAAATCAAGTGTATTGTTGTAGCAATGCAATTGATTAAGCTGCGATCCAGCTGCGCCGACCATTCGGGGAATAATTGCGCGTGATAGATGAAGTGTCAAGTGCTTTATGAGGTAGATTTGAGAGTGATACGAAGGTGGCGAGAGGAGCGGCCTGGAGGGTAGAAGACAGATTATATGTAAGTTTGACGAGGCGGAAATCTATCGCTGCCTGTGAGACGTTGGGTCTGAACCAGTGAACGTGGATCCATTCCTCACCTGCGCTCACAGACTGCTTACATTTCAACAACCCTCTCGCTCCTCGTTCTTTTTTTTTTTTTTTTATACAGTGCCCGCTGAGCCAATGTAATGGAGCAGTTGCCGGATATGCCTTGCTCAAGGGTATGTCAAAACTGATTTTGAGGGAGGGAAGTGTGTGACTCATTCATTCAGCCACCCATGATTCTCCATCCTGTCTAGAACTGATGATGTTAGAGGAACCCAGTTCCCTTCCTCCGGGCTACAGCCGCTGATATAACCGTGTTCTGCTGCCGTGCCTGTGCAGATAGAATCCAGTTTTGAAGTTGTAAACCGCTAAAAATATCAGGAATGAAAAATAATACTGAGACTGTCATTTCATATCAGTATCGTGATGCTGCCGCTCTCAGACCTTCCAGCTGCAAAAGAAGAATCCTGTTGTGTGTTTACATGTGGATGGCTTCTATTAAAAATAATAGTACATATTCAAAATGGTATTTGAGTAGGATTTCACATATATTAAAGGAGTTTCTTCTTCGTTTGTTCTTGTTATTCAACCCCAGTCACTTCACATGAGTTCTCTTTTTTAATTTTCCACCCAAATGTAGAAAATCCCCTAATGAGGCTTTAGGCGTTGCTATTTTTCATCTTCGTCGTTTTGCTGAGCTGTATTTAACATCACGTGGAACGAGCTCTTACTGTATGTGCTGAGCTAACAAGACTCTGTGGAGGAGTTCGAATGAATTAAAATCTCAAAAAAACAACAAAAAAAACGTCCTAGATCTGAATTCAAATGTGGACGAGTGTAACAGTTTGTGTTTTGTGATGCTGCAGTGGTGTGTGCTGCTGACACCGGTAGACCTGTGGCTCTGGCTTCCAGAAGCATAGCTCAGTGAGAGATCTCTAAAACCCATTTCCTGCTTGGCTTTGAATAATGAGGTGTTAGAGCCTGCTGGCACAGCTTAGCTGCACACCTCCCCAGTGAAAAAGTTATGGATGGTCCATACACACACTCACTCACGCTCGCACACAAACACCCACACACGCACACAATCAAAGACATGGACGTGTGCCCCCTGGAGGTGTTATGGATAGCTGCACGCTGCAAAGGCCGCCAGCAGGCAGCACCGTCAGCCGCTCTGCACTGTGGGCATTGATAGGACAATCAGTTCACTCTGGAGTCGCCGCAGCCAATCACGGGACAGCTTCTTGGCGGCCGGCACCCAATCTTCAGAGGCTTGCCAGATACTCTATCCTCGGTGAGCTGCTGCTGGCGCGCCGCTAGCCGCCCGTAAAGAAAGCTGCCGCCTTGCGTCAGCCAGTCGTGTGAGTGTTGGCCAGAGTTGGGCCTATCGACAGAGACCTGCTGCGCGGCTACAGCCAATCTGGGCTTTATCCTTCCCTACAGATGTCCGATTAGTGTTGTTTAGGGAAATCAAACTGCCACAACAGGGCCGCTCTGCCAGCGTGGCACCGTGGACGGGAAAAACGAGCGAAGCGCAAACGCTTATTTAACCGCGATACTCTGTGAGTCGCCGCTAAAGGTACAGTCAACTCGGTGACCTTTCTTAATAATAGCATCTGTCGACGGATGCTAAATTTAATAGCACGCATTTGTAAAGGCCAGCAAGTTTATTCTTCATAAACCTGCACTGGCTTACACGAGTCAAGGACATGTTCAATGAACTCTGGTCATGTTCGGTTTAATAGCCCTATAACACATGCCTCGCTTCGGCTTGATGCAGGCATTAGATCTAATGATAGTGCAGGGCTTTTATTACTGCCCAAGCTTTCTGTTTCCACAGAAACCTGCTTGGTGATGTACTGTAGGTGTGTGTAAGTGCACACTTGGTCGTATATTATGCTGCTGGGTAAAGCCACTATAGTAGTTTTCAGCTGAATGGACAACATTTCCATTATTTTTCTTGCTTTGCCTCAACTCTGTATTGCTTCACGGCAAATACTGATATCATGAATGTTCGCAGGCCAAATGAAACCCCAGCGCTTCGTCAGCTCGCGCTGTTCTGCCAGATGCGATGCTTGCATTGTGCGAAGGCCGCGTCCCTCGCTGTGTTTGTGCAGTGGGCTCCCCCTGCATGGCCGCAGGAACAACCGCTCAGCATTTCAGCACCACGGACAGCGGCGCAGCACCGCTCCCGCGTGGATCTCCACCATTCCACTCGGAGTGAAAGCCCGGCGTCTGCTAATCGGCTTTAAGTAATACATCAGATTGAGCCGGGCTCGTTTGTGTCACTGCTTCGAGATGGCTTGACATAAAGCCTGCGTGAACATAATGGATGCAGCTGTATGCAGTCAGGCTCCATATCCCCTGCTGCGGAGCGCCGTAATGTGGGAGCAAAGATGAATCTGTCCTCTAAATCTTCCCACCTTCACCCTCCACAGTCATCTCTCTTTCCCCTTTACATCTCAGCAGGGCTGTGGCAGGTTCACGCTGGCCTAATTTCACATGAGCCCCGTGTGTGTCAGCGTATGTGTGCACAGGCATGTGAGTTGTGTATTTATTTGTTGGCATCTCACGTCCCTTGGATGGCTGAAAGATAAACTCCCATGTTGTTTAAATGAGCTGTCATTTAAATGTGGTATAATATTACAGTACATATATTGCTTTTGATTTTAATATCCCCACCGTTTTCTTTCTGCTGAGCTGGACAAACATGCTGTTGTGTTGCCTGCGAGGCTGCAGCTGTGGTCTGAGCGTCTGAGCAAGACGCTCGGTGTGATAGATGATCTGTGCTGATAGTGTGAAGCTGGATCCATACAGAGTCTCATTTACAATAACAGTGTAGGCTGAGGAGTATGTTTGAGTGCATTACAGTGTGTAATCAATACGCTCTGACAACCCGTGATGTAATAATATGCATGTGCTGTCCACAAACCATTTCGGGGCCCTACACACATGGTTGACCTCATGTATGAGCTGCTTCTCAATTATATTGTTGGAGGGGTTGGATGTGCAAGGCGTGAGGGTGTGCATGTAAAATAATTGGATTTGTTTTGTGATACTTGGCCAGTGGGCTGCTTCTACGCGCTTTAAAGGGGGAAAATCCATCAAATTCAAACTGGTGTAATCAGGTGCAATGTTCTGCAACAACCTAGTGGAGACGCAAACATATACAGTATGAATGCATGAAATGAATCAATATATCTCCACAGACTGGTGATGTTAATTAGAATTTAGTTTAACAATAATATGGAATTGTTGCAAACAATATATATAATATAATATAATATAATATAATATAATATAATATAATATAATATAATATAATATAATATAATATAATATAATATAATATAATTATATTATATTATATTATATTATATTATATTATATTATATTATATTATATTATATTATATTATATTATATTATATTATATATATAATAATATATATCAAAAGAATCTTTCACATGATATGTTCAATTCATTATTTTTAATATATTCATAATCCCACCCATAGTTTAAGACTCTCATGTCTTTGGGGATAGAATTAGACTTTTGCTCCCCACATCTTTGATTTGCTTTACTCTCACTGCTCCCATCAACCTGCTTTGCAGCAGAGCAGCCTGTGCGAACTAAGGATCCGGAAACGTACTAGTTAAGATAAGATGCTATCAAATCTGGCCAAAAGTGCGAGAGAACTTATTTATTATTCCTTGTCAAATCTAAGAAGTAAATGTGAAAACAGTTGCTGTCATGATTCTTAATCTCACCACGAGTGGACTTTTTTTCTCCGCACTCGTTTGTCTGTCAAATTTAGAACCTTTACTATTGCCAAGAACCCCCTCTGCCACTCAGGCACTCCAGAACTGTGGTGACAGGGCTGCTTTTAGCCAAATCCAATTTAATATCCATTGGCGGTGCTGGATGAAGCTGTCTCCGTGTCTCCCAGCTGAGGCCAAAGAAGGCTGGGCACTCCCCCGGGAGCTGCCCATGCAACACACACACACACACACACACACACACACACACACACACACACACACACACACACACACACACACACACACACACACACACACACACACATGCATGATTGTGTGTTCTCCCTTTCTCTCTCTATTGTCTTCAGACTGGTACATGATGTCACTGTCACGGAAATGAGATGCTAAAATAAAAAAAGAAAAGCACAGAGGCGCATCTGAGGCTCCTGCTTTTAGCCCGAAGCGCCTCCACTTCATTTTTTTGTTTTTATTCTCTGCTATCAGGAAGCTGTTTACGTGAGTGTGCGTTTGGGTGCGATAGAATCTGCAACAACGCTTGTGAAGCTGTTGCGTCTCACCGTCCAGTGAAAACTGGCATTGATTTCCAGTTTAACATTTCTCCCATCACTGCTGCGAGTGGCAGATGTGCTTCTTATGCCAATGCTCCAAACTCCAACCAGTAAAAGCAGCTCATTAACGTCCAAATGCTCCAGCAGCAAAATCCTTCGCTTTCAGTCCAGTGCTCCCAAATGACCTCCGCATCTTGCACTGTGCATGTCCACTCAGTTAAGTTGCTGCAGCTTGTGATGACAGAGGTGTTAGAACATGTATCTCATACACCACGACCTAACGAGGCAATAAAAAGCCTGTGAATCAAAGTCAAATATGTGAACTGAAACTTTAGTTGGTCTCAGACGTTCACGTGGCTCAAATGTAAAATAATATATAAATGATTATATCTTTTTCAGTTAAGCTGCAGCGAAACAATTGTCACAATTTTATACATTGCTGCTTTTAACACCACTGGGTATTGTATGAATTCAAATCAAATCACTGAAGGGAAAAATTAAGGCTTGTAGCGTATTATTGATCCGTGAAAGGATTCGATGTACGTTCGGGGCCCAAAATAAACAAATGAGATTTTTACTTCACCATTAAATGAACAGAGTGTGTGAAGGTAGACTCCCAGCCCGCATAATGAACTCATGTGGGATGAAGCTGAGCTGTCGGGGGGTGAAGTCCCCGCTGACGTGGATTCAAAGCTCTGTCCGTCATCAGTATCCTCTGCCAGGATATCTCTGATCTCACACCTGTCAGCGCGGCGACATCTCACTTCAACCCTGATCCCCACGGGCCCCCGCGCCTCCTTCTCCCCTCTCTCATATCCGTCGTGCATTCGCTATGAGTAGTTAACGTCACCGGCGTCTGGCAGCTTCGCGGAGGCTAAACAACCAGGAAATTACGCCGTAATGGCCGCGGCTCAGCTCCGCGCTTTGGGCCAAATGATCTACAGTGGGCCGGCCTCCGCTGCCACTGCGAGGACATTACTGCGCTCATTATGCGTGTGTGCCTAAGAGAGGCTTGTTTGCTCGCGTCGCCGCGTAAAGACCGAGCGTGTGTTTGTTTGTGTGTGTGTGTGTGTGTGTGTGTGTGTGTGTGTGTGTGTGTGTGTGTGTGTGTGTGTGTGTGTGTGTGTGTGTGTGTGTGTGTGTGTGTGTGTGTGTGTTGCTGTGGCGGAAGATCATTAATTACGGGTGTTTCCCCACTTTCCTCCAGGACCGATAGCGTGCTGCAGAGATACTGGCTCATTGGAGTAAATGGCATTAGTACTTTGTTCGCCTTGTGCCCTGGGGTCTTGTTCCTAAGCCTTTTTTGTTTTAAGTGGCAGCCTTGCGTGAAGCTCCCCTACGCTGAGCCCATTTCTCAAGCCCCTTATCCTCCCCCCATGGACTGCACCAGCGACGTATGCTCCAAATGCAGAGAAGCAGAGAAGAGTAGGTTAGGCTCTCTATCGCCGCCCTTCAGTTCGTGTTGATAACGAGCCGAGCGACACAACCAGCGTGGCTGAAGATCCGCTCCCAGCGCAGCACCGGGGTGGAGCGTGGAGCGTCTCATTAGCACCGGGCCGAGGTAGAGCCGGGTCTGTGGAGACGGGCCCCACACAGGAAGCGGCGCCTGCAGCATGAATGGCGCTTCGCAGCACAGTCCTTGTGACTCCCCCCCTCCCCAATTTGTCCTCCTCCTCCTAATCAGGCCTCGCATCCGCTCTCTAAATCATCCCATCCCCAAACCTCTTGGCTAATCACGTAAGTTGGAGAGGAGTAAATGCTTAACAGATGCCAGTATTGTCAGGGGTCGGTTACACGTTACCGCGCGCTCACAGCTCAGTGCAACTGAGCGTCTCAGGCAGTTTACCTGCGCTTCCTCACTCCCTCCCCCCACGTGCGCAGACTGAGGCGTCCTCTCCGTCCGCCCGTGCCTTTTTAACACCGTGCAGCGAGTGCGTCCGCGGGGAGCGCTGAGTGCTTCTCCCCTGAACTGTGCTGCAAAAGAGTTCCTTTAATTTCCCTCCAGTCACAGTTCGGGGTATTTTTACATCCCTAATTGAATTACGGTTTTATTATGCTAAAACGGCAGCTTCTGTTCAAAAGTGATGATATCCCGCAGTTTGTAAATGCACAGAGTCCGACAAGGATAAGATTATAACTTTGTGGAACGAATACATGACAGAAGATGCTGTTACATATCTGTTTTTTGTGTGTGAGATTATTTACTAACGTGCCGTTATGTGATAAATTGTTAAGTCATTCTGATATTTTCCCACTGCAAAGACGGGAGGAGATTAAGGACGAACCCTGACTGTAATTACTTGTCTTCTGGCCGACATCAATTATTAACAGCTGGTCATCTACTTTGGGCTGCGTTTGAATCATTGCACTGTACGCCGGCTAACTTGGTTAAGACACAAGCCGGGTGTCACTTTGAAAGTGGACTAATATCGATTTGTAATTACTCCCGCTGCAATCACTGCACCAAATCTATTTCCCCCGATTCTTCTTGGAAGGTTAGCACAGCGCTGTGTCTTCTTTGGGCATCGGGGAGAGGCTGCGAGCTCCTCAGTGACTTATATCTGAAAAATAAATAATAATAGAAGCTGGAAACATAGTTCTGTTATTAGTCAACTCTGTCAACTTTCAAGGTTAATTGAAAAAGATGCGTGAAACATATTTTCAAAATTGTCTGTCTAAGAAAGAAATAATTGCTATAAAGATAAGGAATATGGCTTCATTACACAAGCGGTTTTATTCTAGGCTGCAACGCTAACGCGCTGTGTGCGCTTTTCCTCCGCAGCACCTCCGACCGTCAGGATCATACACTCAGGACATGCCTGTAACGTTGAGGAGGAGAGGCACACGGAGAGAGTCTACACCATCAGGGAGGGGGAGACGCTGGAGCTCACCTGTCTGGTGACGGGGCATCCTCGACCGCAGGTAAGGAGCCGAGGGCCCTCCCCTCACAGCGGGGGGGCTCCTCTCCGGCGCTTCATGAAGTGGCAGAGCTCAGCGCTAAACCGGCTTAAAAGTTTAATCCTTCAATTATTGATGGTTCAGGTTGCATTGTGCACCTGCATGTTGATAGTGGAGGCTTCCGGGGCTAATGAGGACGCGGGAGGAAAACAGCTGCAAACATCTGCCAGCGCCCGAACGTAATGAGCGAGGGACGGGCCGGAGCGTCGCTACGGGTCACGTCAATACACGCCGCTCCTCTGCATCCGAAATACAGCGTTTCCAAGGGATGTGATCTAGTTAATAAACCTTCGTATTGCGTCTCTCATTCAACTCCAAAAAAGAAAAAAACCCTTCTACATACTTAGGCTAAATACCGACCGTTGTACGTGTAAATGTCAGCTCTGCCATAAATTACCAAACCATCACATTTAGTCCCTGCATTAATCTGGACAGGATTTGCACGCGCTAACCTTTTGAGCATTTATCGAATGTTGTTTCGAATTTGCTTGATAACACAAATTGCGCTGGATTCAGCTCTATCTGCAGGCGGGACCCAGCTCATTTGCATTCATTACTATAATTCCCCCTTTGATTGCCAGACAGGACCACTGGTTTGTACACCTTCCCCTCTGACTTGCCAAAACCGAGGCGCGCATTGATTTGTATATTTCCCCTTGAAAAAAGGTGAGGCCTCTTAAATTAGCAAGCGGCTCGTACGCGGCGTTCAGCCCCTTCTGTCGTCAGGGGGGGGGGCAACTTTGCACTCATCATCCGCGTCGCTCCTCCTAGTTAGAATTTTCGGAAAAACAGCGCCGAGCGAGAGGGGAGAGAGCGGCGGATCAAAAGCCCCGCTCGGCAGCGGCGCGAGAGGCAGGCTCTGCTTTGAAAGCCAGTCATTACAGGAGTCACGCAGGTCCCCCGGCGCCGCGGGCCCCGGCACGCGAGCCTCTCCGGACCTGGGTCTGTCAGCCCCCCACCCACCCCCCCACTGGTGGCGGGGGGTCTGCGTGGGTGATCTCGAGTGGCACCCGGCTGCTTTCAGAAACACACAAACTTTTCTCACCTTATCAGAAAGACACTCACTGCAGCCACAACAGCTCATCTTTTCAGTGGAATTAAATATTAAACCTTCTTTATGTCTGTTTTATGCAAGAGTTCCGCATTTTAATAGAGCTGAGATTCATCTTTTCGGTGTATGTGGGAGAAAAAGTAATTAGTGTTTGCAAAGGTTATAGTGCACTTTTATATTGTTCCGTCTTGATTAATGACATGGCCAAAGGTTGGAATACAGCTCCTGTTAAATATTTTAATAATGAATATTACTTTTTCCTGTGTTTTATACAGTGTTCATAATGTGCTGATTTACCTCTACACCCATTATGGTCTCTGTTTTAACGTGGTCCTCGGCAGCGGGACCTGAAGCCACACTCACCATCTGGACAAAGGGGGGACAAGCCGCTGTAAATGGCTTCAATTAGTTCTGCGTTAGCAAATCACCAAATTGCTTTTTTCATCATCCGCCGTCCGGATTTCCATTTCCCTGCCGGAGTCTGAGATTCTACTTGCTCCCGCGATACCGCGTAGACCGCGGGCTTTTGTGCCAAGTATAACATCAGCGCCACAAAAGACCCACTGCGGAGCAACGGGGGCCACGCTGGGCAATTTTGCCACAGCTTAATTCTTTACATGTCTATCAATATGCCCACTCCTTAAATTACACAGACGCCCCCCAGGCCTTCCTGGAGAGGATGTCTCTGGATTCTTTCCAGCCAGGCAGCAGCTTCCCCACAATGGGCCAGTCTGTCAGCTCCGTGTGCACATCCACCCTTCCACCTCTGAGAAAAACACAGGCTTTCTAATAATAAAATCATACTCGCATTCAACCACGCACACACACATACTGCACTCTGCAGCAGTAACACTTGCCTGCCTGCACGTTTAATTGTCAAATAAATGTATGTTCCCGTCAGTCAGCCACACGCCATATCATGTTGGCGTGTGGCTGACGCTGCCGCCTCGTGGGTTTGGCATTTGAAGGTGTTACTAGAGGCCGCGCTGGAAAGCTGTGACTGTTGGCATCTGGCAGACCTGGAGGAAAATAAAGTCACATTCTCGTAGATGTTCGGTGCAGAGGCCGCTGAAAGGATTTGAGCGACTTGGCTCGATGTGGAGAAGGACAGGACACAAAGTCTTAGCTGCTGCCAGTCCCTTACTTTGTGCTCTTGGAAAATAATAGGAGTAATATACAATTAGAGCAAGGTCCCTCATTAAACACAGTAGCAGCTTCTTCAATGTTAGAATTGTTTTCTACTTGAATGACATAGAATGTCATGCAAGGTTTTCAGAAATGTGTGATGAGCAATTCTTCACAATATTTTCTCTATGTGATATTTTACGCTTTAAAGGACTTATAATTTCACAAATTCCAGAGAAGTTGAAACCTTGTTTTAAAAACTACAATCTCTGATTTGTCAGGATGCTAGAGCATATACTGTACAGTATTGTGTTAAAATACACAATAGTAATATTGCAATATGAAATATTACAGTATTTTATTCAGTACATCAGCTTTTGCAAGCGAACATCAGACACACCACTTTCCAGGCTTTTCCTGTGACCTGAGGTGCTCTGATGCACACAACATCTGTGAAGGTGCGGGCGCGCACCAGTGCACAGTCCACGGCCGATTTGCATGAACATATTATATTAGCAACAAATCTGTGGATTTCAACTGGATAATTCCAGGCTTTGTTCTGCACCTCCGCACCCGTGGTCAATATTAGCCTCTTTCAAAAAAGAGTGAAGCACATGATGAAGAGGTGAGTACAGTGGCCACAGACTGTTGGGTATCTAAATGGGTAAATATTGTATTTGGAGGAATGCAACAATCAGAGGCAATAAAAACATGTAATTAATTAATTAACAAATGGGTTGTAAAATTGCTTATGTCCCAATTTTAGCCGTACAGTATGCATCAAACTCACTTTGGCCTTTCAAGGTTATAATTGATTTTGGGAGAAGTCCCAACGTTTCTGGGAATTTGGTTTACAATAGAAAACTAAAAACATGTTTATGTGTAACATCGATTAAATATAAAGACTCCTAAATCCCTTCCTTCCTTCTTTGTCCCTATATCTAAACACAACACATATTCAGCTTCATCCGTTCCCACTTTTATGGTCGCTGTTGTCCGGTGTTGCTCATTGCGCTTAATGCTGTGAACGTACTTCAAAGAGTCCCTGATGATGAAGCCATCTGCCCACATCTCTCGTGCCCTGGCCCCCATCCAGTGTGTCCACACGCTATGTTTGAGTACCAGGTTCCAATAGCCAGCAACACCACTCTGCAAACACTTCTTTTTGTTTCAGTTATTGGCTGGTCAGATTCAATTCACAGCAACATAGGTCAGCGAGTACAAATGAAGCGACCTCAGGCCTTGGGACATTTTGCTTTATACAAACCAACTGGAGTATGTGATGTGTTTTGGTTGCTCTCGTGACAGTTAGCCTAGAGTGTTGGTCTTTAGCAGATGCTTTTTGAAAAAAATGATTCAACCTTCACTATCCTGTTGGTTTGTTTATACTATGTCCACACTTTGTTAATGTCTGCAGGGATATGAGTGTAGGAGACTCAATTTTCAATAACATAACCTTTCTTGATAAAATAGCTTAAATATCCTAAATTTGGAATAGTCATTGAATGCACCGTTGTTCGTGTTTCATTGCCGGTATTGGAGTAGACAGGTGTCAGTCTGGTCTTTCGGCCAATTAGTGACGGAAAGAGGCGGGTCAATAGCGAGACGGCAAAACGGTGAAACAAAAGTGCAACAGAGGTGAGAAATTAATTAGGTATAATATTTGAGGAGGCTGTAAAAAAATTACTGGCATCCACGAAGGCTTTTGCTGTTTGATAAATCGTTTAAACAAGAGCGTTATCAGTAAACCCGTGTATTTGCTACTTAGCCGTGGTGCTAGTTAGCTTTGCATGCTAGCTTGACTGTTACAGGTGGCCAGGTCAAAAGCGCATGTGACTTTTACTCAAACTGCACAGTAACGGAAAGTTTGGAGACCAAAAATAAATGAGCACAAATGTTCTGTTTATTTATTACAGTATATCAGTCTATTAAAGTGTTTATGTCTGAGTGCTGAGGGCTGCAGCGTTACATAGTGAGCAATTTAGCGGACGCCATGTTGTAAGTTTGACATTAAAAGCATCACCGTGACTTGATCGTGTGCTCATTAGTATTTTAATTGTTTTATTTGGACCTGCACTTTGCTGGCGCAGACCTGTAGAGCCGGCGCACTCTCGGCTTGTGATTCGGACTGACCCCCCGCTGCTTCTTCTGATCACTTGATTGTCATGCTCAGCCACACTTGGCTGCACCACTGAGTGGCACCGACCACCACCGGTGCCTAAAAAAGAAAACATGGCAGGCAATTAGAAACCAGTGTGTAGTTGGGGAGAGGGGAAACGCCACAGCAGGCTTTATGGGAGAATCACCAAAGATGCGTGATGCAGCATATGATTGCTGCATAACAACAGACACTGGGCGCATTTTAATTAGGTCTTGCCGTGACATCGCAGCGTGTGTGGTCTTCTACTGCTGCGGTTTTCAGTAGGATGCTAATCTAGACAAGTTCCTACTGTCCATGTAAGCAAATGTTGATCTTTATATCGGGATGTCTAATTTAGGAAGGAAGTGTGGCATTATTGTGTTGGCTTTGCATTTTTTTTTGTGGAACTAAGCGGTGGAATATGTAAAATGTGAATGTGTTGCTTTTCTTCTTACTATGCAAGGGGAAACATAAAAGCCAGACTCCATTTACATCTCATGGTAATTTAATATGCATGCAATTGCAAGTCACAAGGAGAAATAATGCATTTCTGCTTTAAAATAGCAGTTGGGTGGCACATCTTAGGTAGTTTGACTTATTCCCCGGTGTATACTTGTAAGCACTTTTACAAGTTTTAACTGAAAAATGAGCAAGCAGGAGGCAAGAAAGTAGTCTAAAACCTCAGCCAGACTGTCAGTGGGCAAGGAGGAGCAATTATCTTATCGCTCAAATCCACCAGCTCCTCTCAGATCAAGAGTATTTACATTGCACTAAGGAGAGTGAAGAGGGTCAAATTGTTCTCGCCAGGCATACTTCAGGACTCCCCCTGTGAGCACTGGTGCTCAGATGTTAAAAGAATCAGAGACGGGGAGGAATGAATACAGCTCCAGGGCACAGGACGAGTTGAAAGCTCACCGATGATGTGGTGAAACAAACAGGAGATTCCTTATGGAAATACGAGGCGTTATTTGAATACTCTCCTCTTAGTGTCACGCTGTCAATGCGTGTATTGATATTGCTCTTTCCTGAAACTCAAAGCTCTTTACACAAAAGGCAGAGGAAAAAACTTGGGGTATAGGCTGGAAGAACATTGGATTTTGCTGAGGTCGCCATGTTGCCTAACGGGATTCAGAAAACTGTGGGAGAGTGACACAGAATTCAAAACCTTTGCTTCAGCTAATTTATGCTCATAATTTATTTAAATTTAGTGCTTGTTTTGCTGAACACATGATGTCCCTAACCGTAGTAATAGCGGCCCCGGATTTTCCAGCAGTGGAGCTTGAGCATCAATTGCTGAGTTTGTTTTTTCTAATGGAGTGCTTTCTTTCAATGTTTCTTGATGCATTCGAAATGGTGCATACAAGAGCTTTTCTGGGCAGTTTATTCATTTAGAAGCATTTATTTTTAATGCTAATATATCCACTTAAAGCTTGTATAAAGGCATAGGAAGGCAGCCTGGTCGGGCTATAGACAGAGGAGCAGAGTGGTTAAAAGGCGAGGCACTGCACCCACACAGCCTTTCGGTTTCAGCTTAAGCTAATTCATTTCTGCCGCTGTGAACAGTAACGCCAGAATCGAGACAGAGAATCTGAAACTCCTCCGATAAACGTCAACTTTTTCTGCCTGCGAATTCCTCTCCTTGTCATCCTTTTGCCCCAAGCTCTGCACAAAGCCACTGGAAAACTGTGCCGTTATCAGGTTTTGGCCCACCCACCCTTCCTTTTCCTTTTTTTCCCACCCATCAGCTTCAAGCTGCCGTTCCCGTAGGCTGGAGTCATCACGGGTAAAAACCCCACAGCTAGAGCGGCACAACAGCAATCTCCCAAGGTGGCACCCAATCCCCATTCCCGCATACTGTGATATCCTTTTTCCATCTGATGCTATCTCTGTAAAATGGGATGTTATCAGTATTCAAGATGATGCTATCACCACACACTGTGGAGATATTAGTTTCTAATTCATAGCATTCCCTCCCTCGACACAGATATGTGAGGCATAGCCAGTCCATCTGTGGCTTAGGAGAGGGAGATGACAGTGTGGGAGAGCAGCTCCGTTGCACCATTCATTCCACCTCTATGCCACAGGCTAAGTAGGGCTCATCAGTTACAGAAAGGTACTGGTGCTCAGGTCAGTCTTGTGGGGAAGGACAGAAGTAAGGAGACGTTTAGCTTTTGTGTCCTCCTTTGCACAGTGACATTGCAGAATAGTAAAACAAACACAGACGAGACGCAAACTTTAAGAGGGTTTGCTGTTTTATTTGAGCCATATTGAAACAAGAGTCTCACCTGGTCAGAGATGCTGGTTGAAAGATACATGTAATAGCTTAGTTCCCAGTCTATTCTCAGCCTTTATGTTATGTTGGTATTCAGGTGGAGGCTTTAATGCCAAACTTACTGTTACTACATACTAACCTGTAACCTCTGCCCTTTTGTGCTGTTTCCAGATTCGATGGACCAAGACAGCCGGCAGCGTGTCCGATCGCTTCCAGGACTCCAGCGTGTTCAATGAAACATTGCACATAGCAAAGATCCTGAGGACCCAGGGAGGTCGCTACTACTGCAAGGCAGAGAACGGGCTTGGCTCGCCTGCCATCAAATCCATCAGGGTGGACGTGTACTGTAAGTGTGATTCCATTTTGTAGCCAGACATTTGTGAGAACTGAACATGGACCGCTGTAGCACAACTGATTGGCGCTGCTCACTGTGAACTCTCAGTAGCAACACTCCTATAAATAAATTACACTTATTCGGTGCCTGTGCTTTTTCTTAGAATAGTAATTAGGTGAAATGAGTTTAATATTCTCACAGAGACGTTGACTCTAAGTGTAGCTTCTCTATTTTTAAAGTACCTTTGCAGCAAATGGAGGAAGTTAGTATTCATCAAAGACAACAGTTGTGTATTGTTTGTTTGTACTGACTTGACATTGATTGTCCTGTTTCACCTTGTGTGGTTCTGAGCCTTGAGCCTCTATCCTTTCATCATAGGACTTTTAGTTTATCTCCATCCCACCTCTTTTCGACTGTTTGTGAAGCTGTGTTAAAGGCAGATTTTATTTATCCTATCTCTCACTGTTTTAGCTTCTCAAAATTCTCCCAAGATACATTTAAAACCGCATGTCTGAGTCTTAGAAAGGTCTCTAAGCTGCTTCTATTGCTTTAGTTTTGGCTCCCTCACGAGTACTAAATCCTTACTCTCCTTTTAATGCCAAGCTGCAGAGTAAAAAGTGCTATATCTTTGAAAATTTATGACCCTCTGTCCTTAATTTTTTGCCAAACATCCAATTTTCAGTCACAAAGGAATAAAAAAGGCAGTAGAGCAGAACATTTTTGTGCTAAATAAGATGCCCTTTCCAGTCAATAGCACCTTCTCGCTAAAACATTTTTTCGTTTGTTTTGAGGATTGGCTTCGCCACCTCTCCTCTCTCCCTCCCGGCCTCTCCCGTCTCCGTCTTATTCTTGGCCGTCAGAGTGTGAGCCTCATCCTTGTACCTGTTTATTTGCACTGACACGGGCAGAGGTTAGTGGAATTGAAACTTGTTTAGAAAGCCCGTGGAAGGCCTTAGCGGAGCAGAGTAGCCGCTGAACGCGTCTCAGCAGCTGACAGCCGGAGACTTGTTCCCTCTGTGCACCATTTCACCTTGGCTGCACTAAAGAGCTGGAGGAGCAGACGTGGAAATGAAGCCAAGATAGCGCGCAAGAGACAGAACCTGTGGGCAATCGGAGAGCCGGGTTCCTCAGCGAGCGTCATCATATGACATTTTGAGGTCACAGTTGCTGTCAAAGGCAAACTAATGTGTGCTTGGTGAATGAAGTTTCAAATGAACCATCTACATCTAGTGCAGTGTAGTTTAATGAAGAATCCACAGACCTACTGGTACATTTGAACATTTGATGAGAATCACAAAGTGATGGCAGATTGCTGTTGCTCATTGCTCTGGCAAAGCTTAATTATCATACTATTGAATATGAAACCTGTTATTTATAGACAACAAAGTAAACAACCTTTGGCTTTTCGTGCTGGCTTGGGTCAGACCACATGAAATCCTTTGGCTTTTTCTCGATGATTGTTGTTCTTAGTCGTTTTTGTTCTTCTCTGTTTGTGTTCCCTCCATTGCTAAATTGAAAATGTAGCCCATTTTATGCTGCTTGTGTTAATAATAGCAACACTGTGTTTAACCTTTGTTGCCTCCTGTCCACTATTGTGCACAGTGTGCATCAACATGTTCTAGGCTCCATTACGTCCAAATACTGTGTGTAGCTGAGTAAATATTTAAGGTTTTGCAAAGTGAGTGATTGATTTGAAAGTGAGTATGGCAGAAAAAACTATTAAAACGATTTAGTTCCCTTGGTTAAAGTAGACGGAGGATGTAGGAACATTTAAAACATGGTTGACACAATAAAACATGATTAGCAGACTTTGTTACACAGCAGCATTTCAAATCGTTATCCTGACGACGTCCTTGCATCTGGCCTCGTACCACACCATGTGTGTACTTCATTAGTTGGCATTGTGTTATGTTGCACATCCAGCAAAATCACATCATTCCTCTAGAGCAATGTTACGGCTGTCCCCTGAGGGTGAATTTAATTGATGAGCCTCTGCAGTACACGCTATTTTTAGTGGATTGCAGCCACAATTTTAATAAGTATTAAAATTGGTGTTTTAGAGCTCTACCTCTCAACAACACCACCTTGAATTACAATATGTTTGCATGTCCTATGTTTATGGTCTGTTCATGTCAAGTAGTTTAACTTTTAAGTAACACTACTGTATCACGCACTGAGGGTCGATACTGTTGCTAATCACTGGTCTTTGCATGTTTTTATTAAGTGGCCTAAACCTATCTAATTAATTTCTGTTATCAGGTTATTCTCTTAGTTATCTTTTGAGGCTTCTGCTTCCAGTAAACAAAAAGTAGTCTTTCACTTTTCTAAAATAACAAGAATTCTTATTCATATTACAAGCAGTGAGATTAAAGTGTGCTTTCCTGGCATTACCCAGTTTTAAATAAATAGCAAACTCTTACTGTAAGTAGACAAATATATTAAGAGAAGGCAGGAATAGTAAATGTTTTCCTCAGTGCTGTCTGTGCAGCCGATGAAAACAGGAAGAGATAAGTAATAACTGACCTATGTTGCCCACAGGAGCTGATGGTCGCTATATGGCCAGCTCAAAGCTAACGTATTTACAAAGCTCCGAAGTCCATCTAAGCACATTTTATACCTGCTGACACCTCAGTTGTGTTTGTCTGCAGTTAGGTCTGTGGGGGAAGGTCCTCTGCAAAGTTAATAAAGAACCTTGCCCAACTCCTACACTGATCGATTTTAAGCTTAAGATGCTACTTCTTTTTCCTACAGGGGAGATTTTTCACTGTTTTCATTTAATTTCAGCTGCATTCATTTTACTGCAGCATCTAATGTTTCTTTGAGTGACTGATCAAGGAGGACTTAAGGGTTGTTCAGGGGCAGCTTATTGCAGGTTTAAAGAATCCACTGACTGTTGCCAGCACAATATAAATGGAAGAAGAAAAGCATGCATCACTGTCCTAAAGTAAAATACAATTAGGGATACTTTACTTTAAATTTTTGAAATAAGCTTTAATAATATTTATATTAATAGAGGCCTCAGGTGAGACAAAACAGACCTTGGTCTTTCGGATTAGGCTTTTACATTAAATTCATTAAAAAGATTTGATTGGCACAGTAACTGACACTTTAATCAATGGTAAAAATAATAGCTACTGGAGCTGCACTGCACTAGAGATAAACACTCCAGTACAATAGAGTTCAAGTCAATTACCGGGACCCAAACATACAGGTTGTCAATTACGTCCAAGAGAATTGAACTAAATGATTTCACCTCACGGAAAAATGTGGAAAAATGTGTTCTGCCTTAAACCTGCTCAGCCCAGGTCAGCATTCACTGTACAGTTTGTGATAAAGGACCACTTTAAATGTCTTTAATGGAACACATTTCAAATGCGCACCGACCAAGAAAAAAGAAGCAGGCAGCCAGGATTTTAGGAGTGCTGTAATATGTGACAGGCTTCCTGCGAATGACTGAGCTATAAAATCAGCTCGTACATGGATGATATTAATGATTCAGCCAGCCTCGGTTTATCAGTGACTGTGAAATAGTATCAGGTGGGGCATATTGTGAGGAGCAAGACAGTGTACGGAAGATATCGTCTTACCAAAGCTTTCACTCACATCTTCGGTCTTGACTGATATTCCTCCCTACGTTCCTTCAAAGAGCGGATTAGAATAAGACAATGGTCTGTTTCCCTGCGTTATCTTTGGAGGGACTTATCCAGAACTTGCTCCACTGCTGGTGCACCAGACATAGGGTTTTAATGAGGCGAGTGTTTGTTTGTCTGTCAGCACATAGACAGGGGTCTGTGCTTGAATCATTCTCTGGCAACAGCAGCATTGAAGATTTGAGATGTGCGAACGCGTGTGTCTGTTTCTTTGTGTACTTATGCATGTGGGAGGAAACAAAAATAGACGCTGCCCGTTGGGTTTAAGCACATGCTTATGCATGAACACACTCGCTACCAGTTAGGTCCTGACTCAAACGCACATGTCACGGGCTTAACTTGTCTTGGCATATGCCTCCTCAGCACTGCAACTCTGTGCAGAAGTGTGCAGTGCGAGGCCAAGTTGGGGAAGTGTGTCTGGTTTATGTTTGCCTTCTATCGATAGAGTTTATAAAGGAGCTCCGAGTCCAAATAGCTCCTGATGGTGTTTACTTAGCCGCCGTACTGGCTTTGCCTCATTCAGTCAGGATAACTTCCTATCTCATCAGGTGTCCAGTTTGTGTGGCCCTGCTGAGTAAATGTATGAACACTGTCATAAAATTCAGTTCCTAATACTCAAAACGTTTATTTGCACTTAGTCTTTGTATTTTTATGCCCTAGAGGAAGTGACTAGGTAGTATTTTTGGCTGCATGGGGAGGTCAGTGCGTAGGATGGTGATCTCAGAGGAGCCTATCCATTAGTGGGTGCAGCTGGATGAAGCAGGTGCTGCGCGTCGGTTCAATAAGTTGAGTTATGACTCACACTGGAAGAAGATATGAGTATTAAATGGTGGGCTTTGCTTTGGCCTCATAGGGCTTTTATTTTGACATCCTGACGCCTGTTAAAGTTATCCTTGGTTGCTCTGTGTCTGGGATCCGTCTATTTCAAATGGCCACATTTGCATACAGTACTGTAGGGATCAGCCCTGACCTCTTATTTACTGTATGATCTCCATTAACTTTGCCATGTAGCCTTTACAGGACACTTCCAAACTCTCCCCGGTGGGGGGTGACGTGTGCTAACAGTGCTGCCTGCCGGGATGCTTTGATGCTGCAGACTGGGAGGCATCCTGTCAGCCATATGGTGAGGACAGTGATGGCCTGACAGACTGCATCACAGATTGCATCAATTTCTGTGTGGACACAGGACGTACCACCGAAAACAATCTGGTTCCTCCCAAACAAGAACCCCTGCGTCACCCAGGACATCAAAGCCATCCGGAAGGAGAAAAAGCTGGTGGCTCTTGAGTCTGTAGTCCCCAGAGTCACCTTCTATGGCGTGGTCTGCTGGACAGGCCAATCAAGGGGGCTGGTTTTGGTTTCATCAAGACGCTCAACCCGTCTGCACGTCTTGGCCGGGGGAAGATGCTGTCTAAACTTATTTCACTCCTAGATATTCCCTTCCACCCTCCACACAGTTTGCTGTCTGGACAGAGGAGCTCTCTCAGATGGAGGCTCATCAGTGATAAGTGCTCCACCGAGTGCCACAGGAGATCCTTCCTCCCAGTGTCCATTCAACTGTAGCACTCCTGCCCCCTGATGTAAAGGGGAGGTGAACTGTAATTGAAACTGGAGTAAGAACCTGTGACTGCACCTCTCACATCCTCTCATCCAGTTTAGCCTAAGTATAATGATTATTTATAGCGTCAAAGACACAATTTCAGCGCTACCAAAACTCACTTGGCATATTTGTTATAAACTTTGGAAGTATATGCCAGAAATGACAGAAGAATGCCATTTTAATATTTCAGTGTGATGTGATCTGATAATAAGTAGTGATGTATTATACAATCTTCTGAAAAGATCCTATAATGTATTGAGACAAAGATATATGTGCCGCACCTCTTAAGTGCTTTTGGATGTAAATGACCTGGCGTGATGAATGGTGCGATACACACGCTGTGAGTTATCTGAGCCTTGTTTGAATCAGGACAGAATGAATCAGCACATTATGTGTACATTATGTAAATGTTTGCTGGTGTGGTTAATGGAGGTAAAGCCGGTTCACGACTGCCCATTACTCTTTCAAGGACTTGCTTTTGGGAGGGGCCCTTTAATCAGGGTAGTGGAGTCGGCGTCATCCCCCGCCTCTGTTTTTATCACCAGGAGCAGCTTGAAACGTTTTAGTGTGTGTTTGTGTTGTGTATGCTAATGTTATTATCTCTGGTGGAGTTTCATCCTTATCTCCTCCTCAGTTTCTAACATTTTCTCTGTGGACGAGGAAAGGCCACAGATGATGTGCTGACAGCTGGTTATTATTTATCTTGTCGCCAGTATTTTTGGATATGGACAACAATATCCTCATTAAAAGACCTGAATATACAGAGTAAATTATGACAAATAATGATAATATTGATCTCAAGTTCTGCTTATTTTTAAAAACGGAAGAAAAACAATGTTTAATGACTGGCGGAGAATAAAACGTTTGAAGACGTCTCTTGAGGATAGAAGTCTTGAAATGTTCTAAGGCAAAACAGCATTTGAATAGTATTTAAACAAAAATCATGCAGCACTTTAGTCTGCGAGAAGTCAAAGAAGACAATAAGTTCTGTAGCGTAGTTATTTGCTGAATTCGAGCATCAATTCAGCTATTGTGGAGATTTTAGTAAGAATCAATAACAAATATATTAGAAAAGGCATCAGACATAAAAGAATATTAGTTATGACTGTATGCCTATGTATACACTGATGGTTAGGTTTAATTTCTAATCCTACTCATTTAGTATGAGATCATTGTTGGCAATTCACTTTTTGGCCAGATTTTTAACAGCACACAAAAAAAAAACATGGTGTGCGGTTTTACAGTACAACAGACGTTACGTCAGTGGTTAGTCAGCCAGCTGGAGGCCAGCCTGCTGTAAAGCCTCCACAACTGGAGGTCATGCACTGACACACACACACACACACACACACACACCAGTATATCCCTCATCAGCCGCTACAATGCAGCTCATTAGTTTTAGATGCTTTTAATAATAATATTGGATTAAGAACTGGAAAAAGTTTTTTGGCATCAGCGTAAATATATACAATATACTGTCGTCACCTTTTTATTGAAAACTTTAAATTGTCATTCGATAAACGTCTCCCGTCCTTTGATTCTTTTCCTCCTGGCCAAACAAAGGAGGATGTCATTAGTCTGAAACTAGAAAAGAAGTCCATCATGTCACTGGTGCTTTGCCTCCAACTCTAATGGTGGGTTTTCTTGGTGGTTTGTGTTGTTTAGATCGGTGGTGTGTGGCTGGCTTGTTTTCTAGGGAGATGAATTAGAGAGGAGATGGGCTGAGGCAGAAGACGCTGTCTAAGGGAGAGGATGAAGAGCAGCTTCATTACTCCTCACCCCCTAACTCCCTCACAAACACACACACACAGCAGACCTGGGCCTCATTATTTCCTCATCTCCATCACCAGGAGGAAGTGAGAGTTTGCAGACTGTTCTGTGAGGCTGCTGACGTCTGCCCCTCTCCCCCATTTATCACATGCGGTTGTCCACGTCTGCAAGCTCATTGGCACATTGGTCTTCTCCACACACCTACACGCGTGCAGTATTCCTCCCAAGACAGCATAATTGGAAAAGCACTGTCACTGAAGATGGAGCTGCAGCACTTTTACTGCATCTTCAGGAGCAGTTTCAGGATCTAGCTAAAGGAAGCTATTATCCACTCGGCAAACATAAACATCACCGTCATGTATTTGCATTTATGACTTTTGCATTTATTTGCATTCATAAAGAAAGAGAGCAATGAAAAGTTTATGCAGATGCACTGGAAGTTTGTTTATAGCGCTAATAAATGCACTGTTTAAATTCGGTCTAAATATCAAAATCTTTTATTTCACACATCAGTATTCAGAAGCCACTTTACTATATATATTAAAGATTCACTGCAAGAGCACTGTCCTGTATTTGTATGGACGCTACTATTAGCAACAGTGTGGCTCACTTATTGTTCAGCATCGCTCAACTGACTCCATTTTATTTCTTATTTAATTGGCAGTGATTACACATAATCTGGCCTGATGTCTGCGGCCTCGCAGAGGTACTTGGTTACCATTACCATAATGCTCTATGCATATCTTATGATAGCCCGAGAGGGAGAGGTGTGTGTGTGTGTGTGTGTGTGTGTGTGTGTGTGTGTGTGTGTGTGTGTGTGTGTGTGTGTGTGTGTGTGTGTGTGTGTGTGTGTGTGTGTGTGTGTGTGTGTGTGTGTGTGTGTGTGTGTGTGTGTGTGTTTAAGGTGCTGGGGACATCAAGTGAAGGAGATTTTATAGCGAGGGAGAGTGAAGCAGCTTTCTTCCCCCTCCCCCTTCGGAGATTCAAGTTAACTCAGGGATGTGGAAATGCCTAATGAATAATTCAGCACTTGTTACACAGTACCACGGAGGCATGCTAAGCAGCTGCTGAAGCAGGGATGGGATGCTGCCCTTTACAAGCCGTAACCCAACTCGCCCACTGTCCAACGTCCACTCTCCTCCACCCCGCTGAGTCTCCAGAAAACACCAGCCACGAGTAGCCTTCACAACCTTCACATACTGAAGGTTTGCACCTTTTACAGTAAAACATCTGGCAATTGACCCACAGGTTAAACCTCAGTTCAGGGCTTTGACTAGAGCTTGTATGTGTAGTTATGTAATAAGCTGTTAAAGAAGTACACGTACCCAGGAATTTTACCTGCAGGATTCTTTGCACTGTAAAACTCATATTCATCATTGATGCAGAAATAAATATATTGAATAAAAACATCCATGAATTTTTCAGTGTGTTATGCAGGCAGGCAACATAGTAGCTAGTAAAGTAATTTACTACACATCACACAAATGAAAAAACTCACATTAAATTAGTTCAGAACATTATTAAAACATTTAATTAAGCACACAAATTCAAAGTCTACTCTCCCAGGCAAGAATAGCCCCCTAGTGGTGAGCAGGGTTTGGTGCTCTTTCCTGGATTTTGTTGTCTCCCTCCAGCACTAAGTGAACATGAGTCCACGAAGCAGCCTGCACTCACATCACGGCATTGAGGAAGTACCATACTGTAACAGCTGACTCTATATTGATAGCTGGCAGCAGCTCATCGAGTGCAGCCACGAGTCGGAGGTCACTGTTGCCAACGGCTTGTGAAATGGAGGGAAAGGAAATGTACTAACAGTAAATTACATCCTGGCCTCATACATTCCATGAGAGGTCTTAATATGAGATGGATGTAATGCTGTATATCACCAATCTGGCTTATTAAACCTTTGACCCACATATGTATGAGATGCATTCAGCAAACTGAATTCACACGCCATATACAATTTCATGTTTTCTGTCTGATTAGTTTACAAATACACTATCCTACTAATATTAAATACAGATGCAATTTTAGGTAATATAGTACCATTCTTCACTGCCCATGATGAGGTTAAAGTCCCAACTGAAGGACTATTGGCATGATGAGACTCCTTTTGACTGACTACTGTAGCTACTGTAGCTAAAGAACCTCAATATATGTGCACATCTTATTGATTCCGGGCTTTTTGTATGGAGGTGGCTCTGCCTTTTTTAGGATTTGCTTTTAGACTCCAGCTTCTAAGAAAGAGACTTGAAGGCAAGGTCCTTCCCAGGGCAGGCTGCCAGGTAATAACTTCTTTAATCGCTTCTGCCTCATGCCCATATTTCTGTGCAAAAATTCCTCTATGAAATGAACAAGTCACCCTTTGGAATGAGTTTAGGAGACGTTGGCAGTGAAATATCATCACCTCATTAACCCAATGTCAGGATGGCAGCAGTGGGCAGTTTTCTACATACAGAAACCACACATACACTGTACTTTTAACCCTTTTTTTACTTTTATCTTACCCTGATCTTTCCCTCATGCTCTCTCTTGCTGTCCCCTGGATCCAAATAAAAACTATTTCCTTATAGTTGACATAACAGCACTGTTTCCGCTCAAAAGACCAATGTCATTCAGGGCAGCTGCTCCCGCTGGTAATCAATTCGGGACGTGATCAGTTGAAATTAATCGTGGGTCTCCGCCGCTCGTGGCTGGCAGCCTGGGAGCCCGATGAGGTGCTCTCTTTCCAGGTGATGAGGCGGCTCAGGCAGAGAGTGAAAGACATCAAAGCTGGGGAAAAAATAGAAAAACTTGCATTAGATTAACACCCGAGAGACAGGCTCCAAAAGGGGGTCTGCGCGAGGTGTCTGTGTGTGTTTGCGGGTGGGTGGCTGGTATGAAGGGAAGGGGAGGTAATGTGTGTGAGTGTTCATGCGGGTTTCTGAGGAGAGGTGGGGGTGACATGAAAAGAAGCAGCCAAGGTTTGATGTGATAATGATGCCGCTTCTTTAGTCTTCATTCTCCCTTTTATCCGAACCACTCACTCTTGCCTATTTGTCCAACAAATGTTTTCGTAGTAGACATCAGCTTTCTGCTATCCCGCAGGGAATTCTGTGATCTTCACGTTTGAATTTTTTTTTTCTCACTTGAGGAAAGAAGCAAGATTGGTGATAAACTGAATGTTATACTTTCAGTTTTTTTCTGGAACTCTTGGGAGACCTCCATCGCACACATGACGCCTCTATTGTCTTGATATCAGAGCAACCCAGAGCTTTTTGAGACCTGTCGTGCTTGGTGGGAATGAGCTGGAGCGATGCTAAGGTTAGCTCGCTGGAGCGTTTAGCTGTACACGGGCAGATTTACCGGCCTGTAAACCCATAAACCTGCAATTACAAACCCTAACAACTCTGGCGCGGGCGGCCTGTGCACCGTGGTTTTCCTCGGGGCCCGGGGATTTAAGCTTCACCATCAGTCAAGCGTGACTTCGGAAGCTAATTGCACAAGAGTGACACACACATGCACACAACATCCTTATGGGAGGAAAAAACTGATGGTGGAGGTGGAAATTTGTTTGAAATTCATCAAATTTTAATCCAGTACGTACATTTCCATATTTCCATATTTATCTCGTTGCGCTGCTAGCATCCACTTCTTCCCTGCATATCATTTCGGCCCTAATAATAGCTCACACTGCTCCTTACCTAATGCACAAACACACAGGAAGACACACTTGCACTCTTGTCACCGCAAGGAAAATTAAAAATAAGGGCTCCTCCTATCGGGCTCGGCACTCGTATCCCAAAGTAGATAGGGCTGTCAATGAATCGCTCCGTGTCTGTTATAGTTGGCAGCAAATTGACTGTAGCGTCACAGATGAGGCATTCATACTGTCCCTCTCCCCTCCGTAATGAATCGCTGTATTTACTTAGTGCAATCGGCTCCTGTAAAATGGCCCTGCAGTTGCTCTGTGGTCACTGCGGTGTTGCCCCCCCACCTCTCCAAAAAACCCCAAAAGGTAATTGCTCTTACCTGAGACACTGTAATGGATCCTGGATGAAGTATTGACCGCTGCTAGATTTTGATTAAGAGGCTGTAGGGCAGAACATGTCTTTAATGAAACTGAGGAATCAGCATTCTCTGGCTGGGATGCGGTGCACTGTGGCCCACAGCCACCTTGATTAGGACCTGATCCTCAGCAAATCCAGGAGCAGGCTACAGCTACTGAATTAAAACAGATGAATCCATCCATTAATAATACCTCGCAGGCGCGTGTAGTTTTTCTCTGGAGGCTTATAATCGTTATGGATTGGGGTCTTCATTTACTATTAGCTGTTTGTGCTCGGTCTCTCGCATTCGTTCACAAACTACTCAATCACTCAATCACCCACCTAGTTACTCGCTCACTGAGAGACCAAGTCGCATCTTAGTACACGCTCCATCACTTTCCCCTTCATATGCAAAAGGTCAGCCTTTATCAGTTTGAATTTTAGCGCGAGGGATAACTTGAATTACCCCCCCCCTTCTCCCCCTTCCTTTAAATTGCCTTTTTTGCTCATGTTAAATTGCATCTCAGACGGAGATGAAAGGGAAACAGCGAGCTGCCCACATTCTTTGAGCGTGCAAATGGACATAATCTAAAAGGCGAGTATTAGCATGCTAAAAGACACCACAGCTATGATGAACACCATTTGCCAAGGCTTAATGCGATAGCCGGGTAAGATGATTAACTCTGAATCCATTTAATCAACCACAAGCGCTTTCCGAAATAACCAACTGTCTAGCGTTGGGGTAAAACTTCCCTCAGATCTGCTGGGAAATGGATAGAGTAACAGATGTGTCAAATCAGAGCAGGGGCCAGCCAAATGTTGTGTCTTTGAAGTGATGGACATCAAACATCATTTTGTGCACAGTATTTGTCATCCTCATTCATGTTTGAAGCTCACAATAGAGTGGGACTTGGTGCACACAGCAGCCTGCTCATTGACTGTGAAGTCAATGTGCCCTTGGGCTGCATCCTATTGACTTAAGTAGTTCAAGCAGCCAGCCTCTCACCTCCTTTCAGGCATCGACCCCTACTGTACGTGCCGATAACTGGCCTTCCTTGTCCGACAAGGGCTCTGACCCCTTTGATCGGAGCCCTAACCACAACACAAGGAGCTCCTAAATTTCAGTTTGCTTATGAATTTTTTTGTACATGACTTGCCTTCACTTTCTTACTGTAGCGGCACAAATAATAGAATGTGATCAGCATGGACTGAGCCAGGAAATCATTGACGTATTTGTCATAAGTGTTAATAAATATTTTCTCCTCTGTTCCCTTTACAGACCTTGATGACCCGGTGGTGACGGTTCACCAGAGTATAGGAGAAGCTAAGGAGCAGTTCTACTATGAAAGGACGGTGTTTTTGCGCTGCGTGGCCAATTCCAACCCGCCCGTCCGCTACAGTTGGCATCGCGGGAGAGAGATCCTGACGCAGGGCTCTGATAAGGGCGTGGAGATCTACGAGCCTTTTTTCACACAGGTAACAGGCAATGTGGAGTGATACTGTATTTACTAGTGTGAAACAGCTACTGTAAATAATGAATGAATGTACTGAACTTGAATGAACTTTCCTAGTTCAAAGTTCAACAAAGCAGCTGTGGTTGGGAAGAGAATAGTATAATTAATCAAATCTAGAACTGGACTGAATGGAAATCTCAGAGAATGAGGGGGAAAAGACACGTTTGAGAGGGAAAAGAGGCTTAAGGAAGGGGGAGGAATGAAAAAGGAAGTGAAATTGATGTTTGGACAAGTGGAGGACCATGACTGGGACCTAACAAAGCAGGTTAATGGTGCTGATGAAGCCAAACAACTGGGCCTCATCAGACACTCCTCCCTCATTCATCCTCCTCTTCATACCTCTTTGCGCCGCTCCTCGCTCCTTCATCTTGCCCTCTATTAACGCTGTAATTGGGTCCGTTTCCAGAAAATTTCTAGCGCAACCCAGACCCAGAGATTAGCTTTGTGCGAGTCCAACCCCAAGTAAATCCCAACTAAACTCCTCGTAATGTGCTAATATAAATGGCTAATAGTCTTATTTTCAACAATATATGTAAATGGTCTAAAATATCCACACATAATTTCATCCAGCTTTATAACTGGTCCATATTAATCCTGCAGGGTCAAATCAAGTCCACTGGAGTCCAGTCGCTGTAGAATATGTGTTAAGACACTGCTGTTTCCCGGTTTATTATTCTTTATTCCTGTTTTATTCCACTTTGCCCTGCACCTTTTCCTGCCTACAAAATGTTTTTATATTCCCACTGATGCCCTAAAAATGCAAAGATGGCATTTCAACCTCTGTATAAAGAACTGGATCATAATTAAGCAGCCGCTGCTGCACTTTTACTGTACAGCGGGAACCCGGACCTTTCTGCTGTCTGTTGCATTCATAACAATTCCCTCAAAGAGCGTCGGAACAGCACAATTATCAGGGATACACGGGTGACAACCCTCCTTTCTCGTGACATTCTCACCTCAGTAAAATAGCTGTTACGTTCTGATGCTTATGACAGGGTGTGAGCTTGTCATTTTTTGCCTAGTGTTGTTTTTCCATACAGTAGCCAGATTAAAGGGAGGTAAACATTTAAAGCCCATTGATGAACTTAATGAGCATGCATTGCATGTACAGTATGTTAATTAGGACATTTTACACTGCAGTATCTTCTTTTGGCTTTCTCACTATAATAATTCCTGCTATTATCATTTCCATCATTGTGAAGGCTCAGCTCCAAATGGTTTGATGAGCATTTAATTCCTTCCATGAATTGAAAACATGAAACTTGATGGAGGAGAAAATATATTTTCACCTGAAAGCGACTGTGACATTAATCTATATATTTTTTGCCCTTTACCAGCAGCCGTAAGTCCCACGGCTGAAGCTTTTGTGTACTTCAGTGTTCAATCTTTCTATCAATAGGACCATCAGTCCCCTCTGTCCAATTCAGTTTTATGCGTTTGTTCTTTCCATCCGTTCCTCTGCCCTTCGCATTTTCCAAATAGATTTTCCTTCCAGGCTGCCCACCCCTGCTGGGTCTAAAGCTTGCACTCTATGGACCTCATCTCCTGATATCTGCACCAAAGCAGAGGAGGTGACGGAGAACAAAAGCGGGTGTAAAGCGGAGTGCGAGGTCCATGGCTAATCTAATACAATTAACTCATCCATAAGCCTCATTGGCTATGAAAGGTTTTCACGGATGTGAGTGATTGCCATGTTATTTCGTGGCCGCCTCGTGCCTTAATCTCCCTCCCACTCCTCCGACCCAACGCCCACACAGTGGAATGAGCCAGATCAAAGGTCCGCATCTTCGTCATATCCTTGTGAATGAGGCTCATGGCTCTGCTGGGATCAAGCACAGTGAGATAGCTGCTCCTGTGGTGGGCCCCCCCGCTGAGCCCATCCATATTTCTCAGCTGAATGGTGAAAAGCCCGCATGGCCATTGACCCGAGGGCAATTCCACATGTTGGTATTGAACAAGTTGACACATTAATTTTCCTGAAGTACACCAGCATCATTTCAGCAGTTTTGCAGTAATATTCTGAAGCTCTTTGGTTGCTTTTTACTTTTGGCTGCCTTTAAATTTGATACATATTCATACCATTGACCTTTCTTTGGAGCTTTCTGGCCTTTGTTGTCTTAGTTTTCTGCATTACTTTCCCTTGATTATGTTGATAGTTTTGCACACATTTGCATACCAGTGTTGGTTTGGTCTGAGCTGCAGGGGGAAACGAAGATATTGAAGCTGAAGAACCTGCGTCCTCAGGACTACGCCAACTACAGCTGCATTGCCTCTGTCAGGAATGTGTGTGGGATTCCCGACCGCAGCGTCATCTTTAGACTCACCAATAAGACAGGTAACCCAGGAATATTGACTTGTGAGCAAACTAAGCAGAGTTTACCCAAATTTACAGTTTTTCAGAAAGCATGTTGATTATGAAATCCACAAATATTATTAAGTACACACCGAATTGACTTGGAAACAGACAGATGAAGTGATGCACTTTCTCAGCTGAGTTATTCTGTGACTGTCATAACTGCCAAAGTCGTGGATCTGCTGCCAATCACTGTCTTCCTCCGCAGCCTCCCCATCCATCAAGCTGCTCGTGGAGGATCCCATCGTGGTGAATCCTGGCCAGACTGTCTCGTTGGTGTGCATCACTACAGGTGGGGAGCCTCCTCCCCTGCTCACCTGGGTCAGCACGAATGACAGCCTGCCTCAGAGGAGCGTGGTGAAGGGGGGCACGCTCACGCTGCCGGCCATCACCTCGGACGAGGCAGGCGTGTACAGCTGTGTGGCCAGCAACAATGTGGGAAACCCGGCTAAGAAGTCCACTACCATAGTGGTGCGAGGTGAGAGAACTTATTGTACCCGTTGCAAACATAACAGAGAAATTCTTATTTATATTGTAAAAATGTTATTGTAAGATATTCGGAATTTTATCTCCTCTTCACTTAAGCAACACAAGAGACAGAGCGTTTGATCTTCTGTAGCTCACGAAAGAAATAACAGTTGTCAAAGTGCCTCTTTTTGCACGCTTGTCATAGTGACAGTTCACTGTCAAAGGTGACACGCAGCAGGTGAATGAACCTGGCTGGCGATGAGTAAAGTGAAATGCTGGGGAAAATGACTTTGAAGGTTAATACTCAAGTCAGGCAGTTTCCACATCTGTAAAGAAAGCCTGCTGTATGGTGAGACCTGCAAAGATGCCACGTGATGCTCACTTTCATTCTCTTAAACTGACGGCTCTTACTAAGCTTGAGCTTTAAAGGATGTGGGTGACTAGTCTTTCATCTGTGACATAGCGGAGGATCCCAATGCCCTTTGTTTAAAACCGCAAGAACCTCATGCTGATACAGGTATATATACATGAATATACATTAATTAGGTTAATGGCACAGCTCCATCACCATGTTTTGTCTATGCTTGGCCTATTCGGATGCACATCTGTAGGCATGTACTCCCTGCAAGTAACACATCAAATCACTTGTGATTCTCCCTGACAGTTGGGGAATGAGTGAGATAACCACAACCAGCCTGACAGTACAGACGCAATAAATCAACAGACATTTCCTCTTACAACTGTGGAAACATTAAGTCAAGACAGTCACTTAAGAACAGGAGATTTAAAAGACTTCTAATGAACAATTAAACACTTTTCTGAGACTGGCAAACCATCACTGAGTGCCAATTCTTGATCAGCGTGCTGAAATGACATCTCAATTCAGCTTGGACAGACATTAATTATCAAAGTGAAGCAGGAAGGTAGACAAACCTAAACATCAGTATTTAATGAGAAAGCCTTGTTAGTCCAGTAAAACATCAGTGATGTCAAAATGAATTTGTACTAAGTACCACATATGCTGTAAAAGATCTAAAGCTAAAAGCATTACTGTTTTTAATTCATTTATGTGGCAGGCGGATAGACGATGAAAAACAGTCTGTTGGAAAGAAGGAGGGGACGTCACTAATTGACAGGAGATGAGTTCGGCATGTTATCACACATCTCAGGATCATTCTCCTGAGTCTGAAGAGCTGTCACTGATGCAAATGAAGCTCTGGGATCAACATGCACCTCATGATGAGGCTCGGCACAAATATGTCCGTATGCATAACATGGATTTTACTATGCATACACTATATGCATATGTATAAATTGGAGCATGCTGGTGAATTTAATGGTTTTGTAAATTGCTTCTCAACCATATTTGAATTCAAGGACTTGTTTCGTGAGGAGATGAAAACAGATTCTGCAGTGCCTCAGAATTAAACACAGGTTGTTGTATTGTGTGGAAAAACCAAACCATGTCCGTGGGGCTGGACAAACCTCAAATGGGAAAGAAATCGGGTTCTGTTTCTGTTTATCGGCTCTGAAGCGCAGAAGTGATACCCAAGCCTGTGTGTCCGTGTGAAGAAGCTGTCACTGGAATGTTTTCTCCTGCTGGCTTACGCCTTCGCTGTATGATTATGGCTCTTCCTCAGACAAATTGTGCTACTAAGTGCGCCATTGTATAAAAACAGTCCTACTGCATATTTCTGTATCATTATAGAGAAGTTGTTGAATTTCAAATAGCTTCCTATGGTTTTAGTATATAGTAGTATCTCCAGTGTATGAATCTAATTAAACCCCTTCCATATTTAAATATTTCTTTGCTTCTATTTCAAAAACAAGGATGATATCCAGATTTAGGATTATATCTACTGTAACTATAATAAAATTACAATCATACAGGGATTTAAAATAGAACGTTGTGCTTCTCTCTCTTTCTTCTTCTCTATCTCCAGTATCTATCTATCCATCCATCTATCCGTCCATCTATCCAAATATATATATATATATATATATCTATATATATATATATATATATTATATATATATATATAATATATATATATATATATATATATATATAATATATATATATATTATACCATGAGTTAGTGTTCAGACCAGACACTACAGTCGCTTTGCTGGCAAGTTATTACTGATGTGATACTTTGAAATGAGGAGAAAGGGAAAATTGAAAGAGGATAAGCCAGGCTTGAGGCTAGAGCCAGGCAGACCTTTAGATGCTCTTTGTTTGTGTGTGCAATAAAGACACACACAGAAGCAGTCTGTGTCTTCACAGCTTATTCATTTTTTTCTTTTGCTTTATTGATTTTCAGTTTCAGTCATCATAATATGCAGATATGTTTAGTATTTGACATATTTGGGGAGAAATGCTGCTCATAACCCTCTCTGTGCATGCTGTTGATTATGAGCCCACAGTAAATCATTTGTACATGAAACACCAACCATGCAGTTCCTCTACAAATAGTTCATCATGCATGTTTGCGGGATCACCCTGTGGCCTCACTGTTGCTATCTCAGCTTGTTCAAACTCCTCTCCAGTCCTTGAGAAGCCCTTTGTAACTGCTGTTGCCAAAGGGGGCTATGTGTGTGAAAACACACATCTCTCCCCAGCAGATGGTCGTTTCTCCGGCCATACTGTCCTTCCAGGGCCTGGCCATTCCCACCGCCAGCCTAGCAAGCCACTGGCATCACATCACCCCCATGACAAGATCCTTTTGTGGACTGAGGCAACATGTCGTCAAATACAGGTCAATAACCGGCTTCCTGCAACCATTCCAGTTTCTGTCTGTCGTCTGAAGAGACACCTGTTTGTGATAAATCTGCTGTGGCATAGCAAAAATACTCTGTGCTGGTTTCTTTTTTTCCCTTTGGTTATGCATCACATATGAGTAGGCAGCTATCGAACTGAGACTTGGTGAATTGAGACAGAACTGTAGACGATGTTGCCGAAATGGGCAGTCGGCCTGCCATTTTATCTTTGTGTCCCAGCGCTCGCACGGCCGACTTTTCTGTCTTCCCGTTAAAGCGAGAAGTGTTTTCCCTCCGTGTGATGCAGAGAAATGAGCATTGTTGTAGCTATCAAAGATTCACAATCAAACGCAGCTGCCTTGTTGGACGCTCTTAGCAATTCCTCCAGGAGCTACCTGACAAATTCAGGTACGAGGCTTTTTACACCCAATACATTCATCATTTCAACTTGCTAACAAAAACAAATATTTCCACCCCCACCCCCCTTTCTACCAATTCAACACTACACACACTAGCTTCCATCCACACTTTGTACCTCTGATTGGAGGCTTGCTGTTATTTACTGAGAAGCAGAAATGCCATCTTTTTCAGAGTGAGCTTCACGCTGTTTATATTTAGACTGCAGAAAACAATCATGACATGCCTTGTAAAAACCTGGCTGTCAGCATGTGAATCAACATGTGAATGACCCTTATCAAATTTGCTTTGGAATAAATTCTGGTTCGAAAGCTGAATATATTTCCATTCATGAATGCCAGATTTAATGGCTGGCCGGCCAGAGCTGGCACAGGCGCGCCAGTCTCTTGGGCTGCGGCCCTAAGGACTGTGTCTGTGTGTTTGTATGTGCCTGTACATGTGCTTGTGTCGATTTTTGTTTTCGCATTTGGCGCCTGCGTGCGAATTAAAGCCGGCGATCAGCCTGGCTGCTTCAGAGCACCATTTAAAGCGCCTTGTTTTTTTTTCTCAACAGACCTGTGAGCGTCCATGATACAGTAAGGCCTCTGCTGCGTGTGGCGCTAATGTGAAGATGCGTGTAGTGATAATGGGAAAATGGAAGGTGTTTGCATGTTGTTCCATTGTGGGTATGTGAGGACTCGTGAGCGCCGGGCGTTTTTAGCAATGCTAATGTCTGTTGTCCTGTTTTTCAATGTTTAACCTTGAGCGGAGCAGATGAGGCAGAGGAGAGCGGCGGCCAGAGACACATCCATCTGGCTTTGAGAGATGAGATCAGCCTCACACGCTGATATTCTCTGCAAGAATGAGCGTGGCGCACCGTATGATGTCCACTGATGGACGGACAGGACAGGCTATAGAATGAGACGGATCGACAGAAACGTAATGAATCACAGAACGGGACTAGAGGCAGACACGCCTGTCATTTCTAGCAGAAAGAAGGAGGATGTCTCTTCATCACTGTGCCTTAGCCATCATGCCATGCTATAAAACGTGCACATCATAGTCAGTATGTCAGACCAGTGTGCACTTTTGTCTTGTAAAGGAGATCCCCTGTGGTGGTGCTACAGTATAATCCAGCCGTGTGACACCAGCTCTCAGTGGAAGAAGGACTCAAGCAGGGCTTTTTCTCTTTTCGTGATTATCTATGCTATTCATGTACAGGCCACCCATTATTCCCACTGGCTATTAAAGCTATGGAGAATAGTACAGTGGGCAAAAGCATTTTGGTTTTAGGCAAAAAAAAGCAGGAAAGATACTGTAGCAACACTGTATGTATAGTAATAATATGAAAAGCCCAGCTTGAATGGCCACTTCTTTACCAGTGAGCTGCATGCAGTCTCTGAAGCTAAATAGGATATAGGAGACATGCAATGCAAATGTAAGCTCAAGCAGAACCTCCATTTCTTCCCTTGATATTGGGTGAGGACAGCAGCCGCTGTGAGCAGTACAGTACAGTAAGTGTCCCTGTGTTTATGCTTTGGCGTGTTTCCACAGTCAAAGTTCAATGACAGGAAGCTTTGATGATGATAAAAGGGAAGCAGCTTCCAAAATTCATTAATGATGCATGTAGCGTTTGTTTGTGTGTATGTTGGCTGGCGTTTTGTTCCCCGGTACTCGTGATACTGGCTGTGATTATTGAAATCAAGCCGGGTTTACTGCGCTGCTCCCTGAGACGTGTGTGACGTTTTACTGTACATATTACGCTCCTCGGCCACACAGGTCACATTAAAGCTGTCCCACAGTGATTCTGAGCATGTAGCTTTTAGCACAGTGGGGGCTTTTTTATTAGCCACGTCACTGATTATGTACTGATTAAATGTGGGTGTCGTTTACAATTTCTGACATGACTTGACATGGTATCGATCGTTTAATCAGTAAGGAGGAAATAATAACATTTTATTGTCATTTAATGTCTCGTACACAAACATTGAATTATGACTGAGCAGATCGATGGGACAATGGAGTAATAGACCATTATCGCAATTGTTTGTTTCAGTTCGTAGACTTTGTCTTGGTATGTGTCAAGACATTTAATCGGGAAAATAAAACCCCTACTCTGTTGCCATAGAGATTCAGAACCATCCCTATGACAACTGAGCAAGCTCAGTCCACTAATGAAGACAGTATTACACCACAGAAAGCCCTGAAAGACTGCTAGCAAGTGAACTTGAGTTGATTGTTTTTCTCAAAGGGCTTGTTCATTATTTTGTAGTGTTTTTAGTCTTGGCTGTGATTTATGTCCACCAATCAGAGCACTTACAGTATTTACACGTACATCCTGTCTCCAAATCAGACAGTAATATCTTATGTACAGTATCAGTAGTAGGGGGCAGTTCACAGAGGCCATCATTAGATTCACATGACTTTTACTGTGACTTGGTGCAAAGAAGAGTGACAGCACAGTCGCCTAATACAGTCTCTCAACTGGGCACCTCTCACCTCACACTCTCACCACAGCCCGTTTTTTAAAAAATCTCCACTTCCATATTATTTCCCATGCATAACTGAACAGGAACCATTTTAGTCCCTGCTGCTGTCCAGCAAAATTGACTACAACCTGGAGAAGTAATGCCCACTTATCTCTGTTGTCTACAAATGTAGAGGGTTTGCAGGAAGGCTATTCAATATTTAAGGTCAGATAAAATGACAGGGAAGGAAGTGTGAGCGTGGAGGAGGCAGCGAGGCGACCGATTCACAAATATGCATGAGTGCACACATGTGGCACTGCAGCTCTGTGCGGAAATGAGGGATGGCTGAGTTACCGTGACAGGATGTGTGGCAAAAGCAGGGGACAGAACAGTGAGCAGGCTTTTATTAGACGTTTCTACTCCTGGTGTGGCTTGTGGTTAAGATCTGTTGGCTGTGAAATTTGAATCTGAGGTCATTTTCAGACTTTCTATTTCTTAACTTAGCTGATATGTCTTGCGGTATGTTGCAGAGTTTTTTGACAGATTCTCCACAAATTACTTTTTAAAACAGCTTAATGTAGGTGGACATTTTATATATAACACATGAAGCATCACATGGCTTCAGATCATTTTTTTTTTCTTTCAGGGGAGGTACATAAAAAATATAATTGAAAATGCAGAGTCTATCAATAGTAATAGTAAATTTAACGGTGTAATGCTACATCCAGGTAGAGAGGTGCAGTCTGTACATTTTATTTGCCTGTTCAATCATGTCTGGATCTGGTCTGTGATAGCTGCCTATTGTGTTCCCCTCATCTCAGAAAGCATATGTTGGATGAAGCAAACGATGTGTAGTACAGTAACAACATTGATTTGTTTGACAGGAAACAAAAGGGAAAATGTTTCAGTAATATCGCTAATTATTTTAAATACAATTTATAATTATATGTAATTCAAGTAAAACTACAGTATATGTACACATGTACTCAGGAGTCAGAGGTCTTTCAAAGTTGGTCACTGAATTCTGCTGAACCAACCAATCAAGACTATAAACACAGTAGTTTATTTGTCCAAGTGTTGTATAATAGCATTTATAATAGCACACTGTTTCTAAAGATTCTGTTGTCATGGAAGAGCCCTAATTGCTGTGTAGAGCACTTTACCCAGCCTTAGAATACAAACATTTTCCCAGAGCACCTGCAGTTATTGGCTGTGACCATTCACAACATGTACTGCAGTAAGGGAGCATAATTAAGTGCAGAGACTGACCTAGGTTCAGACGTGTGAAGGACAGCTTCACGAACCAGATTAAATCTGGCCTTACAGTAGAGCTGGGTCGCCGACTGTTAAATGCCTTTTTGTGTTGGGGAAAGAATGGAAAACGGTAGAGGGCAGTTAATCCAAATGTTTATCCGCTGTCACCTGTGACAGCACGATGACTCACGCCTGTGTGTGCGTGCGTGCGTGTGTGTGTGAGATAATACTTTCTTAAGATGCAGCTACTGCCGCTGCAGAGGATGTTCAGAGACACAAAAGCCTTTTCAAACTGTCAAGATACTGCTACAAGTCTGTCTCAAGATATTTTCACTGCCTGACACATATGATTGAAAGCAATCAGCGTTTCTTTACAGATAAGCTCAGCTGAAGGCTTCCAACAGTGTCTGGGCTTGGTCTCATTAGATGCACTGTATACATACTGTACAGTAAGTTAGCTTTAGGGAAAGACACGCACTGTTTGTTTCCCCTAAGTCCCAGTTTTCCTCTCATTTCTTCTGATTTACATGCAGGATGATTGATAGGCAGTGCCTTGAAGAAAAGGAATATATAGGATGCGTCTTGCAGTGAGCGTGTTGACATGATTGTAATATTGGCATCCAGCGTGCGTCAGAAATAGGATTCTCTGCCTGCCGACACTGATTTTCAGCGCGAGGAGTAAGATCATGTCAAGGCGGCATGTGTCACCCGTCTCCGTCCTCGACGTGCACCTCGGCAAACATCACAGTGTTTTGCGCATTCAATTTCCTGTGTTTAAACGTGATACGCGGATTTTGTTTTCGTTTTCCCTTTACCAAACTGAATATGATAATGTCACTTGGGAATTGCTAGATGAAAAGATTTCCATGGTGCCGTCAGCTTTTTTTTTTTTTTTTTTTGCTGAGGAGATGAATTGAACAGTAGGCACAAGGTTTGGAACCAATACAGCATGCATTATAATGAAATCATCTTCTTTTTCCATTCAGAGGAGCTCTGCTTTGAAAATGGAGTTTGCAAACCAAATTGGATTAGAAATGGTGGATATTTTGTTAGGTGCCTCTCCAATTTCACAGTGTGTGTGTGTTTGCGCCAGTTAGTGTCTGTGCGCGTTTGTGTGAATCTGCTCGAATGCAGGAGAATTCTCCGGTCCGCAGCCATCAATATTAATGCTGCTTCAAAACTTTGGTCTTCACAGCAAACACGCGCCTTTGCTTCATGTGTTAAATTCCCTGTTTGAAGCTTCCGCTACCATAGAAGCTAATCGCTCAAAGGTTGTTTAATAAGAACAGTTGCAGCTGTCATTTCACTCTCTACTCCTCTACTTTCAGGTTCAAAGCGTGGCCTAGCCACTGACCTATCACTTCTACAGTTAGCTCTCCATTTTTAGCCCTCTGTATGAAATCAAACAAATACATGTACACACACTAAAAGTATGAATGAAAATACTGTAATGTGTTAAAAATCTTTCTTTTGAAAAGTTGATGGTTTTATTTTGTTTCATAAAAGGGGCTTATAATTCTGTTACTCCTACACAAGAATTCTGCTTGTTTACACTCAAGGGTTATTTCAGTTTAAGGTTGAGACATTAGTGCATTGAAACTGTCTGTAATGTGTGTGTAAAGACTAAGCAGGTGTAATGAATGCAGCACATTCACTGGAGATGCATAAAAGCAATTTACGGCCCGATTGTGGACAATGAGCAAAGCAAAAACACTAAAAAAATCAATTTAAAAATCCATAAAATCCCATCTTTGGGATAACATCTCAGAAGTCACATCAATACGACAAACAGAAGCCTTACATGTACCTACAGTACAGCAGATGTGTCACTTTCTGTTTTAGCAGCACATTTTAAATCAAATGGATTTTCTCTTCACAGCCTTGAAAAAGGGGCGATTCTGGATCACTCCTGACCCGTACCACAACGATGACAACATCCAGATCGGACGTGAAGTCAAAATATCTTGTCAGGTACAGAAAGGATCTGTGCACGCACGCACGCATGCACGCACGCACGCACGCACGCACGCACGCACACACACACACACACACACACACACACACACACACACACACACACACACACTCTGATCCGTACGATGCGAATTAGACTTGTGCGAAGTAGACTTGTACTTGTTCCAGGTGGAGGCGACCCCTCCGGAGGAGCTGACGTTTAGCTGGCTGAAGAATGGCCGGGCCCTGCGCAGCTCGGAGCGCATGGTCATCACCCAGACGGACCCTGACATCTCCCCCGGGACCACCAACCTGGACATCATAGACCTCAAGTTCACCGACTTCGGCACGTACACGTGTGTCGCCGCGCTCAAGGGCGGAGGGATCCCTGAGATCAGTATCGACGTCAACATCTCTTCCACAACTGGTGAGCCTCACACCCCGATGAGTCAGTGACCCATCTACACATCTTTCCCAACACACTGACCTAACCGCTAATAAGCATCTAAGACCTAGAACGGCTTCAGTGCCTGCATGTTTTATTTCCTTTTTACTGTAGGACATTAAATTCAGGGTTACTGAGAAAAGTAGATTTTATACGTGAGATTTTGTGGAGACAAAATATCTGAAAGTCCTTTTGATAGTTCTCCAACGAATAGAAACGTTTGTGCAGTAATAACTACGTTAATGTGCTCTTCACCGCCCGTGAAGCACAGTCTTCTATTCTTCTTCTGTTTCTTAAGATCGTCTTTCAGTCAACACCCCCGATATGCTGTGACTGTGAATCAAAGCTGATTCCATCAGTCCAACTAATCCAAAACTAAACATCCATCGTCCTCCCATCTAACTGGCTGCTAACGTCTGCATATTTATCCACAGCATGTTATTAACACAGCAAATCAGTCCATCTTGCTACTAGGCTGTATCGTTATAGTTTCAGTCATGGCATTTTGTGGTAACCCAGGTTTTTATTGTTGATCAGTGGGCGCTTCGATGTAGAGATTTGTAACATCAGCTGTCAAACATCTGCTTTTTGTTACTGCGGTTTGAGAATTTACCATCAATCAACCATCTGTCTGTGTTTTAGGCAACAAAAGACTCAAAAACGGTAAATTGTAGTGGCTATAGACAAACTGATAACACAAATAAAGGGGTCAAGAATGGTCTTTATCTGTAATCTCCAGCGTGGTCAATCGATAAGTGGTGTCACCATGCGTTACCTCAGAGGAATGTGTCCCAGTCATCTTCCTTCAGTGACCCCACAATTGGGAGCCTTCTGTCTTCTGCGCACTGATGCCAGATTTTGAGACAGATTCATCCCCTGTTTTGAATTGAACGGCATGCATTTGCGGCTCATAAGTAATTTTGGGGCTTTGTAATGCTTTGTGACTTGTCATTGCGAGCTTTATTTCCACTTTTCCCCGTGCACGCACGTCTGGCGAGGCCTGCGGTCACGCACCCTAACCCCCCTTTCACCGCGGCAGTGTTTCCAGTGCACAAACACCTTACTGCCACTCACAGCAGGAACATGAAAGCAGCGCGTCGACCTTGGGTGCATAATTATTGTTAGATAATCCTTTGATAATCCCTGCGCTAAAAAGCTGTGGGATCAATCATACCTGCCAAGATTGTTTCCTCATTATCTTTTAAGTAGTGCGGTCTCGTCTTTTGGAGTGCCTGGGCGATGCTAATGCATTAACACAGACCCTTTAATGTGAGGAAAAAAACGCGCTGTCAGACAAATAAGGAGGGAAATGACTGACTCTATTGTGATCATATGAAATGAAAGGTTTTCTTAAGGCTCCGATGTGATTGCTTCTTAAGCTTTTATTGTTCCAGTCAGATGTGCTGGTATGAAATACTATGAAAGTGTTGCGTTGTCATGGAGCTGTTCCTGTCATGGCAATAATAATCTGAATTTTGCCTGTGCCACTTACAATTTCTGCTGCTCTACCTGAATGTGGCTGTACTGTTTGCCTGTACAACGTGGGTTGTGTGGTGTTTGTGGCCCCCCCCCCCCCCCCCCCCCCCCCCCCCCCCCCCCCCCAATCATACAGATGCAGTGGATTTGTGGTACGGCACCCTCTGCCTGCAGCTTGTTTTGGGGTGAGCAAGACGCGTTTTTGTTCCTCTGCCTGTTCTCCTGAAGGGGGAAAGCCCAAGATGCAATTAGAAGTCGTAATAAAGGCGTTTAAAGGAGATTACCCTGCAGGTCTGCCAGGGTTTTGTGCTGGCAAAGTGGCTGGAACCCGCTTGAGCGTCGCTAGACTGAACACTTTGGCGCCTTCTGGCTCCCCCAGCATTGGCACCGGCTCCAGGTTATAAACCCGAGCTTAGGCCGAGCCTGCAGCGCATTATATAAATAAAGATTTATTACGTCCGACTCTTTAATTCTGAAGGAAATTCTGATAAACACAGCAGTAATATTAATTGAACAATGGATTCAATGCTGTTGCAAGAAAGGACTGAAAGTCACCTCTCTCTCCTTGTGATGGAGATAAATCCCTCCATGATGCCTTGTGAAATTGACATCCTGCTCACACCTGAAACTCTGGCACCACCCAGTGTTTCTGTCAATCTCAAGAATCACCGCAGTTAATGAATTAAGCAAATCAATTAAGTGCTCCGATGATTAAAAATGAGCTCGTTTGATAAACACAATATGCTATGTTCTGTTAATTAAATGGATCTGATTGGTCGAAACCTGGAGCCGGGCCTGCTTGTTTCTGTGTGTTCTCTCTTTGACCGCCCTGTTCCCGTGTGACGCTGATTCATTATGAGATGCCATCATCCGAGTGACCGTGCAACGTGTGACTCTAATGGGGACGCCATGACCGCTGGCTGTTGTGGTGATGTGCTTGTTTCAGCAGCGAAAAACCACTGACCCTGATAAAGAGGAATCTGGTCTAAATCCTGATTCACCTTCAGGGTGAGAGCTGAACCGCTGTTTGGCCACAGCGAGTGGAAACGAGTCGTTTACTGTTTTCTGCTTTGTGTCCAGAGATGTGGAGGCTTGGGGGTTTCTGTCGAGGTCTTGAGACTTGAGCTGGCTTGTTGACATGGGCTTGATGGTACAGAAACAAGATGGTCCAGGCAGGAAGTTGTTGACGTTGATATCAGCTGATGATAAATGCATGCAAACGAGCAGAATCATTGTGATAGAACATGTACAAACCTACACTACGATGCTGTAATATGTGCAAATAAGTTGCGAATTGAAAACCAGTTTCTTGCAACAATTTCTGCAATTGTAGCAGTAAATCTATAGAAGCAGGCCCAGTGCGGTGTGAACTGGGATGAAGGGGCTTAGCAGCTGTCCCACAGCTGGGATGCTGACAACAGTAGACACAACAACACACTACTTCAGAGTCATAGGCATCCAACCACCTGGCAGCATATGTCAGCGCAGCACCTGTGATGTTTACGAGGTAAGCTGTCAGGGGGAGAGCCTGGTCTACGCTCCGTGAACACAAACATATATGTGCACCTGTAGGGGTCATATGTGTAGGCAGAAGTCATACCTGCATTGGTTAAGTTCATAAAATAAAGGAGCCGATGAGCCTGCACGCTATGTCCAGCGTACCTGCATGAAGCCTCCACTGCACTGACTGCAGTCATGCTTTGTGGAGGCGGCCATCTGGGAAATCACCTCCCCTGTCCAGCTGGGAAAATCTGAATAAGAAACAGTCTCCCTCCCTCATTAAATACCATCAGTGCCTCTTGAGCAATGTACATAAACGGTGGTCCTCCAGGGGAGGCGCTCCGCCGCTAAACTGCTGAACGTCGGCGATGCAGAGGTGTATGTTTAGGCTTTCATTCTGTCTGGCTGGGTAAATGTTAAAAAACAGACGGGCGCCGTTACATTACAGAGATCGGCCCATGAGCGCGTGGCTGCTGAAGGGCTGCTGCTCTACAATCAGAGCCACGTGCACACTGAGGAGATCTGCGTGATTGATCGTGAGATACAGTAACGTCTCAGGGGAACAGTGTAACATCTCAAACACACACACACACACTAGTATTCCTGCAGTACATCAGTGCACTAAGCCAAATTTAACACATCTGTAGACATCCAGTTCACTTCAGCAGCTTCATGTCGCCTCCTGGCATGCAGTGGACCTGCGGGACTCCCGTCGCCGGCCCCGGAGGTCCGGGACCCAGAGGAGCAGAGCGTTCTGTCACACTTGTGACCAAGTCGTTGACCTGGAGCTGTAGGAACACACGCTCACGCACGCAGACACACACTCTGCAGGAGCTACAGTAGTGGAGGGCGATGTTGCTATGGTGACGGCGAGTGAAGTCACAGCACTTACCTGAAAAAGGGGGCAGCGGGATGTTGTTTATTTCTCAAAGACATTGCTGTAAGTACATGCAACATGTCAACATTTCCCTGTTTTACTGTCGCTGCACGTTTGCATCGTCTCTGCTGATTCCAGCTGATGCCCTCAGGACACATAGGATTATTTAGGCATTTAAAGAAAGTCCAGTCCTAATTTAACGCAAAGCCATACATGCAGACGTTGCTATTAGTCAGCTACCGCAGCAAGAAGCATCCCATGGTGGAACGAGGCAGGATCACAGCGCGTTGTCACCCACGGGCGAGAGGAGAAACACTACAGTATGTAGACTCGCACACAGAGACGCTACATGAGCATACGCACACAGTGGGCATGCCCTGCAGGCATCGCTGGCAATTGGACGGCTTTGGCACAATGAGAGCACAGTGACGACCCGTGGCAGGCTCTCTGCCACGCCGAGCCTCCCAGTGGTCAGCGAGCACGGAGAGATGGGCGAATGTCTGTTTGCATTGCCGCGATGGTGCAGACGGAGACAACGGCAGCTGATAGCCAGTGTTTGTGCTGCCAGGCCCAATAGGCAGACAACAGGTGCTGGCTGTGGAGAGTCCAGGTGTAATGATGGCAACTCAGCGAATGCACCTCTTCTGCACTCGCTAATGGACGGCTTGCTGCCCCCCCCCCCCCCCCCCCCCCTTCTTATCCTGCTGCTGTCAGTTCACCATTTCACTGTTTGCACCCAAGGAAATGTTGGGAAAAGTGGAGAAAATATGCTGAGGAGAAAAAAAAAAAAGAACAAATCTGTCAGTTCTTGACACCTGGCTCGCTCAGTCGAGACACCGTGCGAATACCAACCCGCAACTGTGTGAGAATGGAATGAGCGCCCGCTGTCATCGTCTCGGCGGAGATCGTTTTTGCTGCTCTTTTATTGCCAGACGGCATTGCCAAGACTGAGCTGTCAATGACCGGGCTTCATTATCCCGGGCTAATGACACCAACATGTTTATGGATTACGCCCTTGTCAAGTTCTAGATAAATGGTGAAATAGATGATGGGAAGCCAAATATGTGGTAGAATGGCTGCAAACCTGTATCTTCCTACAGTATGTTGCGACTAGTCAGAAGTCTTTACTGTTGTTTTTATATGAGCAGTGGACGCTCTGTGGGTAGAAACACATTTACTTTGGGAATATTGCACCATATCTACTGAATTTTTAAAATGGCAGCTGTTCGGTGATCAGTTGGCAATATTGACTTAAAAGGGGGGTAATCTTTACAGCACGGTGTTAGTACGTTCATAGAGAGTGAAAGATCAAGCGAAACATGCATGTTGGGCTTTCCTTCTTTTGGAGTGGGTTGTGGACTCAGGAATGCCCTCGCTGCATGGGCGTGATTGTTACCTCTCGCCCGGGCAGAAAGAGGGTCATAAGAGATGTAGCCAGACCGGCTTTCATTTTCTGGAGATTGCTGGTGATTTCATCACTGTGGAATTTCAGCGTGGCCTGACCTCATTCCAGCTGTAACATTGTTTGGGCAGTAATTCAAAAATCATCGGGGTAGTACGAGTCCGTTTCATCAGCGGTGGGAAGATTCGCTCGTCTCCAATCTCCCACTGTTGACTATTTTTGGGCGCGCTGGTGCAGAATAGCCTTGGAGTCGTCTCGCATAAAACCACACGCTAACACCAGCGCGCACACAAACACACACCGCACGCTAGGAGCTGGTGCAATTTGCCAGGTTTACTAATTAAACAAATTTACTTGGCCAGCAGGCTTGATGAGGAACCAGACTGTGTGATCCAACCTACTAGTATTTGTGCTTTCCAAACCTAAAGCGCACACACAAACACACACACAAACACACACACACCTACTGCTTATTGCACTTAGTGCACTTCTTTTATTATTCATTATTCACTTTTAGCCAGGATCTAAAATGGCCATTAAACAAAGGCGAAAAATATTTATTGGGTCATATTTTCCTACACAGCCAGTAATACTTGTATATCACCTTTGGGAGGGTTCTGTTTGCTGTGGACGAGACTAAGTAGCTGCATGAGGGGGAGGAGGAGGAGGAGGAGGGCAGGAAACCTAAAACTGTGGTGAGTCTGGGCAATGTGAGTGTTAAAAAACTATCTAAAAAAATCATTTTGTGATAAAAATGCGAGTGCAAAGAGTGATGAGCCTCTTCATTAGCTGAGAGCCAGAACAGGAAGCGGAAGTGGATCAAGTGAACCTGAGTTAGACTGAGATTTCTCTGTACAGTAGATTAGTTTTCATACACTAATAATACACAATGCACATTTGCGTTACAGTCTTGTCTTTGTGACTTCTTCCTGCCTGGATCTTTTTTTGTTGAATCATACTTGCATTGCTTCTTTTCTTGGTTGTCCCGGTCACATGATTTGCGTCTGGGCTCCTCATCGCATCGTCCTCATCGCTTGATAATACCTGACTTCTTCACCGCTGCCTGCCATGGCGGTTTTTTTCAAAGCTGTGAGCGCTGCTGATATCCGCATGGTCGTTCCATACAAAGCTGTGTGTGTGACTGAGTCAGCTCCATTGCCATTTGCAAGCTGGATGCTCCTTGGCTCCCCCCATGACCCCCCTCCACGCCACCTCCCCTCCATTCGACCATTTTCTCGTACTCGCCGGCTGACTTTCTAGAGCCCCATATCAGTCCCTCCTCTGTTTTTCTCTTTCTTAGTTCCTCCCAGCTTGACAGTCCCCCGGGGCAAGTCCCCCCTGGTGGCCCGCGAGGGTGACACAGTGGAGCTGGAGTGCCTTGTTTCAGGGAAGCCCAAGCCCATCATCCTGTGGTCACGCTCAGATAAGGAGGTGCCCATGCCGGACGGGAACATGCAGATGGAGAGCTACGACGGTGTGCTGCGTATTGTTAATGTGTCCAGGGAGATGACGGGCTCGTACCGCTGCCAGACCAGCCAGTATAACGGGTTCAACGTCAAGCCCCGGGAGGCGGTGGTGGAGCTGATTGTCCAATGTGAGTAGACATACTGTGGGTGTTTATGTATGTGTGTGTCTAATTGTCTGTTTCTTCCCACATTGCCGCAGTGACATAATGTGTGTGTTACTGTGATACGTTCACATACTGTACAGCCTAATTAATCTTTATATATTTCAGTCCGGTGTGACCACATCTTTTGACTTTATTTCTTTATTCCATGCCCATCCAATTTCTTCTAAAGGGTGTGAAATTAAACCAGTCCCCTGGTGCCCTAAGTCAGGACTGGGAGGAAGCAGCTGTAAGCTCCACCTCCTACTCTGAGGGGAGGACTTTCTCTGCTGAGCATGAACTGAGCAGAACTAATTTCACCAGAAGAACAAAGCTCTAGATACCGATGTCCACATTTGTTAGGGTCTGCATGTGTTTGCGCATGCTCAGATCAGACCTGACCCAAAGACTGTGCCACATCTCCAGGCCTTAACCACCCCCCCACCCACCACTGCTGCTCATTGAGAAACCCTTCCTCTCTGACATTCAGTGATGGCTTAACAGCTAATTAGCGAGCGCCTAATTTCTTCCCACTAGTATTCATTTTGCATTCATTTATGGAGATCTGAATGGGAGATTTCAAACGAACGATTCAAAGCGGTGTCACTCATCCCGGGCTTCGGGTCGATTTTTTTCCGCCGAATAAGAACGGAAGATGGATAGGAAGGAAATGAAAGCAATCCATGTAGGGTGCTCGCCATTCTCTGCCAAGTGATTACAGGAAATGGAAAAGCTGAGACCCATAACCACTGTTTCATTGTTTTCCTCATGGCCTACTTAGTTAATCCATATATTCTTTTTCACCCTAATCTAGAAAGAACCTGTGCAGTAGCAGAAGAAACTACTGCGAAATGGCAGTTGTCACGGCACGTGTCCTCAGCCAATCTACAAGTCCACAAAAAATATTCGACAGCCTCCTAAGTGTGACTAATAAAACAGAATAATGGATGCAACATAACCAGCGTTCGGATTCGAGGCGAACTTTCCACACCCACTACCAATCTTCCAATTGAGGCGAAGCGAGAGCGGTCCCCGTTCTGTTCTCAGTGACAGGGATTAGCACATAATGCTGCCCTCGTTTCTGAAGGAGTTTTATTGTGCTGTTTGCCATGACGTGCACGTTTCAGCTTAGCTGGAACCCACTGTGCTGTGTTAAGAGAATTAATGAAGTTTTGATGTGCTTTGAAGAAGGCTGTGTTGAATTTTTGGCTGAATTGATTATGATTACGCAGCGATGACGTCTCATATCAGAGGTTATTGGCTCCGACGTGCACGGGTGCTGACACCAAAAAGTAAACAAAGGATTTAGACTGGAAGATGTCCTTCATTAATAAGCAACGCTGTGTGGATCTGCTGTGTGTGGAGGTCATAGTTGTTGAATGCATAATGACATTGATGTTTACGGCCCTATTGGAGCCTTAAAATTTAAAAAGCCTGAAAAAATGTTGCTGGGAATTCACAAAGCACCTTCATGCTGAACATGCCCCATCGCCCTACTTTAAAACCACAGTTACACAGAAATGTCTGCAGCGTGCACTTGAAATATTAACACGCCGAGTCGGCCGCGTTGTTTAAAACCAGCTGGAGAATGAGCAGCGGCGCTTCCCCCCCCCCTCAGCGGAGGGCACTTTGCCGCCACACACAACAGTGGGTCACAGTGGGCCCGTTGTTGTTTGGAGAGTGGCAGGGGGACGTGCCGGAAGAAAAATGCACACGAATGCGGATTGTTCAGTTTGTTAAACCGCTCCAATTACAGCACCAGGTCTAAAAAGACCCCTTTTTCCTTTTTTCGTCCTGAATGTGGAGCAAAATCACATCTCAGAGCTGCCTTGCTTTATTTTGTTCCCTTTTATTTGTAATCGCTATTATATTTAAATAGCGATGCAGATGCACCTGTGATTGGTGCTGGTAAAGGCATCCAGGGCCGTCCCCACAGTGTTTACATAGACGGCGTGGCATCAGCAGAACATTAGCAAGGCAGCTATTATTATAATGGCATTAATCATATTTATTCATTGTATAAATCTACTTTTGTTCCCGTCTGCACAGCATGGTTAACAGCACTGAAATTGAAAGATCTGGCGTAACGGAAATTGCAACCAATGTGCACCAAGATGCGTCTACGAAGGAGTAGGAGTCAGGATTCACGCTCTGTCTGCTCTAATAACAGCCCAAATATACAGGGGATAAAAATACGAGTTTCGTTGCACATTTTATGGAATCAGCGAGTGCCTCATTGTCTGGTACAGCAGACGGTCTCAGAGGGGCCACGGGAGGATTAGGACCTTCAGAATATAAACTTGTGTAGCCTTAACTAGCGACTGAGGTACAGTGAATAATGACAAGTCGAAGCCAAGGATTAAAAATTCATTATGTACTTTAATTCTGTAAGTACTGTATGATATAGTGAGAAGGGGAAATCTTGTGGTGGAGCAAGAGGCTGGCGTCATAGTGACACACATGCGCTCCTGCTTTTAACACAGTTTATTACTAGGATGCACTTTTTCTGATTATTTTAAGAACGTGCGTCATCTTCAAAGCGTGCCACATTACGAAGGGACTTATGAGGGCTTTGCTATTGATGAATCAGACGTTCTCGCCTCAGAGCCAGCTCTGCTCATCAGATTTTTGTTTTCTTACTCACAGCTTTCATCAAAGCCCGTGTTTCAGAAGGCACCACTTGCTAAATCCTGTGGACACAGTTAAAGCATATTGAAGAAATAACCCGCTGGCTGATACTTTTGCCAAGTGCTCCGACGGGCCTCTCCTGAGGAATGGCTTTATTAACACGGCCTGGCCCCTGCTTTTGTCATCTGCGCCCCACACCTGTCTGCGGGCCACCCTCCCGTCCTCCCCTCGGCCCGTCTCGCGGCGCGCAGGCACACGCCGGTCCCTCGGAGACGCTTTCCTCGCCTGCATTTCCAGGCCCCAGCGTGAGCCCCATCCGCCTTTGGTGGCGAGCCATGTGCAAAGCCGCGTTTAGTAACTTGATCAAGGGACCGAGGTGCAGTCCTCTGAAGAGCATTAGAGGCGTGAAAGAACGACTCTGGCAAGTTAGCAGCTTTGATATGTAAAAACCTGCATCTGCCGGCTGACAGAGGCGACGCCAGGAGGAGAGGTAGAGGGAATGGAAGACGTCTGCCTTTAGAGGCGTCGCTCTAATAGAATTGCGCGCGCCAAATCCCAAGCTGTGACATCCTAATGTTCTTAGTGAGACTGAGTTGGCGTAGTCCACGGGCTTGAGAGAGCGAGGGAGTGAAGGAATCGAAGGAAGGAGGAGGCACAAAGTGGTCTTCTGTCCTAGATACCGCTGTCTGTCACAGTGAGACTTATCAAGCTCTACTTGAGCCCAGATGCACGGGAAGCTTTTATCCACACTTCCCTTCTGTTCCCCCTCACATCTTTCATGACACCTGCCTGATGCAACGGCGCCACTGTCCCCCTGAGCGGGCACCTCGCTATCTGATAAACATTAAAGAGACAAACCCGAATTAAAGGCTACTGCCTGGGCAGAAGTAATGAGCAGAATTACACGATTATTGTTTTTAATTAATTTTTCCTTTCTGCATCAAGCCAGGCCTGCAACGCTGGCCCCCGAGGCCCACTCTAATGTGAATCATATTAGAGCGATTTACATTAGTCCAACGCCAGTGAATTAATCTTTTACATTACAGTGGGGCTCACACACTGCATAGGGGGATAAAATTTTAATAACCTTTTTTTTTATGGAATAATATTGAATTGATCAGCCGCATCACATCCGCACCAGGAAAGGTCAGCAGAAATTTTAGTCGTAAACAAAAGCCCGCGCACGCCTTCGACAGAATAATTCATAACTTGGTCAATGACTGCGCTAAACCTATTAGTGCATCACAGCCCACTTATCACACTGTACAGTCCCCATTGATTATCATTACATGTGTATTTAGGTTCATAAATTATCCCTGCGTTTTAATAACAGTATGATAATGCGTGCAGTGCTTAAGGTTCATTGTTTGAATGCAGCGGCTGCTCACCGACGGAGGGAGGGTCTGCACTGTAGATGTGGAGCAGCACTTCCCTACATTATTCAACACAGGGACTCGTAAATCAGTGGAATCAGGCCTATCATTTCATATTCTTCTTGTATCTGTTTGACATCCTAATGAATGTTATTTTCTCTATCAAGACTCGATTATGAGGCTTATAACGCAACAAAGGTACGATTGCGACGCGGCTGTTTCTCATCCGTCCTCATGCATGATAATGTAATGAAGCGGGATCCTCTCGGAACATTTAAATAGAGGGGAATAAAATGGTTTAAAGTGGGTAAACTTCAACCACAGATGACGCTAAACTGCTGCCAACACGCTTCTGCCTCAATGTGGAACCTTCCTCTGTACTGTATTTATGCCTGTTCACAGGCAAAGCTACTAATTCCTGTTAAATCACAGTGTTGACTACAAGTGTACTGTACATGTAGGTGCAGTGTGAGTCGTGGATGCGCTACAGGTAAAAGGATGATGAAAATATAAAAATATGCCATATGGTTATTTAACCCAATTGTGTTTAAGGTTAATGGAAAGGAAAATTCAAACGTATTCATTAAAGAGAAAGGTCTTCACATCTCAAGCCTTGAGTTTAGCACTTAGAATATATTCAACCAACACATTTTAATCTCAAAGTCTCAAATATTTTTTCATTAATGTGAAGGACATTGTGTCCAACAGCTCAAGATTTCTGCCTTATACTGTAACATGGATGAGGCTTAGTTCCAGCCTCTGTCTAGGCTGCACTGAAAGTCAGAAGATTATCGAGGCTTTCTGCAGAAATCAGTCCCACTGTTTTATTCCACACCCGAGTTTATTTCTAATTCAACCTGTTCCCCAGCCTTCAAACATCATGTTTACTTGTCTTGATGACTCCCTTCAGTGCAATGAATCACGTCCTTTCTTGTGAATATTGTTGAAAGCTACCAGAGGGGGAGTTGCACTTCCCTTAATATACTGAAGTTTACTGGGAACCACTCAAGTGATTCAAGTGATATATTTTTCTTAGAAATCCAAGCGCATGCACACACGTTCTCCTCACACACACCTCTCCTCCTCAGCCACGTCCGGCTCCTCCTCCCTGTAGATGTCTCTCCATATGGACAGCGGGGAGAAGTTGTCTGTCCTCCTAAATGTTGTTTTTCCTTGCGTTACTGTCAAGGTATCCACCAGTGGCTCATGATGAATTACATCTCAGCCACTGCTCAGGGTTTTTCCCTCTTAACAACAACTCCGAGCGCCGAACAGAGAAAATCACAGCGGCCCATTTTGCTACGTTCTCCTCACGTTTGTGGAGCAACAGACTTACAGAGGGAAGAGGGGTCACATGGCCTTGTTTAAAGGATATTTTGTGTATATAGGGGTTTTGTTGTTTTTTTTTTTCTCCGACTCAAACTCTGCTGTGATTCGTCTTTCTGTCTTAATGAAAATGCACTTACTTCAATTTGGTCTTGTGCCACTCAGGGAGGCTGTGGAGATGGGCTGTAATTTAGCGCCGCACAAAAACCTACAATTTTAAAGTGATAAGTAGAGTTTCAGACCCTTCTTTTAGAGTCAGAGATAAACTATTGGGTTTGGATAAAAGCCCAGGCAAAGGCTCATTTGAAGGAGGAACTGATTGCTCTTTCATTTAGGGGAGATGAAAGCCACTTTATGCTCCACCTTGTGAAGAGCATCCATTGAAGCAGGCAAACTTTTTTTTTCCCCAATTTCTTTTCAGTGTGAAGCTCGTTTGAGAGATTTGTGTTTGCCTTTTCTCCCGTCCAGTCTGTTATGACTTACCTTTCACATTTCAGCAACTCATTATCCAATCTAAAGGTGCGTCCTTACTCCCTGTATTTGCTGCGCAGCGTCTGGTTGTGTAGCAATAAGAATCAAGAGAAATCAAATACAATCCAAGGGGTTTTCTATATTAATTTATATGTGCCAATTCCACCCTGCTCTGCTGGCTGGGCCACATTTAACTTGGTTATATTTGGAATATGGCAAAAGAAAAGTAGAAATAGAGAAGAATAGAAATGCAGCCATTTAAAAGAATTTACATTAAAACCCCAATTCCTTAAAAAGATTTAGCTTCGACCTCTTTAAAAAGTGGCTCATTAATAGATAATGCCATTAATAGTGATAGCAAATGACATGCTTTATATTTAAATAAACTGTTCATTTAATTGCATATCCTATTAAGTTATGGGGACTCAGTAATTAGATTATATTACAAAGTGTGAATAATGTGGAAGATTATGTTGCAGATTACAGTTTGAATCAGGTAATCAGTGATCTGTAACAGATTACATTTTTGAGAAGTAACAACCCCCAGTCCTGGCTTTAGCTCTCCGCCTCTCAGATGCTCTGCCAGGAATTATGCGGATGCAAATTCCAGGCAATTAAGGGGCTCTGTGTCATTCTGTCGCTTCTCCTCAGCGTTCGTGGTTGTTTCTTAAGCCCCGCTGTGACTTTTGTCAAGCGTCTGTACGAGCGTGTCAAGAGCACAGATGCTTAAGATGTGGAAATTATTCATAACTGTTGAATGCTCGCATGCACAAGCACATTTCAGCCTCGCAAGAACCTACAGACGCACTTTTGTTGCCTTGCACATAATTTAGCAAACATTTAGCATATGTTAGCTTTTTTCCCAACGTCTGGTCATATCCAGCTGTTGAGACAAGGGGTTAAATAATTCACTGCCACGTTTGTCTGTATGAGGAGAGGTGACGGCTGTCAGATACTCAAATAAGTTATTAATTTTCCATTTCGGGAGCTTGAGATGCCCTTCATCATCCTGTTTCCAATTCTTCGCGAAGCGGGACTGATTATGTTCAGGACATTGTTCAAGTTTTTCTGCAAAATTGATCTTCCTGCACCAATTTTCGCTCCCTCCGCAATTGTTTTCACTTGTCATCTTTCTTTTATCGCTGAGATGTATTGACTCCTCCAAGCTGATTGTTTCTGGTGCTTAACGTTTTCCATTTTGTCTGGTTTAGCTGTCACCACTGTACAGTATGTTTAATATTAAGCGGTCGTCTAAAATGCTCTGATTTGAATGTGTCATTGTCATTTAAGACACGGTTGTTTTCCTTCATTTTCTCTAATCCTCAGGTACATTGCTCAAACATTTTTACATTACTCCGAGTCCTTGTTTAGCTTTTATGTGTTTCTATTCACTCACCTCATACCTGCTTCATCTACACACATTCAACGTTGTGTTTTTTTTCTTCGTGAATACTTTTAGAGATCACAGACAAGCTAGTCTGACTAAGAGGATCTGCCTAGTGTTTGTACTAGCATCAATGCTCCCTCTGCCTCATTTTCTTTTGTTGCCCTCTTCATTCAACGCCTTTTTTCACAGTTTTGCGCATCATGCACTTTTCCGTCCCTGTAAATTGTCGTCTGAACTCGTCTGAGGCTTTCTGTGTCCCACTCAGACCCCCCGACAGTGGAGCCGGTGTACATGGAGAAGCGCCAGGGCCTCGGCAGGCCGGTGGTGATGACGTGCAAGGTGCTGCGGGCGCACCCGTCCCGCGTGCTGCGCTTCGAGTGGCTTCTGTCCAACAGGCTGCTTCACGCCGGGGCCTTCGACGCCCAGAGAGACGAGACGGAGTACACCATTCGCAGTCTGAACCGAGACGGCTGGGGGGAGTACACCTGCAACGTCATCAACGAGGCTGGAGCAGGCAAATGCACCTTCCAGGTCACCGGTAGGTTGAATCTAAACCTAGCGTTTAAACTTGTACAGTTATATTAGAGGACTGGGACTGTTATAGTTGCTTGTACAGCATGAGTGTCACTACCATCCGCCCATGAAGTATAAAATGGACTCTCTGTTTATTTCATCACCCTAAGGCAGCACTTGATGGCAGACATTTTGCTTTCATATTGTTTTAGGGCACATCTGCATGTCCGCGACATGTTCTTCAGGATTCTTTCCGCATGGTAATTAGAGTGTTGTTGAAAGCTGAAATTGGCTCTTCAAACACATAACAGCTCTTGTCATACTGCGTTTTAGAGGCACAGAGGCCCCAGTTTGTGATGGACAATTCATTTAAAAGTAAAGTGAAAAACACTTCATAAATAGTCAAAGTGACTGGGACACATCAGTCATCTCAGCTGTCTTTTACCACACATACAGCAGTAAGCTTAGTATTTTGTATAATACACCTACTTCCTGCTGGATTTTAGTTTGACTCCATATTTTTGTCATCAGAAGCACCCAGTGTCCATCTTCTGGGCGGCTGTTATGACAGAACGAAATTAGTTTGTCGGTGCTGAGTGACCGCAGGAACTCTGGCCAAGGTTTCAATCTCCCAGACCTCACATTAGAAACGGGAGCTGCAGGGTCACAGGAGGAGTATTTGTCACTTTGATCCTCTCCTACTTAGGTTGGTCTCTCCTTCAATATTGTCCATTACGCTCCATCTGTCGCAGTCTTTCACCTTTTCTGCAGGTTTTTTTTTTTTTTGGTTTCCTTTTGTTTCGCTCATCGTTCACTTTCTCCATCCCTCATTTTTTATTTTTCACATTTCTAATTTTTTTCCTCTATTCGCCATCTTCTCAGCTTGCCTGAAGATGGCAGGAATGGTCACCCCCCCCCCTCCCTCCTAGTGTGTCATAAATCAGTCTCCCCTAGTGAAACAGGTAGAGCGTAGAGACAGAAGCAGATCGTCCCCTCCAGCCGTTTGTTTTTCTCAACAGGGCTGGGATTTCGCCTGCTATGGCTCACGCTCCCTCCCTGCCTCTTTTTGCCTCCACCCCCCCTTCCTTCCCTTTCATCCTCGATCTCTCCTTCCCTCCCTCTCCCGCCATCACTCCATTCCTCCCGCTCAATGCTCCAGATTCCCACCATCTGGACTCGGTGGTTGCCAAAGGTATGGAGGCTCTTTTAGTAACCTCCTGAGTGCAGGAGCATGATGCAGAAAATCCGCTTTGGTTCCTCCCATCATCTATAAAATCTGCTGTGCCATAACTCCAGCTCTTTTTTTATTTTACCCCAGTACTCACTAGCTGCAATATTAGGTCTACAATACTAGCATGGTTCAAATAAATTATCTACTGGTGAGACAGTGGATATCAGCTCATCTCTACAACATGAAAGCATGTTTCAGGATAAAGCGTATGAAATATTTGTTGTAGCTTATGAAGTTAGGTTGTGTCTTTGCTTAGTTTACAGAGTGGCATATAGTCTCTTTGACTTCTCTCAGTCGGTTTTGATGCGCAATAAAAATATCAGTCGGAGGTTTTAGCCTGAAGCCAGAGCAACTGAATTAAACTTACAGATCCGTTCCAAAAAAGCATGGAAAACATGGGCCGATAAGGCAAACACATGCATACACACCAGGCAGCAGGCTGCTCAAAGGACTATATAAACGCGGTTGCCTCAAAGAATCTTGTGCCAAAGGACAGCGTGTGTGCATGTGCATGGATGCCCATGTGCCAAGCCAACGGGACATCATCAATGGGACACAGTGAGTTGGCTGTAATGACCAAGTTGGCCGTATTGTACCAGGGGAGAGGCCCCTCAGAGGGATGTAATGTGTATCATTGAGCCTTGGCTCAGCCTCTCCGAGCCCCGGGTTTAATCAAGGTGAGTGGAGATTTGGAAATTAGGGGAAAACATTCCGTGTTTGCGTCGTCAGGCTGCTTTCCTTCTTTGATTTTCTTCCAGTCTAATTCAGTCAGTGAGTTATGTGCAAGCCTGCGTTTAGTGTACTTCCTGTCCTCGGGCTGCAGATGTGTACCGATGAAACGGTGATAAGGTGAAACACAGTTCACAGGCATGAGATTTAAAGGGCTCAACCAAATAAAGGGGGGAGGGGGGGCTGATAAGCAACAAGAAAAAAATCCACCCACACATTCCTGAAATTTAACATGATGGATGTTTAGTTTATCTCCAAGATTTTCACCAGAGCCACAAACAGCGGTTCTCACAGGCTGAGCAGCGCTTTGAGGCGTATTAACCTTCATTTGTACAGTTTAATATATAATTATAATAAACCAAATCATTTACAGCTACTCCTTCCTCATATTTCTCCTCAATGAGCCATCCCCCCAAACACTGCGTATTGTAGCGTTGCTGCGATTCAGAAATTTGCAGAGAAAGAGCAAACAGTGTTTCTCATTTCTTGCTTAATCCCTGTTTTTGGCAGTTCACTGTGGACCAGAAGAAAAGAACAACACAGTTCTCTGCAGATAGTCTTTGTCTGCGTTCGTGAGTTTGCTCATGAAATCAATTCAGATTTTACATAATAATGGTTCCAGCTCCCTTTTTATTGGAGCTATTGTCCTTATGTTGCAGAAACACGTAGTGGAGCATGGTGCCCGAACTTAGCAGCATGAGATATTAGCATTTTAAGAGGAAATTTCTTTAAAAATGAATCTGCACAATGATACTTTTTAATTTTTATTATGTCATTGACATCGTTTCTGTCTGTTCCCCTTTATGTATTTCTTCTTCCTTTTTTAGTCAGTGCCTTCTGTTTTTTAGTGTTTATCTTTTAATCATGACTTTTAAACCTGCAGCCAACGCATCCGCTGTGGTCTCAAATGGAAATCTGAGCCTTATAGCTTTGAGTTGCAGGCGTGGATTTATGTAACCCAGCTATCTGCCTTTCTAGTCTGTGCCCCAATTCATCTGGCTTGAACTTCTCCTCTGTGGTAAATGGAGAATGATGTTGAATCCTTTCTGCAACTCAAAGACACACGCTGACATTGATGGATCCTGTAGGTAGTAATGACTGACATTACACGGTGAGACTAGAAAGGCTGAATAATCTTTTGTTAAGTCTGTCAGGCTTGAAGGACAGACACAACGCGTTCTCCCATGTTACTGTCCTCTCCTATCTTTATTTTTCTGACCCGTTTTTGTGGTTCTGCCTTTTTATATCAGGACAATATATCAAGATTAGTCAGAGCAGCCTCTGTTTGTGTTAACTAACAGGCCATGTAGGGGCCGAGCAAACAGAATTCACAGTGGTCCCAGTGAATCGAACTCATACTGAGGCAAGGTTCAGCATATGGTGGGACGTGCTTTCCTGAAGAAGGAACCGTGTACATAAACTGCTTTAAATGAAAGGGAAGTCTGCAAACAAGGTCAGCTTTTAGCCCGAAGGGGTTTTTACTGAGCTGTTATGAATCATTGCATTGGTTCTGCTGTTATAAACAGGACTTTGAAAAAAATCAATTAAGCTTTCTGTACTTTGTTTGATGTCTTCCACCCAGGGTTATGTGGTCCAAGCAGTGTAAGTAGGTTAGGTAATGAGCTTCACCACACATTACATGTCATTAGGAGCCAGGGCTATTTTACTTCATTACGCTGAATGTTTGAACAGGCAACAATTCATCAGTGAGTTTCTGATGGTGTTTCTGCCTCGATTGGGAAACAGTTCAGAGAATTAAGTAAGAGATACAAATTGACATCAGGAATTGGCATAAACAGCAGACTGTGCATTTGTATGAATGCATTCATCACAGTCTCTGTGGGAATCTTTAATGTCGCCCTATGACAACGCACAATGAAAGGCGTCCGTTTAATTAACCTTTGTCGGCTTTGCTCGGCTGCAAATTGCAGCCTCTTCTTTTCATTATCAGCCTCACTGTACGGCACAGAGTGCATGAACCGAGCTAACACTGTCTGGCTGGCTGCCTTATGTAACATTTGGTGTACAGTATGCTGTAAACACAGCTGCGTCTATGCAGCCAAACGCTGCCAAGCCAAGTGCAAGGCAGTAATTATCCTGGCATCTTTTTGTGTGTGGGGGAATAAATATATATATTATTCTGTCTTGCATCTTAGCAAGACAGTTTCCCTTTTTAAAATTTTTTGAGATGCATTTATCTTAAAATGGAAATACAAAATTCTGAAGTTTCAATTGTTATGGTTTTCTTGAAATATTCCATAGTTGTTCATCAAAATGAGGCCTTTAAAAGCGGTGCTGCATGAGGAGCAGGGCGGTGCAGGTTTTCCTGGCACGGAAATAGCTGAACTGCAGCTTTTAGTTAACTGTATAGAAACAGCTGCAGGTTCACACTTTACCACTGCTCTTTCCTGGTCTCATCGTGCGTCATTTGCTTTCGAATCAGCTGACAAAGCACTGAAACTGCCATTTTATTGATGCTAATAACATCATTATAATTAGCTCATGGCGTTAACTAATTTGACAGGTTTATCCAGTTGCCTGATGTACTTCAACTACTCGCTGGATCAGTGTGTGGGTACATCAAATCCCAGTGCTCTATTTGTTTGAGCTACAATAGCCGTCTATTGTTTTTTCCATGGCTATTAACAACTGCGTGCCTTGGGTATTGTCACACTTCAATAAACAAGACAAAAAGGGAGAGATACAGTACCAGCACAAGCACGTGTCACGGAGGTAAATTGTGATTCTTTGCCTGGAAGGTCGTCCCGTAAGCTCGTTTCTGCGTCTTTTAATAAAACGCACTGCTCTGCCAGTTCCGTCTTCCGCTCGCAGACATCAGCGCGTCGGCCGAGACGGCAAAGCTGAAAACTTGAAAGAGTTTCTCAGTTCGGGCCGGGATTCTCTGGAAATCAATTCCTCCGAGATCGAAGTAAAGCATGTAGAGAATTATTGTAAAGAAAAAAAAAACCTTTGAGAGGATCCGCGTTGGTCCATGCATGAAATCATTCTCACTGACAATGCAGAGCTGAGGCAGATATGATCTGCTATCGCTGGGCACATACAGCAGTTACATATAGGAGACATACTACAGCCTGGTTCATGCTATATAGTCATGTATTCAGAATCCTTGAATGGACTCTGTCCCATCAGTGAACATACACTTATCATCCTTAAAGAGAGTTGGATCACAGCAGCAATGAGGACTATCACATAGACTAGAAGCAAAACAAACACGACACTTAGGATAAGAGTTACCGTTCATCCCTTTCATGCTTATTCAGCACTCTCTTCTGCCGTAAAGAACTTGCACCCTGTTAACAAATGACACATTTAACTTGAATTTAGAGCAGGCCAGCACATTTTAGTTATATCCTGCACCTACTATAGAGCCTCTAATGTTCATTCAGATCTGCTGTACAAGTACATAGTAAGATGGGTTTAAGAATATTCCGTCCATGTGCTCTCTCTCTCTCTCTCTCTCTCTCTCTCCCTCTTCCTGTTCCCAGGCAAGGCCTACCCCCCAGAGTTCTACTATGATACCTACAACCCTCTGTGGCAGAACAGGCCCAGAGTCTACGGCTTCAAGCTCCAGTGGACCCAGATGAACCCCGGGGCCGTGGACCGCATCGTGGCCTACAGACTCGGCATCAGACAGGTGGGATGCTACATTGAAGTCCTATCGTCAATGAGCTTAAAAACGACCATTGCAGTCAGTGTGAGTTTTAAGAGTCTGAAATGTTGGTCGTAATGCAGAGTCACTGGAACGGGTCATTGTCTTTTCAACACTTCACACATGAATTAGAGGCTTCGTGCCCCAGGGCAGCGAAAGCCTTTGTTACTGCCAGTTTAAGCATGTGATAGAAGTCTTTGCTCCTCCTTGTTGTATTCCAGCCAACGGTGCCGAATCTTCCGCTCCGATTCATTGCCTGTGTTATCCTGTAGTTTTTGAGGATGTGAATGAGCCTCTGTGGGCCCGGCAAAACCACTAAGAACCTGTCAGGGGCAGTCATTTGAGCGAGTTCTGTGGTTTCCTTGAATTGCTTCTCTTTTTTTTTTTTTTCGGCTCCATCAGAAGCTCAGTCGGAGGAGTGGATGGGAATCCCGCAGAGAGACCGAGCAAGCGTAGCTCCTGTTTTCCCTGCTCCTCAAGTAAACTCCACAGATGACAGGCAGGCGGTATTGATGGATAGCATGGCTGCATTCTTCTTTCTTGGGCAATCAATGCGTCCCTCTCGCGTTCTCGCTCGCCTGGCGCCGCGCTCGCAGTTGATCGCTCCTCGCTTGCGACGGCGGGGGGGGGGGGGCGTGGAGAGCGACTTTGGAACAGCGAACTAACTCGCAGGTTAACGACGCCGGCTTTCAGGTTAATGTCGTCTTTGTGCCGCAAAACCGTGCTGCAATTCAGGGAAACAGATTAAAAAAAGAAGAATGTAGCGTGTGCCCGCAATGTTAAATCCATCTCGGTTCTGCTCCGAATTTGCCAAGCATAGCCTGACAGTTGTGTTTGCAATGAATAATATAATTTCATGTTTGTTTCACACTACACCCTCAAGGAATCGCGGCTTGGAAAAAAAAAAAACCACCCTATACCCGCCGTGTCTGTGCAGAGCAGTGATTTTTCTGTCAACTACCTCCGTTGGCCTGTTGGCTGGTAAACTGTGTTGCGCTAGCGGAGCTCGTGTTTGCGCTTGCCAGGCGTTCGTCTGAAAACTTGCCAGGTATATATATATGCATTTGCTTTTAATATTTTCAGCTCTTCCCACTTACAGATTTTCCTTATTAAAGCAACTATGACATTTGCATCCGTGCTCGAACAGACCCAGGGTAAGTTAGACATCGCGTCCACATTTCCGGCTCCTTTGCCTGTGCCTATTAAAAAAAGATCACTGCACTGGTATATTTTATGTATAAGGGATTGGCTAAATTAATTTTTTTCCAAGGGGGGACTTTGTATGACCATTACTTCTTTCCTCTGAGGCAGAACAACCAATCCTCCACTGTCTTAGATGAAAGCAGATCTTTGCTGTGGGGAAATTGGCTGCAACACTCACTCAGTAGTACACACTTTGCGATTGGTTGAATCCAGACATTATTGATTTAAATTCTAATAAGATTTCGTTGATTCAAGATGTTAAGAGCAAAGAGAAACGAGAAGAACCTGAGGCTTCCTTTGTAAATAAATAACTTTGGAGACGGGCTGTGAGAGTGGTGCAGTGAGCGAAGCGCGTGAACCGCACCGCTTTGGTCTATTTATAGATCCAGAAACCTCTCCCCTGCCAATCCCTGAGAATTATTATAATTTTCTCCCACTACTTTTAAATTACCGCTCTGTAATATATTGCTCTGTGTTATCTCACGACGCCCCTTGGAGAGACAGGCAGGCCTGGTGAGGAAGTGCGTATGGAAGTGGAGCTGTAAGGCATGCATGGGCGAGAATCGCGAAACACAAATCACTGCACCTGTCAAGAATGCTATGGAAAGGTGTGACACCTGGCCTTGTTTTGACACTGTAGCCTTCTCTGTTGTCCAGAGGCTTGATTGCCTGACTCCAACCCCTCTAAGATAACTTTTTCCAAACTCATTTTCCTATTCTTTCCTTCTTTTCCTTCTCCTCCCCTTTCGCTTTGGTCTTTTTTTCAGTTGATCTGTCAGATCGTGCAAGCGGATCAACAGGAGCCATACTAATTATACACAGGCAATCTACAGTAGACGGTCTAATGTTACACTCTCACTTTGATTATTGCCGTGTTTCCATTTGGCTCTTGCTATTGCTTTGATCACTTCTGCTGTTTTAAAGTCGCCATAAAAACCCCATGAACTGCCGTCCGCAATCAAATGAAAATAAAATCAATGTTGCGCTCTCCCTCAGTGGGGAAAAGGTGGAGAATGAAAGGTAATGGGATGTAAACAGAAACTTTAATTGGGCACGGACGCAGAGATTCATTGAACATTAATGGGAATCAAAACAAAGGGGCAAAATCCATAAGCCGATGTGTATGATTCAAAGCATTTGAAAAGTTAAATGTTTTTCTCAGTCAACATTCAAGTTGTATTTGCACATTTAAGCACAATTCCTTGTTGGTGTAGGGAACAAAAAATTCAACTATTTTGCCTTAATTTGTCCATTTGAAGTTTGAGGCAGCATTTGCCAAGAATAGCATTTAAGGGCTCCATCTGTCTGGAGCTTTGGGACACACACACACAAGGACACGGAGCAACACACCAATCCCTAATTAAATGTTTTTTAAATCTGACACAGCCCCAGAACTGATTTACAGCCACACACTTTTGTATTGATACTGTTATTTATGCTCACAGTAGTCGACAATTATCTGAACATAAGCGAACAGTGAGGTGCGTGCGAATTGGGATGTTTAATGAGCTAATGTGGAGGCCTCCGAGGCTTTGCCATCATAAAGTGAATTGACAAAGTGCCCACATTACAATCTACTATCAGATCTATTCCAAATGAAACATTTCTGAGAACTACAGTCCTTTCTGTAACAAGCTGTAGCGTTTTAATAAAATTGTAAAGTCGTTAGACTTAATTGGTTTAGTCACACAGATGCACTAGTTCACTGGCAAACGCCATATATTTCACATGTACAGTATCCTACTGTTTATACAGGCATGTTCATTTACTGTGTTGGTTTTAAATAACTGGAAACTGGCCATTTTTAAACAGGCACTAAACACAATGAGGATAAAACATTTCTTTTAAATCAATAGTTAAAAGATAACACAGGGATAAGAGTTTAATGGTGCAAGGGAGTATGTCGTTAAACTGACCAACCGAAAACAAACACACTAATGTATTATGCACAGATTATATAGGACCAACTAAGCCACTGAAAAGCAAGGCAGTGAACCTTATCTGCACAGACTGGAGTTTCACTACAGTCTAATTTATGATGTAGTAAAGGAGATTTAGGATTGTAGCTTATGCCAAAACTGATTCTCTGAATGCTGCATTTCTAAAACTTTGATGTCGCTCCTTATCCTTGACATTCACACAGTTTAGGAATGGAAGGGCACTTGATGTAATGAATTAAAGCCACATAATGTTTACTGAATGTTGACTTTTAAAACGTCTTTAAAGAACTGCTTCACGTATGAAATAATAAGTCCTTCCAGACCAAATTTGTGATTCAACATGGCCGCATCACACTTTAAAACTAATGCACCAGGTCTGTTGCTAAATACGTCTTCCACGCTGGCACATGTTGGTTTTCATGTTCAAAACAGCTTGTGGGCACAGATTGACTGCTCGGCATCAGCTGGTTCCAGTCAGGCGCGTTAGCACCCGCGCTAATGTGCTGATGTTTAATAGACAGTATATGTTTTGTCATTCGTACAAGTACCAGTTTATAGATAACTCCTTGCAACTGTCTGTCACTGCGCAGACTGTAAACTGCTCACAAACCGCCTGCAGACTTTACCCAACCTGCCAAACGCTGTCATTCTGAATGCACCTCTGTGTACACTTGTGTGCTTTTTCACAATAAAGTCTCTCTTTTCACTCTTAAAAATAGCGAATGTGAGCTCACACGCATAAATATGTGCTCTTCCCGAACACCACTATGTCATTCATAGCAATTAACCGCTTTGCTTTTTGTCCTTAAGAGAAAAGCTAAATGCTAAAAGGAAAGGACAAATGCACCATCTGCAATTACCAGTGACAGACACAACACTATTTACCTGCAAACTAATAGTGATGAAAAGTCTCTCCCTGTAATTGTGGCTCATCCAGGCTCTAAGTAATTACTTAATTGGTATTGTTTTCACACACACTGCCTCGCTGCTATCACACCTTCATTCATCGTCTCTCCCCCTCTGCTAGAAACGCACTTCCCCGTCCGCGTTGACTGAGAAGGGCACGTATAGTTGCTAATTGTGATGCAGGAGCTGCAACTTGTCTTAGTGCAAATGTTCACCTTAAACCGATTCTCAAGGATAAAGCTTAGCCCTCGTTCTCGTTTGCCCCCCAGCGAATGCAGCAACACACTCTCGTTTTGTTGCTTTGATTCTCGGGCCGGGCTGCGCGGTGTCACCAGGCGGTGAGAGCGAAACGCGGAAGGTAATTTTGATGTGATGCTCGAGCTTAGTCGGCTAAAGACGTAATCTAAACCGGGCCAAGTGAGATTTAAAAATGAGGGTTTTTAGCAAAACAAAGAGGCACTGGATTAAGGAAGGAGTCTCAAATAAATGTGCTGACTGTACAGTGCAGACTGAGGCCTACGTGTGCTGAGGAAGATGAACCTGCCACTTGTTAATAGCAGCTTTTGAATGTAGAGGATGTGAATTGCAAAGTAAATGTGACTAATGAGGAGCGAGCTGTCAACAGCTTGCAGAAGAAAAAGGTGTTTCTGTTGTATAGAGCATATTGTTAATGGATGATACAAATGCCTGTAGACAAGGTTAATTGGCAGATTAGCGGCGACATCCTTGTGAAGAGTGAGAAGTGGTCGTGCAGCGTGCTCCCACACAGCAGCGGCGTCTAAAGCGTGACCTTGGTGCTGTGCAGCCTTCTCCTCTTTGTCGCCCGCCGATAGAAGTCGCGATGAGTGCTGTACAGTATGTACAGTGTTCCTGCAAAAATGTTCTCTCTGCTTAGCGTTTCCAAGAACGGGGAGTGTGACGGAGACCGCGAAGGATTAAAGTTCGTGGCCATTTTGGTGCAGAGTTTGTGGGATCGTCGTGAGCCGGTGGGTTCGAGCCCCGAGCAACTCTGACCTACTTGAGAGATCTGAGGTGTTTTTCACAGAATCCAGATTAAAGATTCACATCTCCTCAAAACCTGAGATGCTGCCAAAACAAGAGTTGTTTTACTAACTCAAGTTCGGTTGTCTCCACTGGTTTGACCAAAAAATCCTTTTTTTAGCTGGGATTTCACTCTATGTGCTGCTGAATACCTCTTTTATTTTGCATCGTCCTCAGTGTGTTTAGTTAGTGGCAAAGAGATTTTGACTGCTGTGCTTCTTCTTGCGCGTGTTAAGATGGGGCTGCAGCGCTGGTGGGAGCAGGAGATCCCTGTGGACGGCCAAATCAACAAAGGGGAGCTGATGACGCACAACCTGACGGAGCTGATCAAGCCCGAGTCCTATGAAGTGCGCCTCACCCCCATCACGCGCTTCGGAGAGGGTGACTCCACCATCCGGATTGTCACCTACAGCGGTGAGTGCGACAGCCTGACTCCTTCTCCCGATATCATGTTTATATCTGCAGCTCAAGTCTGTGCTTCACTGTGGTATCAGTAATCATACCAATGATCACAGTGATGTATTATGTATGATATGTGTGAGGCAGAAGCAGCACAAAGCGCGTTCATTAAAATAATTTGAATTGCACCTAGCACATCTAGTCATTAGGGGACGGCTTGGAATGAGCTTGCTTTGCTTCCTTGCCAGTTTGAGGCTAACAAATGCTGATCAGCTGATTAATCATCACTTCCTCATGGCCGCGTGTTGCTCCAGTCAGGTCTGTCCTGGTCTGGGGCAGAGGCTGAGATCATCTTGACATGACTCAGTGTGCGGTTTGGTTGACGAGACCAAACAGAACTGGTCGAAGATGAGTCATGTTTTGCATCGCTCAGTTTCTTTGACATTATCTTCATAATTTTCAAAAATAAATGCAGACAAAAGTAAATATTTTGAAAGCTAGAAAGCCCCAGGATGATCCGCATGACACCAGACAACAGACTTAAACCTAACTTTAGCATCACCTAAATAGGGCAATAATGTAGATCTGGAATCAGAACTACAATGAGACAGTAGCAGCCAATAGGATAATATGAAGCTGATACGCACAATATGGCACGGCAGCCAGTGAGAATACACACCGTGTTTCGGTACAGATGAAACAGCGGCATGCAAATTGAGGCAGAGTCTTCAGCCAGGAGGGCAGAATGCTGGCTGCAGTACAAAAGCTACAGTAGTATCCACAGTTGCCCTAGCAGTGCCAGTGAACAGATGCACAGGTATTCCAGAATTTTCAGAAACAAACTGGCCAAGTGTTCTCTGTCTATCACCGGCTGCTCCGCTTCTCCTGAGTGCTGCTGCAGTTGTGAATTATTCAGTTTTACTGCGGCTCCAAAGAGAATTCTGAAAGAGAGGACGAGAGACAGGCTCACAGATAAACTTTCTCTGCTGTTATTTGGTTTTAGTCCGTGATACCCTGTGATGTCTGCTGAAGACTGAATCCAATTCAGCTGAATTGAGTCGAATTGGATCAATCAAAAGTGAAGGAAGGAGAACTGAGGCTAATTAAGAAAGAGGAAGGCACAGTGGGGAGGGATAGAGGGAATGTAGAGAGAAGGGACACGCAGAAGAACAAAGTGGGGGGAAAGGGAAGGAGGCAGCCAGTGCTGATGTGCGAATCGCTTGCTCAACGAGAGACTGGACTAATTATCACTCTAGGGCTGCTCTGTTCTTCTACACACAGCGTAGCGTCACCGTAGCAGGCTAAAATGTGGGGCTGAGCAAAACCCACCGCGCTCCCTTAAGACGGCCCGGCTGACGTGTGAAAACCAGTCTGGGACCGTCTCCATTATCCCTTTCACCCTCGCCGGGGAACTGGGACCTGTGGGATGTTTGTTTATGAGCTACAGCATCAGCTGATGCTCTCTCCATTTAATGGCAAACAGAGACGAGCATTACTGTACACAGTCTACATCTTCAACATTTGTGCCTCATATGGCGTAATATAATAATAATAATAATATAATATAATGTGTTATTTATGCAGCGTTCAATTACATTTCGCGTTTTCACTTCACAGACAAACGTCTGAGCCAGAGGCACGAAGAAAGTGAGCGTTTATAGCAAATGATAATGCAGTTATATTTATATGTGATAGAAAAAGCTGCAGCGCCCGAGGCCCCCGGGACGGTTCAGGTACACGAGCGTCACATCTTAGTGAAATAAACAATGCAATAAGCCACAGTCCAGTCAGCTGTGTGTGAGGGTGTGCTGGTCCCTGTGTTTAACGAGCAGTGGCACAGCCTTCAGTACCTGGAGCTACTGTACAGTACAATAAGTGTGACACATTATCCGTCAGGACAAACACCGCTGTTTACATTGGTCGTCCTTTTTGTTTATTTTTTTTTGTTTGTTTTTTAATAGAAGGCCTCTAAATTGCGACCGTGTTTCTCTCATCATTGCCCAATAGACCAAGCAATCATTCTTATGTACATAGAGGCGCTGGGAGCGTCTTCTCTGAGTTGGCAAGAAAGCACAAAAGCGGTTATACTGTCCCCAGATGTGAGATGAAGGATGGTTATGTCACCGGGCTCCAAAGACACACTTTCAAATTTTGCTGCAGTGACAAACTCGGCATCTGTTTGGTGCTTCTCAGCAGCCGCGTCTCCTCCTCGCTCCGGTTTGCTCCAACGCTGAGGATTTACTGTTTAAGCCTGTCACAGCGGCTCGGCGAGACTGCTGCTATTTCTTAATATTCCATTTTTATGCAGCTCATAGTGACAGCTAGATGCCTCTCCTAAAGTGAAAAACACTAAATCTTACATCAAATACATTCCCATGCTCCTGATGATTCCGGCTGCTGAGGTGTCGCGGTGTTATTATTCTGCAAGGTTGTGGCGGGTGGTGTAATCCCTGGCTGAGCTTTTTGTTCAGTCATGGTCTCATGGTCCCTGGATTCAGTGAAGCACACAGCTGGTGCAAAGTATAAATTATTTTTATAAGTTTTTAAACTGCATTCCCTTTAAAGCGAGTGGGAAATACGCTTTGAGGTGAAGATGAATGCAGAACTGCAGCTAGCACTCCATTAGTGCGGCGTAAAGACAGGAAGCAGCTGCTCAGGTGGGTTGAGTCGGGCAGCTTGGAATCTCCACATTAAGCCAGACTTACTGCTTACCGCTGCTATGGAACGCCTCACAGCGTGTTTATATGCTCTAGTCTCCATTTCAAATGACCTGACTCCAGGTTAATGTTGTGGCATCTTGAATTTCTATACTGGAACCACACCCGCGCCGCTTCCCTTCCCTGTTTTTAGCAGCAGCAGCCTTTTCTCCTTCCTGTAGCTGCAGGGCATGTTCACTGCTGCTGAACACAATGATGATGTAAATACATCAACACGTTAGAATATCATTAATATTGTGCTCTGACAAATTTCGTCACATTAAGAATGATAGCTGTATTATTGTGAGCAATATATTAGTGACACCCCACCTTTTCCCTCCCTGGGCGATTTTCCCCCTTTGTTTGTCTTTTAAGGCTTCACCCCACCATGATGATGCAAGAGGAACATAACCCAAAAGAAATCTACACGAGATCCCTACTGTACTGTATGTTTGGGTGTGTCTGGTTGGGATTTAGAATCCAGGTCTGCTGCTGCGATGTTGTCATTTTGCTAAATTACCTTCACGCAGCCTGTTGGTGACAGCTGTGATGCCATCACACGGCGTCATGGCACCGGCCCAGACCCTCTAACCATGATGAATGGGAACCAGGCAGATGAGGCACCGGCGTGGCTGCTGTGTGTAGGTTGGGGACACTTGGCTGCAGCGCGTGGAATTGTCTTCTTGCTGCGTACTACAGCCGCAGGCCAGTGAGCAGGGAGCCACGCCGAGACGAAGCCAGAGTTTGTGCCGCCAACGACCTCTGTGAACCGCCGTCCTTGAGCTCGCCGGCGCTTCAATCAACATTAAACTGTAGCGGGGGGAAGGCACTCGTGCATCCAGCAGCAGTTTATTTTGTCCCCCGAGCTGGAAAAGTAGAAACCACGAATTTCAAACACCTCACGCCCTTAATGGAAGTTGAGACTGTTTTTGGTCAAAACTATTACAATGACGCCTCACAACGTTTTTGAAGCTTTAGGGGCAAACATAGTGGTCAAACATTAAGACGTAATGTTTTTAAAGCCGTGTACTTGAGGTCTTTTCACACCTCTGCTGTAACAACAGTCCATTTAGAGAGAGCATCTGAGGTCTGCACACATTTTAACAGGCTCAAGTAGTTAAAGTAAAAGCTGTATTCTTTTATAAAAAGACTGTTGATTTATGAAGTATGTACAAAACAGACCTCAGCCTCAATTTATTTTATTCCTTGTTTGTTTTCCCATATCCAATAGAGTCATTAAAATTGGAAGTTAAATGATCTGTTATTCTGTTTGTGTATGCATGCACAGCGGTAGCGAAGTAGCCTGTGGGCCTGCGCTGTGCTCAGCTTGATTTCCTCAGTGGGGGCAGAGACAGCGCTCGAGCAGACGTATTCATTTAGACCGGAGCGCAGCGAGTCGGCCCGGGGACGCTGCAGGTGAGAGGAGGGAACCGACCAGGAAACGTGTTTTCATAACCGCGGACGCGGAGGAGGCGCCCGGGAAGGAGGAGGCTGGGAGAAAAAGGAGGCGGAGACGGGAGGAGTAGAGGGCTGTCGGAGAACGGCGCATCCGCTTCCTTTAAGGCCCGAGGCTGCGGGTTGTCATTTAAATGGCTTCTCCCGCTCCGCGGGCGCCTTCGTGGGAGCCACGCCACTTTGCGCTGCCCGGAGGAGCGTTTCCCCCAGAACGAGGGGCGCAATGAGCGTCGCAGCTCACTGGATGTTTCATTCAATTTGGAGCACAATGGGGCCGCCCTCCGTCGCGTTCGCCCTCCGCCTCCGTCTTTGTGCTCGCGTCCCGCTCTCCTCCACCACCAGCGAACAAGTGGACGTACACTTCCACGAACCATAAAGCAATAAACAGAAATCACTACTCGAGCTGGCGCTTTGAAGAAGACTAATTCCGCCATCTGCACAGTGCTTCGCCCCGTCTTCACTACATGTTTTCCTTTGTGGGGAATGATTTGTTATTACTCACTTTAATTGGCTGGATTAAAATCAATTCCCCTCATGAACAGCGCGGTTTCATAAATCACGCTGCAACATAGTTTTGTAGTAAAGCTGATGTATCGCGTCTATTCAGCCGGTCAGCAATCGATCATGAAAACGCCCATGAATCTTCTTGACAGGTTAAATGGTATTTACTCTGCAAAAAGTGAAGTGCAGACTAACTGGCTCGTTGCAACTCTGCGTGATACCCTTGACCTTTCTGTGTTTGCTGCAGCGCTAACCTCTTAAATTATCAATGAGGGAGGCACTGGACCGCGTTCAGGTGGACAGAATGCATAAGGAGCCGCGTATTTCAATGCGGCCGCCTCATCAGGGTTTGATCAGAAAAGTTCCCGTGGAAACATCCGAAAAGCGCTACGCAAACGCGATTATCAGACACGCTCGTGATTATTACTCATTTTTATAATTTATTGGCTCCTTAATGGAAGTATTAAATGGGCTTAGTGTGCAAATGGAAGTCACCTTGGACAAGAACATCAGCGATGCCTCTAAATGGCAGTAATGATAAGCAGTTGTGCTGTAAGCGTATTAATGTGGTCATGCTGCTTCTCCTAATCCCTCTGTCCTCGGCGTCTGATAACAGGCTGAGAACGACTGCTGTCACCTTTCTCTCTTCAAATGCCAGTAATGAACGTGGACTGTTCCCCTTTAAACCGCGCCGCCTAACTCTCCGCCCTCCTTCCTTTTCTGCTCCATGATACCACTGTATACTGTATGTGAGAGCTTGTATCAGCTGTGCTCCGAGACGCCAGCAGACAGCGGAGCCCAAGGTTAATAGCTACAGCTACAGCTACTGTCTACGCGCTTGTGTTCGTCCGGCGCGCAACCTGTAGCGCAGCTACACAAAACAGCCAAAGTCCATTTTAAAGTGTGACACTTAGAGTGCTTGTAGCGCTCTGCGTGCCTCCGCGCGCACAAAGGCGGAGCGGCTGAGATATTTTGTACTAATGCCTCTTTCTGGCCTTTCTCCTCCGCAGCTCCCATCAACCCTCACCTGAGTAAGTACCTCACTAAGTGTGTCTTGTCAGAGTGCGAGAGTCTGAGAACAGCGGAGCGGCTCAGAGCAAGCGCACGTCCCGCCGAGATCTGACTCTCAACATGTCACGCCGCACTGGAAGGTATTTTCCACAGGCCGACGAAGTGGAGTGGGATAAGTGGGATTGGGTGAACCTGCATCAGGCCGCTGGGCGTGTTCAGGGCTCCGGATCTCTGCAGGACACTGCGTCTTGCTGCATCTGCATAAGAGATGTGGATGTGTTTGTGTCCGTGAGTGTGTTTGCTCGCATTACTTATGTATGCTTCTGCTGCCTTTTTATATTCTTTAATGTTTAGTCCCATTTATGCTGCATTTCATTGCCGGAGCAAATTCACATTATTCACGCCTTGAGAATCCGCACGTAATCGCTGTTTGCTGTGGCGAAGTGCGCTGTTGTGGCTTATTTATTCATATGGATGCGCTGTATATATTGGTAGGTGCTGGCGCAAACATTGGCAACATAATAACAAACATCCTAATCACCGACATCATTATCCAAATCCCCGAAGGAGGCTGTCGTACCTGCACGCCCCCTCTTCCTCCCACCCTCCAAATCCTCCGTCTCTTCTGGGCTCAGGATGAGAAAACATTTAGCTGAGCTCAGAGCGGACGGGGGCGTCGGTGACTGTTGCGATCTGCATGGCTGCGGGGAGGCGATCCAGCAGCGCCTGCAACCTCCACCACCACCTCTTCCCGTCCCTCGGCCCCTCCACCCACACTTCACCTCCGCCCGTGTTACCTCCGTTACCTGAGCAAAAGCTGCAGCTTCTGCTCCTCTCAAGGTCACCACTCCAAACTGCTCCCAGCTATGTTTTAATAAATCAATGAATATTTATCAGAACACACGCCTGCATCCTGAATTTAAATGCTCTTTTTTTTTTTTTTTTGCTCTCTTTGAGGACCCCGCGTGTCCTCTGGCTAGATGTTTTGCTTTGTTTGTTACATGATTTAAATGGAGGTTTTGACACAGTCGATCTTGTCACTACCCCGCAATTTAAGTGCCGGTCACTTTCTCACTATCTGGATTGGAATGATTTATCAGTCCACTGTAGTCATTTCTACACCTTCCCCTCCAGCACACGTGACCTATTGTGACCTTTCCCTCAAAGGGTGACACCTCCCACTCAGCACGCAGTCCCTCTCTGCACACTTCGCCAGTTCAAAGTATCGCAGTCAGAGCTCAGACAGCAGCAGAGGCGAGGTGGGGGGGAGGAGGGGAGGGGAGTGCCCAATACCTCCGCCTACACCCACTACAGAGACGATGGAGAGGGATAGAGGAGGATGGAGGTGGTTCTCAATTTTAAAAACTGATTACACCGAGTCCTACAAGTGAGACAAAAAAAAAAAAACATTCAAGGACAATCACCTCATTTTTACTTTTAATCACGAAAAAGAGCATTTGAAATTATTATCACCTGAAAACACTGATGCATTCAGAAAAAAAATCACGATTCGGTTTCTAACCTTTCACATGTGATTTGTATTTAGTTTAATATTATTTTCCTGAGGTTGTGTGTTGGTGTGGGCGGGTGTTTATTGAATGCCATCCATCACACTTCAGCGGTGGGCTTGCATGGTAGCCTCTAATAGGCTGCTTTGACACATACACACACACACACACACACACACACACACGCTCTAGGGAATTTTCTATGTGTAAGTATTATCTTGATCTTTCTGTGTGAGACTTGGGTCCTGCTCTGTCGCACACCAGGAGAGTTCCACTGCAGCTTCGAGGAGGAGCCCATCTGCATGTTCACGCAGGACAAGAACGATGACTTCGACTGGACGCGGCACAGCGCCGCCACCCGTGACACCAAGTACACGCCAAACACAGGCCCCAGTGGGGACCGCAGCGGGTCCAAGCAGGGTGAGTGTGGCCAAACCCCTCTACTGAAACGTGAATCCGAATGCAGCTGTGAAAACACAGATCAAGCACACGGCATCAGCGAAGGTGCCACTTTTCACAATGCTAAAATAAGTTGGAAAGATTGAAGCGCTCCCACATGCATAATAGATGATCTCAGCTGTACTCATTGTGTCACCAGTTGCTTGATGCGGCACAGTGTAACAATACGCAGCCTTGATCATTTTATTTCAATATAATCTGGTCACTGTCTGTCGCTGTTTCCATGGGCACCGAAACCAATCTGCATAGTGTTTAGTATTCAGTATGTTACTTATTTGTGCAGGTATTTCATATTCAAGAACTTTATAAATGACAAAGTAACAAAATTGGATTTGTAGGGATCCATCTGAGGATTTTATTTGAATTCACTAATGAAAGCTATCTGTGGTGGATTATAAGTGCCTGTTATGGTGCCGCTACAGCAGCGGCAGCAGCTGAAGCAGTAAATAATGCATTGGCTTTAATCACCTAATGGTTTCAAAATGTCCAGCATTTCATTACCAGGCCCATTCCTCTTTGCGTGTAATTATCTGATATGAGATTCAGCGGAGGAAGATATTTCATTTGGTTTTGGCTACAGGGCAGCTCGCTAGCTAGCGTCCCGCTGCCTGCGGCAAGGCGGAGGCGGCCGCAGACCATTCTACTCGGCCCGGTCGGCATCGCAGCTGTCAGAGCGAGAGGCCGTGAGCGTAACCCCATTGTTATTGACTCGACTCGCCCCTGGTTACTGCCGTTAGTAAATGGAGAACTGTCCTTATCTGAGATACGGACAGTTTCTATCGCAGACGGGCTGAAAAAGCAGCTGAGCATGACCAGAGATGCACCTTCTCTGCCCAGTGTGTACAGTGACAAATGACATGTGGGTGCATCAGAAAGCAGCGAAGAACTATGTGTTTACATCACATTCATGCACACAGTGTGCGTGGCCACGTCATTCACTGCAGATTCCTCCTTGAGCGGATAACAACTCTGCGCTCACACGCCTTAATTGCAACATCTGGGAATGTGTTGACCTGGAAAACAACACAAGAAGTCAAGTAATCAGACAAACAAATAAGACAGACCTCGTTTGAAAGACAGAGCTGAGGCAAATGCAAAAACCCCAGCACGTTATATTTGCAGGGATGCATTATTACCAACACATGGAGCACTGACCTTCCTCTATACTCCTGGATAAGTCGTTTACATAATGTATTCTGTTTGTTTCTTCAATAAGGTTAAAGTTAAATTGATTGATTTAAATTGATTCCACCGCACATCCAGTAAAGAAAGCTGCTACTTCAGAATCAAATTTTTTTTATTCCCCGTTCTTCCAGGATTCTACATGTACATTGAAACCTCGAGGCCACGGAAGGAAGGGGACCAGGCGCGGCTCGTCAGCCCGTTCTTCAACGTGGCGCCCAAGAACCCCTACGGCATCACCAACCCGCCCGCCTACTGCTTCGGCTTCTTCTACCACATGTACGGGAAACACATAGGTAAGCTGCGTCCGTGCCGGCGTTTCTCGCTCATTATAACCGCGTAGTTGCTCTGATTCTTCTGAATAATTTGTCGCGGTTCTGGACTCCGCTTGCTAAAGTGAAAGCGTTTTAATGTAGCTCAAACTTGCAGCGGTTTTCTGCCAAGCGAAGTGGATGCAGTCTCATCTGTGCAGACCTAACGTGAGTCCACGAGGGGAAACCCACAAAGCAAAATTAATTTACAACAAAGAAAACATTCATCAAAGTGTCTTTGAGGCAGAAATTGAGAGATGAGAATCTAGAATGTGCTCGTCGCCACCTACATGCTTCACGGTGGGCCTTTCGTTTCGTCTGTGTTGCCGCTTGCGAAAGAAGAAATGCACCGAGAGAGCCCTGCGCTTTCTCCTATAAGCAACAGAACTTGAGTTCTTCCAAAGAGTTTGTCCCTGTGGTGGGTGAAGCGGGGAGTTTTGTGCTTTCATGCAAAAAAATTTTTTTTTTTTTTGCTGGTGCAGTTGTCAGATCTTCCAAGCGAAAGATATCTCATTTTTGCAACAACCCTCTTCAAAGGTGTGTACACAAATCCCGGGCATTAGCTCTTACGCTCCTCTCTGAATGCAGATAACAACCTTGCGTGGCCTATTTGAAGATGGCGGAGCAGCTGAAGGAGCGCTCGGTGCCGTGCGTCCTTCACCGGGGACCCAATCAGCCGACCGCGAGCGCCGCGGCTCTGCCTTCGTGTTGTTTGTAGGAAAGAAACATAAAGCGAGAGCGGCTGTGGAGCTCGCGAGCCGCGTAGTGGTGATTTCAGCAGATCATTAGGTGATGCACAGCTTCGTGAGGTCACGTGATGCAGGTTATCTTACTGGCACAGGGGAATGAGGGCAACAACATCAAAGCGCCGTGAGAAGTCACGCACTAGCGCCGCTGTCAGCATTTCACACGACCCAGCAGCTTTTAAAACCTCTGGTCTCTTCTGACACTGAAGCCTCCATTTCCGGGTGCGAAGGCCCTTGAAGGCACTGTTTCTAATGGCCACCGTTGCCAGATGTCTGGCTGTGACCTCCCCCCGGCAGGACTCCTAGCTGTCGCCATCACCTTTCACATTTGGATTTTAAAAAAAGGCCGACGGCTCTTCGGTTCTGTGTGGCTCGTACAAACAGAGTCACGACGCGCGGCCTCCGTGGTTTGTTAACATGCGAGGCAAGCGTGGACACAGATTACTGGTGCACTGGCCTTAAAGCGCAGTTCTCATGGCATTTCAGGCTGACACGCACAGTGACGGGCAAAGAGTGCCAGGAAACGTGCGTCATGATAATTCGTGGTGGAGCTTAGACACTAGAACCTCATTTTCGGAACTCCTTCATTGACTTTTAGTTCCATACAAACAGGCGGCTCCACTTTGCTAACTCAGCACTACTTACAGCATCTTCAAACACCACTGGGGTTAAATATGTGTAATTATATAATATCTGTGAGCCGACTAGTGCACAGCAGGACTCCATAGAGTTGCTGCTGAAATTAAGCCAGGCTGTGTTTCAGCTGTCCTGTAGAAAGGCAGAGTGGGGTGTCCATGGACCCAACTTCTGGAGCGGTGGAGGCGAGGGCGCCGAGGGAGGATGTAAGGATAGAGGTGTTGGAGGGCGACTCGGTTGGAGATGAGAGCTCCTCCGGCTCCCTGCCGAGGTTGAGTAGGCCGTGACATTTCCAATTTGCTCAAATTGATCGCCAGCCAGACCCTCTCTTTCCTGCCCTCCCCGTCTGTGGCGGAGCCCAGGCCCAGACTGTGGCATGTTATGATGAATGGGCTAAATGTCAAGGACTTGAAACCCGGCTCAGATCCTCTATGGCCACGCTCCATTTAGTATTCTGCCTCTCCGGTTGCGGGAGAGTTACGCCCGTGAGCTCAGGAACGCCGGTCCGGTGTCGTTCCCCCGCGTGGGGAAGTGACGGCTCGTGATGAATGCTCAAAATAACGCACGTTCAAACACTTTCTCCCAAAGAGCGTTGTGGTTCCGAGTAGGTCCTGCTGTTTGCGATGGGAAGCGGGACGCTAAGCTGAGCCTCAGTCAGGTGACTGCGCGGCAGAGCTGACGGCCGCAATCAGTCGATAAGGGGCCTCGCCTACACAGCGATGGGAACAGTGGCACAGGCTCAAAGGAACTCCTCCGTCGTTAGCTGGCGGGGGACACCTGCCACCGGGTCACGCTTAATTACTGAGGCGCACATCAAAGTTTGCCTTTGGAGCCCGTGCCGCATTTGTTTATAGGATTAAGTCTCCGGCGCGGCGCGCGGAGCGAGGCGGTTTCGAGCCTGACCTTGTGCGCGGCGCTGGAGTCGTCCTTTCATTAGCGAGGAGGGTGGCATCGCCGCTCCGTGCCGCTTCTCTCTCGCCTCTCGCCACGTAATTGAAAATTTCCAGGAGCTACTTCTCACTTTTTCGCGCGGCTTTTTCACATCCTCTCAAAGTGCACGAGTGGCCGCCGCGGGTACTGCTCGGTACCGCGGAACATATGCAGCGCGCGGCTTCGCCCGGGATGCGATGACACCGACATAAGGACCTCCGCACGCGGCGATGAGTTCAAAGAACATGGCGGTCGGCTCAGCGAGGAGCCCCCTCCGCTCGGAGCACTTGAGCGGGAGATGAGACCGCGGGTCATGTTCTGTACGAGAAGCTCATCTCTCGCTGGAGATCGTGCTGTCTGCGATGGGGGGGCGACGCTGTTGAGAGGATGCGAACGCGCGCGTGTAGTGCAGCCTCCTCGCAGAGATGCTGTTTGAAGTGGGATGGACAGTAATGAGGCACCTCGCTGAGGCGAGGATGCATCAAACGCGGCGTTGCGGCGCTTCTCGCTTCGCAGCCTCGTCGGCGCTGAAGTGCAGCTTTCCATACAGATTCTGCCTGACGCTCCGGTCCGGCTCAGATCCGCTACGGTGTCACTGCCGAGCAGATCCGGGTCTCCAGACGCTGGCCCCCGTCTCTCTCTCCTCCCCGTCTTCCCACATGACAAATACACAACTGGTGCGTTTGGTGAGGAGGCTGAAGCGGTTGCACTCGGTGTCATCATCTGACAGTTTTTTTATCAAAGCCCAGGGCCAGACAAGAGGCCTCACTGAGGGGAGTCTTCACTTCAGACCTAATACATTCTGCCTCAATAACAGCTGCTGTTTTTGTGTTATTGCGGGGTCATATATGAAAACAGTTGAAATGGATATGTCATATTGCATTTTCAAAACAATCACATCCTGTGGATTCGCTCATGCTGCTTTATTGGAAATCCAGGTGAGACGTAACGAGGAACTGGCAGAAGTCAGACAGAGTTTGGTGCAAATCATAAGTTCTGAAGAAAAATTGTTTATACTCAAAAAGAATTTCAGAATCACATATTGCCCATTGGTGATAATTATTTTGTCTTATAATGAGCTGGAGAATAATTTAGCATCACTTTCAGGACGTCTCTTTAATAAACCTATCAGTGACTTGGGTTTAACCTTTGAATGAAGAGGAATACATCAATTTAAAATGCATGGAGCTGGAGGTGATGTTAAGCCTAAGAGTGAAAACTGAATATCACTTTTAAACTTTAATCCACAGTAGTGTCATGTATTATTATTAATGCTCCGCTTAGATGTGCAGATCTCGACCTCTGGTGTTTTTTTGCCTGTGTTTCCTGCATGCACAGTGTCTCGGCGCATCCTTCGAACCACCAGGAAGCTTCGACTCGAGTCGAAGACAGCACACGGGAGAGGGAGTGGGCGAGCGCAAAAACAAGCCAAACATATGCTGGGGTTTTATTTTACTTACCGACAACTCAGTCGTACCTACGTTCACACCTCAGTGCTGAGAGTCTGTCACTCCTGGTTCACAATATCAAACAGAGCTCAGGCTGAAAACACATGCACACACTTACACAATTACCATCAAAAGTACATAGATTGAGCAGAGTGAGCTTAAAATAAACGGGGCATCAGTGTTTCATCTACATGTCATATATTTTGCCTCGTACAGAGCAATTACATTTCCTCCTTCTACCTCATGCTGGATGCATCATTTAAATATTCACGGTGTATCTGCAGCACTAGCCCCAGTCGTGGGCACCCAGCTGAGGAGAGTCACACCACATTCACCAGTCTCATCCACTCGCCCCTCCGTGCTGTACAACAGTCACATTAAGGCCGCTCTCGCTGATTTGCCCCTATTTCCGCTCTCCTCTTCCGGCGTCACGTCCTCGCAGACTTGCAGACGTGGCTGCTGATTGCTGCGAAGCGGCGACGGCTGCTTACCTTGAGTACCGGTGACCTACTTTGGTTAAACAGAAGTGCATTGTTGTTTGGGATGGGGGGGGGGCTTGCACGGCAGGGAGGGAACATGCAGGCGAGATTGCAGTTTAAAGTAATTACCATCAGCTTATATAATATAATAGCTATTCTGAGTGTTTGTGAGTGAGTGCGCTGACCCGCGTGTAATCGTCTCCTCCACGCGCAGGAACACTGAACGCCTTTCTGAAGCAGAAGGGCCAGTCAGCGTCGGAGGCGCCTGTGTGGTCGCTGAGCGGTAACCAAGGCAACCACTGGAAGCAGGCCAAAGTCAGCGTGCACCCAACGTCGTCTTTCCAGGTAGGACCGACGAGGCTCCATCAGTCCAGCGCGCGGCCGCGCTGCCCCGACTGGCCTCCATCCTCTGCGCTCTCTGTATTAGTTTCCATAGGGTGCCGCATATTGATGCACCGCTTTACAAGCCCCGATATTAAACAGAAAGGAGTTCACAGGCGTTGTTGGGCGAGGAGAGAGCAATATCACTCATGGCTCGCCATCAGGAGGCCTAATGTTTGCGAGGAGTGAATATAGACCTGCAATATTCTTCATCATTTTTATGGCCGCAGTTGTGGAAAGTAATTATAGTTTCAGCTGCACCTCTGAGTCTGGTTTTGTTCCCACTCTCTCTTCTGTCTGCTCCAACACCACGAGAACACTTGGTTTTTAAAATGTTCTGACAATAAAAACTGAAACAAGCGCTCACCACCAGCTGTTATTTTTTATTAGGGACAATTTTGCTGAATTACACTCTGTGCTTACTTCGAGATCGTATCTCGCGGCGGCGTTTCATGGTTTGCGTGGCGCGTCGCAGCTCGCAGCCAGACAGTCACGCGCAGGCGCGGCCCTTTTTCTCTTTCAGGTGGTGCTGGAAGGCGTGCGGGGATCGGGCATCGAGGGCGACATCGCCATCGATGACGTCACGCTGGAGGAAGGGGAGTGTCGAGACCCCCCGCCGGGTGAGTGGCCCCTCCGGATTCATGGGGGGGGGTCTAATCTTAGACAGTTGCCAGCACTGAACTACTGGCTCATGTGGAACGAAGCAGTTGCCATGGCAGCCGTGTTGTAATCACATAAATGATAGCTACGCTGGCTGAGTGGAGCCGTAATTGTTCTGCAGGAAAAAACAGAAGGTAAACACAGAAAAACGGGCTGCAGTTGACAAGGTTATATTGGCCGACAGACAAACGCTGCTTCTTCCATTTCACTCCTGGTATTTATTATTGGAGGATCATTATTTCAAATTAAACATCCCTTTAACGTAACATAAATGAATCATGGTAATCTAGTTCTCATTTTTCATGTCATTAGCAGAAAACACTGCGAGGCATCTACAAGACAATCAGAGTTGGGACGATCGGTCTGCAAGATGTAATCTTTTTATTACTGGAAAGTTATTACTTGGCTTATTTTTCATTTGGATGCTTTATGATTCAAAGAGACAACATTAATTCGTCTGGAGCTATAGGAGTGGCCGTCCAGGCTGAGGACGGAGTAATGTTATGAATTATGCAATTCAATCCCGCATGATGAATCTTACATGACTTTGAGTTGTAAGAGGGAGGAAAATGAGAAGTATCCCACCAGGGCCGAGCGGAGGCGACTCCTGATTGATGATTGGTCCAGAGCGGTTCCGAGTAGCTATTTATGACCCGGTCTCGCAGGTTAGTCAAGAGTCGCCCAACTTCCGGGTCGAAGCGCTCGTCCGCTTGGAGAGGAGGCGATCGATAGCGCTCTCACGTCTGTGTTTCTTGACGTTTCACCTTTTTTGTTGAAGGAGATCCGACAGAAGCCCTAAAGCGCACCAATTAGCAGCGGAGACAGTGTGTTGGCTGTTTCCCGGGTCCAAATGTCAACCAAACGTTTGTTTCACTGAGGAGCGCTTGCCTCGCAGGCTGCTGTCAAGCAAACGCGCACAGACTCCGTTGAGCGGAAATAGTCAGAACTGTCAAAAGCTTGATTCTTCCTCTGTACACCATGGTTTTGTGTCTTTGGACAGAAGCCAGGCTCCTGTTATCAGCCTTTATGCTAGGCTAAGATACCAGGAAGCCAGCTGGAGTAGTGTGTAAGCGAGGTGACATCCATTCAACGATGTAAAGAGTAAAGTAACGAGTAAAGTTTTCGAAATGTCGACTATTCATCAAGTAATGTGATTTGTGCCAATCTGTCTTTTCCTCCGGGGGCGTCTCTCGTTCCCCGTTTCTACTTCTCTCTTTCTCTCTCATCTGTTTAGATCTCCGTACCAAGGCTGCGTCCACGTCCTCCCATATATGGCTATTAAGCATCACCTTAGTGATGACCCTGCTGGAAGGTCAGAGGTGACCCTCCTCCTCACCTCAGAGGCAAACATTCAGACCCGCCGTCTGTGAGCTGTACCCTCGACATCCAATCACCAAAGATTCATGTAACCCGATGGCCGCGGCGCTCCCCTGACGAGTCGCATAGGGGCTGAGATGAACGGAAGAGAGAAAAAAATAGCAATTAAAAAAACAAAAAAGGAAACGTCATGAAGAAGTCGCGCTCCTGCTTTTTTTAAAGAGACCTCTTTTGCAGAAAACTCTCCTCGGTGCGGAACTCGGGACGTCTTCATGAGCACAAAGACAGGTGGGCGATGAACTAGCCTGGACTTTGGCAAAAGACTTCACAGGCGTCGAGGGAGGACTGTTTGTAAAGCACAAGAACTATTTTATGAAGTTCTGAAAAAAATCTTTGGGAGGCGGTGGGATATAGACACTGCTGACTTTTTGAAGATGAAATAACATTTCCCCGCGTACAAATACATGGAATCAGACCTTTCTCTGTGTAACTTTATCTTCATTTTCTTGCACCAGATGCCAATCACTGACACTCGTTTTTCACTCTAGCCCAGCCATCACACCTTGGCATTTCCTTATCTGCTTGGTGCTGTACTGTAGAAAACAAGGAACCCTGGCGACGTTTAGTTCTGTCTGCGTATTCCCCTGTAGCTGCCTATGTGTCATTTAACACTGTGCTCACGCGTCCAAGCGGCCAGCGGACGGTGCGGTGGCGCCGGCGACGGAGGTGCGGGCAGCCGGACCGGAGGGCAGACATGTTGGAGGGCTGGAAAGTGGCGGGGGGGCAGGCAGAGGGTGGAGGAAGGTCCGATTAGAATATCCAATCAGTGGTCCGTCTGTGGAACAGAAGCCACTTTACTTTCTGCCATGAAACAAAGTGCCTTCAGATTACAAACCGAACCGTGAGCCTGGGTGTTGAGCAACATCAAACACATCTGTTCATGTTTCCTCTGATGGGCTATTTTCTATGTTTCTTTTGCCCCACAAGTGCTGATGGAAGGGCAGGATGTGTTCAGGGTCAGTACGGGCTTGTGTTGATATGACTCCAGATGGGACCGTCCCCTCCGTGTGTGTGTGTGTGTGTGTGTGTGTGTGTGTGTGTGTGTGTGTGTGTGTGTGTGTGTGTGTGTGTGTGTGTGTGTGTGTGTGTGTGTGTGTTAGCTATCCCAGGCGCTGCTAGTAGACCCTGAGCACAGGTTTGGAAACAATCTGGATAAAAACAGCGGCAATGGTGAAAGTGAGTGAGGCTCTGGATGATTTTTTTTTTTCTCGCAGAGACAGTTTAAGATCACACAGGAGGATAAAGACACTTCGGAATGAATTCTCCCCGCTCTCGCTTTCCATAATTTCCCTTCCCCGTGGGCGAGTGTTTTTTTTTTGTTTGTTTGTTTTTTTTTAAACAAAAGAAAAGAACAACTGCTGAATAAAACATGGCGTTGTACAGGGAGGAGAGTAGGAACTTTGGGACTGCAGGCTCACCCTTATCCTCCACCATTTATATGGAACAATATGAGAATAAAAGATAATAATGACCATAATAATAGTCATGATATTTTATTACTCTAGCGAGAATGTTTCTCTGCTTTTACACAAACTGTGAAGACTGACTGTGGAAGATCTACCTGAGACCATAACCTTAACCAGCGGGGTTTTTAAAAAAATGTATTGTAAAAAGGAGAAAATAAGAAAATGAGAAAATTCCGTTCATTGTTGGTTATGACAAATGTTTTTGAGGAATTGTGTCTTGTTTCTTTTTTTTCTTCTGTTCAAGATGACTTAACTTCCTTTCTCTTCTTGTGTCTCCCTTTGCGTTGCTGAAGTACCACAGCTGACGGAAGCATAAGGAGTAAACCAATTTGGTAACTGTATAACTTGTAAATGTTAAAGAAGCTCTATTCAGAGGTTTATGATAAATGTTTTATGTTGGAGTACAGGAAGCACAACATACAGTATAAGGTCTCAACATATGAAATCCATTTTATATTTCTCCACACATACAGTACATGACCTACTCCCACAAAGTCAGGCTTATCCACGCTCTGAAACAAAACCACCTTTAAATGCAAGCTTTTTTTTTTTTTTTTTGTACTTATTCGTATTTATGCCGCAGCCACAGCGCGAAGGCTGAGCGCAGGCCGGTGGCGTTGTGGCCGCTCAGCAGATGTAGCCTCCTCAGCGGAAGCCTGGGTTTAGTCTCAGTGGGTCGTGTACATGCGTGAGGAGCCGACAGGGACGCCGGGCAAAGCGGAGCAGAAGCACGAGCATTTCAGGGCGTCCTCTCTAGATCATCACCAACGCTGTTGCAGAGTCTGTCGTCTCTTTCTGTTTCCCTCTTCTTCCCATCAGGCCCAGATCACAATGAATGTAAATGGAGCTCTGGGGGGGGGGTGCTTTATTACAGTCTTACTAGATGTAATATTTTACTAAACCATGTGTTTTTCGGGGTGTGTGTGTGCTTTTGATCATGACAACGTGTTATGGACACACTGAGAACATGACGTTTGTCTGGCTCTGACACAGATGTGAACACCATTTTCCAAAAATATAAGCTCAAATAAAAAACGTCTTCATTTCCTTGTTGCTATATCCTCCTGTGGTATAGTAGGTAACAATAAGTGCCCCATGTGCTCGTCACAGACACCAATTCTAGATATGAGTCAATAGCATTTAGAATTTAATATTACTTTGGTGTCGCTGTCAAAAATTTAAGATGTTTTTGCTTTTTGGTCAAAGGTTCAGTAAGAAAGTTGATACGAGTCTGTAAACAATAGGTTAATTATACGTATGAGCTGCACCTCTAAAGAAAGTTGAATCAAGCCTTTGACCTCCAAAATGTTTCAACATACTGAAAATGTTTCATACTTTCACATTCGCTTTCTTCTGCTGGTTCTATGGTGTAAATGAGCAAATACTGGGTGCATTCAGTCAATGTGATCGATCGTATGCGCTCATCAAGTCTTGTCTAATTTCCCCACTGCTTCAAGTGAAACTGGAGGAGGCACATTTCCTGGTGTCACCTCACCTCCATTTATTGATAAAAGTCCTCTAACATACTTGTACTTCATAGTACAATTGCAGGGGATTAACGCTTTTTCAATATGTTTTGTGGTCGCGTTTGCAGCCTATGACGCTGGAGCTAAATGCGTCCATGTGCAGTGTTTTATTTTTACATCAGGACATTTTGCGCGCGTACAAGTATCAGATAGTTCGAGGCTCGCTTCATCATCGCATCGTGCCGGACCGACCAGCTCCTCAATCATCGCTCCCTGATACTGATATTGCCCAGTAGCAATAACATATGAAAGCGGCGTCTTGCGTTTGATGTCACGAGCATCTTTTAGGTCATGAAAAACAAGAGAGGGATGAAAAGATGTGCATGAATGTACCCAGTGCTTAGAGCGGCACCATAGAACAGAGCCCCCTCCCCATTCACACCACGCGTGTGTGCCAGTGTATGAATGTAATGCTACACTGGACACACCCCCTTCCGGTTGGTCTCTACTAGGAACGTCCTCTTTCCGGGTGGAAACGTTCCGACTAAGAAGGGCTTTTGCCGCAGTGTGCCGTTGCGCCCCCCGTCGCACCGCCCCCTCACCCCAGCGGTGCGGCTGCAGCCGGTGGCCCTCGTTACGGCTTATTTCTGGCCTTGAGGGCGGAGAGGCTGCGTTGCGTTCAGGCGCCGCCGGTCGCATCGCCGCTTAGTGAATGTGGCAGGCGGAGGCGCCGGGGCCTCTTTCTTTAGAGCACAATCGGCGTCTTAACGCGGATGCCTGTGTTTGCTCGCGGCCCGTGGCAGTGGGGAGCGACTCCTCCGCGGGAGGCTGACTGCAGCCGCGCTAAATAACAGGGGGAAGGCAGACACGTTCCACAGATCTCATTTTACTCTGTCAGGGAAGACGCAGTGTGTCGCCTTCTGAGGGCGGCGTGTGACAACCACACCGGTGGGAAAACCGCCGCCTCTCGGTACCGACTCTGTCTGGAGTCAGAGTGAAGCGTGGCTGCTTCTCTCTCTCTCTCTCGCTCGCCCTCTCTCTCACCTGCAAGGCAGACTGCCGCCCCGGCCTCCGTTCACACTCGTCCGGTTATTTACCATCGGCGCGGCCCGACTGCGCGCGGGATGAAGCGATGTTGGGGGAAATTGCAAAACCCGCGCTCTCTGGGAAAAAAAAGACCCCTGGAAGTGATTCTATTTGATGCTGTAATACCAAGGTGGAGGAAGCTGTGTTTCAGTGATGTTATTTATCTTGTTCTGTGCCGACACCCTGTAATGATGACCTGTCACTCTTCTCTGGTTTGTGCTCTATATTTATATATGATCAGGCTTTTTTTTATCACTGTATTTCTTTGGAGTTATCACCCATTTTTGTGCCATATCTGCAACTAATGAAAAAATAAAGAAAAGGAGTATATTACCTATTGTGTCACATACAATGCCTCATGCTACAGGCTTAGTGCTGGAACACAAATCCTCTTGTTTCTGGGGCCCTGTGCTCCTCGCCTCTACTTGACACCGCTGTCCCCGTAGTGTTTCAAAAGGAAAGCAAAGTTATTCCCACAGCGGCCACCTGCCCCGACTCAAAGGGCCGGCAACAAAAGCTTTTGTGTGGTGAAAATTGTTCTTTTGGCAGCGCTCCCCAGTCCGAGGTTCTTCTGAGGAGCCCGGATTCCTGCTCTCCTCGGCGAGTCGAGAGCGCGTGAGTGATTGTAGCGAGAGGAGGACATCAGAGAGCGAGAGAGAGAGAGGAATAACAATAGGGTGTGGGGGGACTTGAAAGTCATCCAGAGGTTAGCCAGCAGGGGCTTCCTGGCTGAGAGGAGCTCGCTGAGTAACAACCGGAGCCCAAGTTACAGCGCATAGGCTGACTTCTATTTTAATTTGGCCCCAGGTTTCCATCCGTCCACTTCCTGCTGCATTATCAGGGTCCGGGTCGCGCCCGTAAAGAGCCCCAGACGTCCCGGTCTCTGGGCTGGGAACACCTTGGGATCCGGCCCGGAAGTGCAGGAGGCGCCCAGAGAGGCCAGATCTGCTGACGATGCAGAAGCAGCAACGGAAGCGGTGCGTTGGCAGCTCGTCCAGATGATGGATGTGTGATTTATGAGTGTTTATTAATATGCTCTGTCCTTGTTCTTTCCTTTAGTCTCATGCACAAGAATGATGCCATACGAGTGTATGTGGATATATTTACAGCATATGGAAAGCTATAACTACACTAAACAAGCTGCTAATAGTTACTTCTTACAACTGTATGTACAACACTCGCTCAATTACCTTGATAGCGAAAATATGAAGAAGTATGAGATTTTATCACCTAATTACCAGATCACCATCTCATAATTATGTGATAAGAAGTCATAATTACAAGAGGGTCTGCTTTATCTGGAGTTACCTCAGCATTGTTCCTAGAAGCCGTTTCCAGACTTTAAACCAACCTGCAGCCTCCTCACACTGTTGTGACGGGTCGTAATCGCCATCTTTGCTCTTCCCGTCACGTGGTGGAGGCGCGATCTTGCTAACGGCGCTAACAGTCGCTTAACAGTCGCCTCGAAGCGCCTCCGAAGTTCCCCCGCGACCTCGTTTCACTCTGCGTGCCCTCCGCGAGGCGCCACCAACCTCCCTTTTTTGTCCGCGTAATAAGTTCCGTCCATAAAAAACTGCGATTGTTTCTGCGGCCGATAACCCCGCGCAGCATTTGGCCTTTGAAATCCCCGGCGCTTTCAATTACCCCGCCGCATGTCCCGCTCGTCCGCGCTCTTATCGGCTCCCTCCTCGGTTCCAGCCGCCAGAGGTTGCCCTGCGGATCTGCATTAGAATGCGCACCTGGCGTCCCGGCCGCGGAACAATGCCATTTTACATTACGTTCTATTCCCCTTTCTCCTTGCCATGCAGCACAACAGCACTTTGTTTACAGGGCCACCGCAGCTTTGTGGATGGATGGGAAAATGTCATGGAATGCTAATGGTCCGCTAATGTTCCTCCGACAGGGCTCCCCGTGTCAGTCAAGCAATATCTATTCAGCCAGCTTTGTCAAAGTCACGGAGACGAAGACAAAGCCGACCCGAAAAAAAACAAAACAACAGAGAGAGCCTTAGATGACCACGTCTGTATCCGGCGCAGCGCTGACACGCTATCAATAAAAACACTCCTCATTTATTTTCCCGGAAGCCGCTGAGATTAAAGTTGACTGCTTGTGAGAATGAAGTACAACCGCTGAACTGAAGCTGCCACACTGTTGAGATTCGATCCGGTTTATTCGCTGCCACAATATTGGACGGTCTCCGTGCAGCTTTTTCCCGACGCAATAAACCCAACTTATTGTTTTTAAATATGATTCAGAAGTTTTCCCGCAGCAGGATAATCTGCGAAACTGAACACGTCCCATCAACAAGGACGTGGGGCAGACTCTCCACACTTTTCTCCATCGTCTGCATCTCGGATGCGTTTTGAATATCATCGTCTTACAGTAATTCTCCCACCACCACTTGCGTCCTTTTCGGGGGTCTCGCATAAACGAATCCCTCTCGCGCCGCCGTTGTCTGAGCCGCGCTGCCGTGAGACGTCAGGCTGAATAATTGATCCCCTCTGCCCTTCGGAAGCCCTCGCTCGCCCTCGCGCTCTCTCCCTCGCTCGCCCTCTCGCTCACTCCCTCACTTGCTGGGGATTCTCCTCCCAGGCCCGAGCCTGGAGTTAGACAGCTGCAGTGCATGATGGGAGCTCGCGTCAGACGTGTCCCTAATAAAGCGGCTCCACATCTGCAGCGTCCTCTCACTGTCGTCCTCCAGGCAATTTAACAATAGCTTCTCCCTTTTAAATGTTGTAACGCGGCCTCCTGCGCTTTACACAAGACATCGACTGCACCACAGGTTCAGTGTGTAGAGTGATTCAGCCATGACCTGGTATGAAGCTGCGATGGGGTGAGGATAAAGACAATGCCTCATTTTCTCACATCACGTTCATCACAGTGTTTTTTTTTTAGATCGTTCCTCCAAGAGCTAATAGACAAAGTGATTTCATAAGCTTTGTTTACTGCTGGGGTATGAGCATAATGCTCATGAGCTAGCTTAGATAATGATTACTGCTCCTGTGCATATCAAGTAGGTGATTCATTTGCTCGGTATGAATTGTGTGTTTATCCGAGCGGCATCTCGGAACCGTGAGGCTTTTCATTATCGCTCAAGTTGCTGACGCAGATCAAAAGAGCGTAAATCTGCTCCCGGGCGTCTCCGGCGCGAGCCCTAAACGATGCAGATTGCCTCCACCCCCAGGTTGTCCATCACGCGGATGAGCCCGCGCCGGGTGTGCGTCCGCCCACCCGTCGAGCCGCTCGCTTTCCTGCTCTGTGATGGAGGGCGGCGGCCGCATCCGTTTCCGCCTCAAGGTCGACCCCGGCGACCTTTGGATCGTCCATCGACGCCGGCGTCTTCCTGGCGCTGTAAGAAACGTAGCATTAGCACCGGTGACCTTATCCTCATCACCACCGCCAATCAGCATGAATTATCATTTAGAACGACTCCAAATGCGCACAAACGACTGAAATCTGGACCCACATATGAGAAGCTGTGGATGGAACCACACTACATCCACTGTACATCCGCCCAAACAGAGACCATGTGAAAAGTGTACCGTTGCCAAGTCTTTGACAAGTTCTGCTCAACAGGTCGCGCTTTTTTCCGATGCCTCGCCGAAATCCGCCCACGACACCGCTGGATACTTTTTATCGCCTGACGACTGGGATTTTTTCAATTTGTTTGTTTGTGTCACAGCTTCGGATGCCAACTACACAGACTGATTACTTTCCGACTCTTTCTCCACCTTGAGAAGAACATTTTGAGTTTTTAGTGAAATAGCCGTTATGTTTTCATCATAATGAATTGTAATAATGGTTCTCCAATATTCTCTTAAGAGCTGCAAAGCTAATGACGTGTCAGCGGTATTGACTGCTAACAAATGATAGCGTGTCATCCAACGGGTCTTTGACTCACTCTTATCCATGAATATTGATTTAGGTGAGCGATGTGTTTGCTCAGTAAAAGTAAAGTAAATAATAATCTATTGCCTCTTGTATTTCTAAAAGTCTTTGTAAGGCGTAACTTTGTTGACGTGAACGTGTTAGCTTAGCTTCTCTTTGACACATCGGCTCTCGTTCCTTCGCCGCTTTCTTTTCTTACAAGTTATTGGTCCCCTTTAACTTCATGTTTACTGCGAACTTCGCTGTTATTCATTTTCCCAATATTGACAGTCGGTGGAACGCAGTCAAGTGTGAAATTTTAATTATGCGCCGAGATCCATCTCCAGCTCCCTGGGGTGCGGGGTGGATGTAGATCTGGTTCAGCGAGGTTTTCGCCGCCCCTGTGCCTATTGATCAGAGGAGAACTGTAAATAGCGGGGCGTGTGGACAGACGCTAACCCTTTCTGCAAACACGGCCTCGCTGGTTGGGAGACGGCCTCTCGCTCGTCCCACTTTGCGAGCTGACAGCGCTTCAACCTACATTACTGAAAATCATGGTTCACTAAGAGAGAACCCAGGGAGCGCTTAAAACCAGGAGTGCGGGAAGAACGAGAGAGCGGGTGGGCGGGAGGAAGCAGCGTTCCATGGCCGGCGCTCTCACTTAAGAACAAACTATCGCTCCTCTGAAGGAATTAATCCTTGTATTGTATTAAAAATTCCCCCCGAATGAGCTGCGCTGAACCAAATTCAGGGCAAGTGGTCTGGCGCGGAAGATTTGCGCCGACGTTAGTGCGTGCTCGAGAATTTACAAAGACACCGAAAAGCACTTGTAATCCCATTTTGCTCTCAGGAACACGAGGTGGATTTGTATTTGGGCGGCGCAGAGGGGGCCGCGCGATCAGACGCGAGCCGCGAAGCAGCCTGAGCCTAACGAAGGCTAACGATGGCACTCCGGCTGTTCGCTCCTCGCTCCCGTGTAAACACCCACAGCTATTTTTTGCTGCTCCTTGGGTGCAGGTGTCCAATTATATTTCATGCTCCCGTGAAGGTGCGCCGAGAGGCTGCCGCCTCATCTTACTGCCCGGCAGCGGAGCTCGCGGCCCTGGGAAAAAATCAGGAGAGGAGGGAACGGGACGGATCCGGAAAAGAATGGAAGATTCCGGTTTTGTATTAGTCTCACTCTTGACAGCTAATACACTCCACATCTTTAGCATTAAGCTCTCTCTCTCTGCTGGTGACCTTTGACCCCTGAGGCCTCCGCATTTGCTTACAGATCCAAAAGCCACTGCTGGGGCACCTTTTGATGTGGGCCGAAGGCCGGCCCAGGGTTTAAGCGTGAGCAGAATGTCTAAGCATCTGATAACAGCTTGCTGAGACTCCAAGGTTTGTTCCTTGGTTATTTGTTTACAGCCGGTAGACATTTTCCAGTCCACATGATTTCAGATCCTCCGGGCTTCGTCTCAGGGCTTTCTTCCTCGCTGGGAGAGAAGGTGTCGGTGGGTGGAGACGGGAATTCGAGAGGTTTTGTACCTGTAGGTGCTTAAACGTGTTCCACATTTTGGAGGAAGAGCGTTCTTTAAATCAATAGGCACGTCTGCTGGAGCGCGGCTGCTCCGCCTCACAGGCGCATTTGTATGTTCGGCTGCACCACGCCTCGGCCAAGGGAGGGAAATGGAAACTTTTGCCTTGTTCTTCTTCTCCGACTTGAATCGGGGTATGACCCGAGGAGGCCGATATAATCGGAAAAGCAGCCATTCGCCGAGATGAATTGTCACATGCGGCGAAAGGCTGGAGTATATCACCCAAATAAACGCTCCTCCGGCGCCCGGGCGGTGACAAGCCCAATACCAACGGTGCTCGAAGGCATCGGCGGAGGTGACAGAACCGGCAATCAAACACCACGTGTTTCTGCTGGACTGTCCTCCATTTGTGGGTTGTACTTATTTATTGTACTTACTTACAGCAGAGGAGTAAAAGGATCATCCTGACGATTCAAACAAAGATCTCAGTGGTCGTTTATTTACACATTAGTATTTCTGTGTCAGTTTTATTCCTACAAAATAAAGTGCTCTCATCCATTGATCCCTTTTTCTGTTTCTATGTGTTGTGGTCAGAGCCAACATCAGGATGAAATAACATATATAATACATATATAATGATAAATGATTTCTATTTTTGGCTTAGTTTCAGTTCAGACTTTTATTTTTAGCTAATGTACAGTTACACAATGTGTAGAATGGGACTTTCAGGTTACAGCCCTTCTTTCGTTGACCATCCAGCAATCGAAGATTCTGAAATAGGACTTTTAAAGTAATTATTTCACCCAGTGACAGTGGATCCTGGCTCTTATTTCTGCTCTGTCAATCAATCCCCTGAAGCTGTCGGCACAATCGCTGCTTCTCTCCTCTAAACCCGGTCGCCTCGGGGCCGACTTCTCCCGTCCTTTCGCTCTGTTTTTGCCTCTTTCATTAACCTAATCACTCACCGTCTGATTTTCCAACGCCTCTCCCCTTCCCCAGTCCTCTGCCCCACCCCCACGGGGGGGGGGGAGGGGGCGTCGTGAAGGTGAGTCAGCCGATTAGTGCCCGGCTGATGTACCGTCCCCTTCCTGGAATGACCTCCGTGGCGTCCCCCCGGACCGGCCCACCGCGCCGCAGCACCATCGGTCAAAGCGGATGGATGATGCTCAGGACACAGCGCACGGAACCACTGAAATTAGGTAAAGCAAAGTAAATAGCAAATAATTAATGAATCGCTAATTAAAAGCTAAATAATACATTTGGAGGCAACTTTAATAATAAATATGTAAAGATTGTTTCTGAGACATTAATGAATCTACGTATTGACCGTTTACTTAATGAATCATCTCTGATCAGCTGACTCAGATGCTAAACTACCAACTGCAGCGTTTCTCATTACAGCTGCTGTTTTCAACCATTAGAATATGGGAACTGTTATACGTCTGCTTTCTTTACAACTTAGCATCATGCTCTATTAGACCTTTAGGATTAGGTCATCACAAGCCTGTGTAACGAATGAGCCAATCATAGAAACAGTCAACGTCGGCCCATCCTGCCTTCAGGAGACACTATAATAGATAAAATAATAATAGATTATTTATTCTCATGACATCATCAGCAAAGAGGTTACACTCCACATCTAAAATGGTTCCTAGTGAAGTGGACGAAGTGTCAGCCTGTGCTCGGTTGCCCACTTATTAGTGAGAGGCCCTCACTGGCCCTCTGTCAAAAAACAGAGGGATTAAACTTGGAACGCAGATGAAGGAATCTGTGGGCACAGGTGACTTCATTTGTGCCGTCAATTTAGTCAAATGTGCTTTCAGTTTGGTCATTTATGTTCAATTTGGTAATCGTTCTGAGCAATTAGGTGTTTTCCACCTGTGGCACCTCCCGGGTTGTTTCCTACACACTCACCCGGTCGTCTGTGGACATCTTCAACACACTTATAGGACAGGTTTAACATTACTGATGGCTGTGAACCACTGGATCAAAGTGGAAAAGAAGTCACGAGAGTCAGGGGTCTGAATGTGCAGCGACTGTTTCAGGCAAACCAGCCACTAGCATTCCTGCAGTATTTTACATTCAGCTTTGTGTAAATGCAGATCATCGCAGCTTGTATAGTCATTCGTTAACATTACAGTTACTGACTGCCATTACAGTTTCAAGATGCCGTTTCTGAACATGTGATTAGAGCGATTTTAAAGTTTGGGACGGTTCAGCTGAATTATTTAAAGTTATTCACATCAGAGTTCATCAGGGAATTGCTTTCTCTCTATTACATTATTGGTTTATGCAAAGCAGGGAGCCATTGTGTGTGTGTGTGTGTGTGTGTGTGTGTGTGTGTGTGTGTGTGTGTGTGTGTGTGTGTGTGTGTGTGTGTGTGTGTGTGTGTGTGTGTGTGTGTGCTCGCCGTAAGGTGACAAAGGCTTTTCATCGCTGCTGCTGAGCATTTGCGAGTGCGAGTAATTTTTTATGAGACCGGGAGAAACCTTGACCCGTAATGTAAAAGTGGATAAAAACAGAGAAGTGTGAAAATCCTCATGAATAAAATGACGCGCCGTGATCCATATTGATTTCTGATCGCTTTAGAGGAGACGACGCTTCGACAGACTCCACGGACTGAATGTGGGTGCGTCTTAGAGGTGCTGTTGTGTGACTGGCTCAGACCCACCGCCGTCGCTGGGATCATTATGGAATGTTTGTTCTGGAACACGTCGATAAAAAGCAACTGATTATAGTCCAGCGGTCGACGGCTGATCTGGGATCAAGCGGACTGAGTCCAGCATTGTGATATTCTGGTCCTTCACCTAAAAAATACTTCTGAATGCTTGACATTATTTTGTGCTGCGAGCTTTAGTGATTAATGCTGATATTGATGCATGGATGTGGCCTCGGGCGCTGCTTAGTGTATTAGCACATACTGGAGCCTTTTAATGCTTTAATGCTTCTGTCTCACACACTTTAATGCATGCAAACTGTAACTACATGAAATATTCGCACTGAACCGTACTCTTTGGATTTTAACCCTGGGATGTTCAGTATCTGCTGGCATTTACTCTGTGCCTATATACTGTATGTGTGACTGATGAGCAGCAGTCAAGCTGAGTGTGAAATTCATACTAATGTTTTTTTTCATTATTCTGATGCTTCTGCTGGTTTTCAGATGTTGTCTGCATAGATGTATAATGAGCAAAGGTCATGAGCTCTGTTTTCCTTTTTTTTCTTACTTCTGTCCTGTTGAATATTCTGAAAACTGTCTCGCAGTCCAAACATTTTAAACCCGATGCCCGAGTTCTGACACTTAACTTGAACTGAACCAGATTAATGACTGTGAGTTAAATTCAAAAGGAACGACGTGTGCTCCTCTCCACTTCTAGGTGAACGCGTTCTAGGGTCCTGGTGGTATTATGAATCTAGATTAAGAGCTAACGCAGCCGGAGCGCGGTGTTTACACTACATGGGCTGTGTCTTATGTGATTATGAAGTTAATCGCGTTCTAATCTCTGTTTCTGTTGTACATGTAAACTCGGGTTGTGTGACTAACGCACGTCTGGGCTCAAGATCTATGGTGTTGGTCTCTCGGCTGCAGGTTTAGGTTAACGCAGCAGCGGAGGGTGGGGCTCGACACAGCTTCCCCTTCAGCATCGCCTTATCGCCGTGACGATCGGAAGAGCCAGAGCAAAGCCACGAGGGAGCAGGGGAGAGGCGAGGGGGTGAAGTCTCTCAGAAGTCAGATAAAAAAGCCCAGACGATCCCTCAACCCCCCCTCCGCCTGGTTGTAATATCAAGAGGGGAATGTATCATGAGTTGTGTTGTCTCGGCTACGCCAGAGATGCTCTTTGAGTTATCAGCATCCATTAGCAGGCGCCTGTGTTCAAACAGAGGGGGGCGAGGCAGGAGGACGGGGACGGGGGAGGAGTGAGCGCCCGTTCAGGCTGACGCCATTGTTTCGGCGGCGGCTGCGATCGCGCGGGCTTCCTGTACTGTACCCACGCCGGCGTTGCGTCAGCGAGCCGCGACGGAGTGGCTAGAAAGAGGATCGGACGGGCGTTACGAAACAAAACCGAGAGGATGTGCTTTGATATTCATGTCTCTGTGGGGCTGCTGGTGATATAACACGTGTGCTAAATTTTTCATAGCGGATGAAACGCAATATGTAGGCTACATACCACAGTGGTGAGCCAGTGGTGCTTTGAAAGCAGAGCTGCTACTGTAGCTCAGCGCTGTAGCCTGTTTCCATGGTAAGAACGACACCATTTTGACTTTTTCGGAGCCTGTCCTTTCTCACACCCCGGCGTTACATAAGCCAGCCTGTTTGTTTGCTTTCATTCCTGGGAGCTTTTTTTCTGCAGGGCTCCTTAGATTGAGAGACATTCGAAAGCATTGATTTCACCTGCACCTGGCAGCAAACAATGCTGGCGGGTTGGCAGCAGACTGTGTGTGTGTGTGTGTGTGTGTGTGTGTGTGTGTGTGTGTGTGTGTGTGTGTGTGTGTGTGTGTGTGTGTGTGTGTGTGTGTCTGTGTGTGTGTCTGTGTCTGTGTCTGTGTGTGTGTGTGTGTCTGTGTGTGTCTGTGTGTGTGTGTTGATGCTGTAGGGAATAAAAAAATCCCTACACTATCAAGAAGCTGGTAGATAAAGTCAGTAGTGACTCAAAGATTATGCTCTTTGTTCAATGTGCTCACCATCAGATGTGGTCATTTATTTTATGCACATTTATTGACAATACAGTTCATTTTAGCAACAGAGTACAAGGTTATGATGAATTGGTGGATGGATCCATCCAGCCCTAAGTAAAAACTTGCTTTAACCTTGATGAAGTATTTATTTAACTTGTAAATGATCCAGTCCTGAATGCTGTAGTTCTCTGTTGACCGTGAGTTCTAATCTAACTCTCGCCTTTCTCTTCCTCTTGTCTGCCTGAATACCCATCATGCCTTTCAGTGCATTTCCCATACGTTGGCACAAGCTACTGACAAGGAGCTCTGTACAGTCTGACTGGGCTCAGGCCTCGTGTTCCAGCATCTCCACCCTCTTCTCCGGTGATGTGTGCCTCCAGCGCGTAGCTGCCAGGACACCTCATATCTGTGCATTACATCACCTCCGGAGCCGTGTTCTGACACACTGTTCTGCCGCTTATAGGGTTCAGTGGAACGCAGAAAATCCATTTTCCTTTGCAAAGGCGGTACAGCTCAGGTGCTGGACGTGTGGGCGGCAGTGTTGAAACCTTTAGCTCTCAGCAGTGTGTTTGCAGCAGCAGAACAACAGGTCCGGTTGGAGCTTCATAAATATTATTGCTGAGTAATGGCTGATCCCTTTTCATTGTATTGCGCTCTTATTTTGATACTCATGCCGTCTCATATGTTTGTGTTCATTGTGAAATGTTTTCTATTCAACCTCAGCCCCTCCTCTCTCAGGAGAAAGAAATCATTCATCCAAGGTTGTGACTGTAAATAAGAATGTGCTCTTCGTCGACCTGCGTGAGCTTAAATGGGGAGTTTTGTGATTCTGTGCACTGCCAGAATTTATCTTGTGATTCTCCTTGAGATTCGGAGCTGGCGAAGACGAGAGACCGAACAATCAAGGGTTCCTCTGAGTCGCTCGTGAGATCCTCCCGCAAAAAACGGACCCCCTGTCGCTAAACGGACTTTCGGTTTGTTTTTCACTCGCACGTGGAGTTGTGCGTCCCCTCCCCGTTGATTCTGAGCATTTTTTGCTCGTGTGCCCGCGCGTGGGCGAGGCTGCGCGGCGGAGATGCGCCGCAGCTGCAGCGCGTTCCCGGGCCGGCGCAGGGGGAGGGTCTCCCCCGGTGCGGAGCGGGGCCAATTCTCCGCAGCTGCGGCCCTCTGCGCGGCGACACGAGCGATCTCTGCGGGAACGAGCCACCGTGTGCCCGGGGCCCATATGGGACGTGGCGTATCTGTGTCGACCATGCGTGGCCACATCCTGTGTTTTGGAGCGGGCGCGCGAGCGGCTCCATAGTGTGAGAGTGATGATGGTATAATGGCTCACTACATACGATGACCTGCATCTTTTATTTTGGAGGGACGAATCCCATGGAAAGATAAATGACGATCTGTGGCGTTGCTACTGTTGAAAATGAGTCATTTCCGTTTTTAAACAAAGTCTTGTAAGAGTTACATATTTGGTGCATTTACAACAATAGACTTCTGTGGGTGGGGTTTAGTCATAATAAACATTCTGTGTCTGAGCTAAAACACCTCCAAGGTTTCAGCTTCTATTTTAACAATCATGTCTGATGTGATGTACTGTATAAAAGTGTGAATCTTAAAGGTGTGGGAAGATGCAGTTGTAGAAGTTAACATGATTCATGTTAACGAGGAGTGGAGTCCACGAGGAGTCGGTTTGCGCTTAATTTCAGGTTTCCGGCCGAGAAGCGCCGCTTCGCGTGCTGCATGTGCTCTTAGTCATCCGTCGCCGTGATCACAACTGGCAACGAAGGCGCGGCCCACACGTTACCTAGCCGTAACCCGCCGCCAGAGACGCTGACCGGAGAAGGCACGCGCGGGAGGAAGAGGGAAGCCGCGCGTCTCCGGAGAGCGCGCGCGCGACGGTGGAAGAGCGCCGGAAAGGAAGAGGGCACGGAATGGAGGAAGCGGCAGACGCAGACAAAGAGAATGAGTAAATTTGCTCTGACGTTTTAGAGTTTACACAAGAACGTGTCAGAACAGTTCGACCTGGTTGAGACTTTACAGGAAATGACCTCTATTACTATTCATGCGCTAAATATTTAGCACACTGGTACAGTTTGCGGATCCGCGGGCAGCGGGCGCGTTACTGTACTTCACCGCGCCTTTGAACGCATCTGTTCAGAGAAGAAGAAGAACCCCTGACTTTGCTGCGGGCTGCGCGCGCGCGAACATTCGCGTGACACAATTAGGGTTCAGTGAACGTCTCCGCGTTCGGTACCAGAGCGGCTCTGTTGTGTTGCCTGCCGTTAACTGTGCAAACACGGACCCGTCTCGTGTTCAAACTTGGTTTCTGATAATGAGACGATGTTATTACCTGAGGGGGAACAGATGGAGTGTGATTGTTGTGGTCTGGGACAATGTTCATGATGGTTTAAGGAGCAGTTTAAATAAGTAGGAGGTTAAAACTTTTATTAATGTGTCCATGTCCATAATCGTTATTAGATACTAGTGAATCTGAATGGATCCCACCTTCCATTCAGCTGCAGCCAGATATTTTTAGAGCAGCAAAGACTTTCTATTGGTCTTGTTCGCAAGCTGGTCCCTGAACGCCACCGCAGGAGGGACCGCGTGGCCGCAAAACAAGAGCTCGGCAGAAATAAAGGTGACAAAATGTTCTGTGACTCACCGCGAACACGTCGCCGTCACGGGGCCCCGGAGCATGTGGAAGCCGCGGCCGCGGCCGGAAAGAAATCAATCCAAGAATCTATGTCGCGCTTTGGAGGATACTCAGCAGAAACGTAAACAAACGGACACGAGTGTAATTAATGAGCATAATGCGCCAACTCCCCTGAGTGGTCATTTAAAATCCATCAGTTCCAGCTGAAGTCGTGTGAATGCAAACACACACACACACACACACACACACACACACACACACACACACACACACATGTGCATCCACCCCGTGCTCGCATGCACACGTCATCCGGGCTAATTCATTTCCTACGCCTGCCATTGTTCCGCGGCACAATTAGCCACGCTTTGTTTGTGCTAAGTGCATTTTCCTGACATTTTCAATTAGGAAAAATTGCAGCACAAACATAACTAATTAGGGGACAAGGATGAAGAGCACCTAGCTCTATCGCAGCAACCTAATTGGTGTAATTTACTCTGGTTTGTGTCGTGTAGCTTTGGGGTGATACAGGTAACAAATAGATTAATTGTATGATTAGCCCATCTGTTCTCATTCATGTGAGGCTGATGCTTCCTTCTTCGCTTCCAACCCCAGACCTGGATGTTTATTGCTTGCGACTGCAGCTATACTGTCTTTGTCCTCAGCTTCATGCAGGGCTTCCCCCAGTTTTGCTTCTCAGCTCTCCGTCCACCCCTCTCGTGCAATTGCTCCGCTCACACTTTTGTGAATGACATAAATATTCACGTGAGACATATGCACGTTTGAATATTCATGCCTTGCCTCATTACATAGTCCTCCTCCTCATCCTGTGAGCTGCACACTACTCCTGCAACCTTAATGAATTATTGGCACATGCTATTGTTTGTGCTTCATCTCCTCCCGCTTGTTACCACAGGCCTTTCTCTGAAGCGCGGAGTTTAGGGCCGGCCAATTTATACCCACATCCACTGACTGCACAGTTTGGCCCGCGCGCGTGTGTGTGTGTGTGTGTGTGTGTGTGTGTGTGTGTGTGTGTGTGTGTGTGTGTGTGTGTGTGTGTGTGTGTGTGTGTGTGTGTGTGTGTGTGTGGCTCAGGAGCACCGCATGCGTGGGAGAGAGCGTCTGCGTGTGCTCCCTGGGTGTTTCACAGACATGTGGAAGAAGACAGGGAATGAAAAACACGAGGCAGCCGAGAGAGACATACACAACGCCGGGGGTGAGAATAATGGCAGCGCCTGAATGAAAACATGTCAGAGCTAAGAGCGCGTCTGTCGCGTGTTCGCGCGAATGCAAATTAGAGGGGAAGGAGGAAAGAGTCGCTGGCGGAAAGTGGGAGAATCCACGTTCATACCGGGCGGGATAGTTGGATTACTAATGGATTTTCCTTATTGAGAGGCAGCCGCTAATGAGGGAGCAAGCAGAGAGAGGGCAGGCAGCGGGTCGCCGGAGTGGGTCAGAGGGAGGCGCGATTGCTATGCAGGCTGTGGGTAAGAGGGCCGGGATCAGCACTCTGGAAGGGATGGTGTAGAGGCAGTGTAATGAGCAGCACTCTGTACGTAACGCCGCCTAAATCCACGATGGTCATTTACCTGAGTGAAAGTGGGACTGAAGCCGCGTAGTGGCAAATTATAGTCTCACAGTGGCAGGTGTCGCCGGAGTCTCAACAAGTGGTGCGGGTTGAAATCCAGGCTGCCGAGCTTCGTTTGTGTCCTCCTCGGTGGGACGTGGCTCCGGTGCCGAGTCTCGGCTGCGAGATCATATCTAATAGAAGCCGTGACGCCAGCCATGAAAATGAGACCCACTTTTTTCCCGCGTGCAGCGATTCCCCCCCCCCGTTTGAGGAGGCGCGCGTCCTGGATAAGTCGCTCCGTTGCTGACAGCATTAAAAGCCGGGGCCAGAACGAGCAGCGGGAGCAGGTCTGTAACAGCAGGCGGAGGGCGGCGTGAAGCCCGGAGACCTCGTTAGCCTCCACCACCCCCCCCCCCCCACACACACACACACACACACCACCCCCCCGATCGATGGAGAACGACAATGCTGGGGGCCGCAGTCGGCCGACGCGTGCCAAACGCCCAACACACGCCGTGTCAAAGAGCAGCAGAAACACCCGGCGCCGCTCGGCCCGTCATGTTAAATCTTTGAGGTGTCGTGTTTGTGCGTCTTGCTGACTCTCGCCGGGGCTCCGCTTGTGACGGCACTCGTGTGAATTGAAGCCTCAGACATAAGAAGTTGGGATGAGGTGTCAAATAAACGGAAGGGTGCGACTGTCTTGGTGTAAAAATAGAGTGTGTGTGTGTGTGTGTGTGTGTGTGTGTGTGTGTGTGTGTGTGTGTGTGTGTGTGTGTGTGTGTGTGTGTGTGTGTGTGTGTGTGTGTGTGTGCTCTTTAAGGTAGTGAGGAACAGAGTAATGCACAGAATAACCACCAGGTTCCTCGCTCACATGCTGTGGAGCTAATACGTTAGCATGCAGGCTTGCAGCCCCATGGTTTTCTATGCTAGCTTGCCCTCTAGCTGCAGCGCCAGGGAAACGTGGACAGTAATTGATAGCGTTTTCATCTTTCACCCAAGTCATGTGAAAAGGAAAACAAATCAAAAGACTTTCAAGTGCGTCTCCCGTCTGATGGGATGCGCACGAGGGTTCGTGAGGTGATGAGCCAGGAGATGTTATTTCTAGAATCAAGCTTGACTTTCATTTCCGATCGAGATTTATTTTGGCGCTCTGATTTCTCTGACTCCGAGGTTGTGGGTCAAGTGCTGGCAAGTGATTTAGAGGAAGAACAGCTGCTTGATCCAAAGGGGACTTAAAAAAAAACACAAGGAATAAATAAATAAATCCGACTAAGTGTTTTTTATTTTTATCCATGAGGATCCTGTTAAAGATGTAGCAAAACCACAGGCGCTTGTGAACAGCTTTTGTTTGTGTGCAGAGAAAGTGGAGTGAAACCGAGGCCCGACAAATTCCTTGTTGCTTGTGACGCCCATCACGTAGTCAGAGATTGGGGAAAAAAAAGAGGATGTTGCCACTTTGTGTGTTTAAACTAATGAACTTCAGCAATTTTGCTATGAAAGGAGGATTTAAGTGCTCTGGACAAGGTCGGGACTTTTGGGTGACTGCAGCATCAAGTCGTGGTCATTAAGACACGCGGGGCTGTAACAGTCTAAGAGACACAGGTTAATTAGCGGGATTCCTCGCCACCGTTGCCCTGCACCAGCGACTAATTTAATGGCTTTATTACTGCAGCTTTCTGCCTAATTAAATTGCTCTAATCTTATTTGCAAAGTATTGGGAGGTGTAAGTTCAAGGTACTCCCACGAGGTTTGTCACAGCGCTAAGACATGCAAACTCACAGCCCGGACGCGCGCGAGCATCCATTAAATGTCCGCGCCGACCTAATTAAACTGTCAGACGAGGCTGCGGAGTTGTTTGTGACAGCGGGACGCTACTGTATGCGGTGTCATGGCGACGGTGGGACCCCCCCCCCCAAAAAAAAAAAACTAGACAGAGTGAAATTAAAAAGCAGCCAGTGGTGGGTGTTCATCCCTCCGGCAACAGGCGGGAGAGAGACTCTGCTCGGTCGGAGCGGTGACAGAGAGCCCCCGTCAGACGGACCGTCACTCACCGTAATGGTGTCACCAGCTGAACGGCGCCGCCGGTCGGAGCCCCCGGTGCCGCCTGTCACGCCAACTGGTTCCCAGTCAACACAGTCACTTAGCATCTCTGCTACAGGATGCTCAGCGTTCGGAGGCTAGTTGAGCTTTTACCGAAACGTGTTAGTTTGAGCTCGGGGGTTTTTCCACACTTGGAACCGTGATCTCCATCCGTTCCTGGGGGTCCGGGGGTCACACAGGGCAGTGGAGGCGGCTCTAATGTTTTAACCTTCTCATTTTCATTCATTCTAAACGCGGAGATCAAAGCGTTAATATAATGCGCCACAACTCAAAAGAGACGATAATGACGTGGAAGTAAAATTAAAGGCGCTAAAAGCGAGACACATGCTGTTTCTGAGCAACAAATTACAGCAGCAAACTGATGTTTGTATAAAGGTGTGAGCCCTTTCATTTCCTTCTGTTTGTCTAAAAACAAACAGCAGCGTATGTTTTTCACTGTGCCACTCTTCATTTAACCCAAATGAAGTTAAAAAAAACTCAATACTAAACACTCCTCAAGATTTATTAGCTTGTAGCATCGCTCTCAGCCCGATAACTTGATTTATTCGGCGTTGTGCCCGTTCCTCCGTATAACGCGCCGTCGCGTGCGTCTCCGCTCTCTTTTAGGATCGGGGTTTTTCCACGAACCTGCAGATGGCTGCTCATCAGCCCGCCGCCTGAAGCCACTGGGTTTATGGAGGTGCTCGCACCTGCTGATGATCAATGAATCAAGGGCTGATGATTAGCAGCATCTGGCTCCTGCAAAAACGGCCACGTGTTGTTGTTTGTCTAATGCTGAGCCCTGCTACAATTACATAGGACCTCTTTAACAAAGAAAATTTAATTGCTATATTTTATGATTAATCTTACCTGTAGGAACGTCAGCATCATCCAGACAATGATAAAACAGGCCTCGACTTGTCAGGACGAGCGTCTGTTGTTTCATCCGGGTAATTTATTGTCGGGCCGCTGAAGCTTTGCCCTTCTGAGGACATTGCCATTCACGCTGATAGGATTGGCAACAGGGTGTGACAGGTCTTATTGCTGACGGACAAGCAGTGAAACGCTGGAGACAGCCGCAACCTCCTCAAGTCACCTGGCTCCTGTTCAGAGCCAACAGCGAGAGGACGCGGTGGAGGCTCAGCCTCCAGCAGCCTGTTGACTCTATGGCTGTGGGTGGTGTTTCCTTATTTCCTTATATAACGTGATATAAAAAGCAGCCTTATTGTGGATATTGTGAGAGAAGACCATGCACGTTGGCCGAAACCTGTATTCATGGACGTATGAGAATCGGTGATTTGAAACTTAATTTAAGCCAGGGGATATTTTGATGCAGCGGCATACGGCTGCATCTCCATCCTCAGTTTATTGCATTTCCATCCATCGCCCATTGTTTGCTCCCTCCTCGGGATCGATAAAGTTAATCTTACTTTAACACTCGACCTCCTCTCTCACCACACACACACACACACACACACATTCGCACACATACACGCACTGTTTATTGACGTACACATCGGTACTGGGGAGACAGAAGGACACGCGCCCATGAACACAGGCACGCAAACACATCCCATAGCCAAACATATGTCTCATCCTGGTAAACAAACATAGACACACACACACACACACACATTGCAGACTTTTAAAGAGAAGAGAGAAGCCTCTTAAGTTCCAGCACATTGCATTTGCGATGAGACCAGCGGGCAATCATCGCCCATCTCCGCCAGTGAAATGAGCCCAAAATTGTGAAGAGAAGAAGGCCGTTTTGACAGGCGGGGTACAAATACAAGGCGATAGAATCTCAATGAGGCCTGAAAGAGAGAATGCATAAATAGATTAGATTGAAGGGACTGGCGCCACACAGAAAGCAAATCTAATTATGAGGCGTCTGTGTCTCCTGATTTTCGAATAGGGGAAGCTCATCTCTACTCAGCGGAACCTGCTGGATCCACTCGGACAGCAGAAGCTGTTGATGGAGGACGAGAGAGAGAGAAAGAGAGACAGAGATGCATATATTTCATCTTCAAACAGGGAAAATGTCATAGTGAGCAACCCAGACAATGGAGCCGGCGTCATTTGAAAGGAGAAATAGGCATCCAGCTGTAATAAATATGGCAGATGTTTAGGCTGCGGCGGAACCTGTAATGTTCCTGACCGAGCTCGCATGGAGAAACAGCACGGCCAATTAGGATTTGTCTGATGTCGGGAAAACAAAAGGTTGCGAGTCCTCCTTTATTCTCTCCGCAGTGCGACTTCCCCCTCGGTGATGAGATTTCCACTGGGCTAAACTCTGCAGCAAAGTGGGTTAATGGAGCACTTACTGTCTCCATGCTTTTGCTTAAACCAACTTATCTGGACGGACTCCATTTTCTTAATTTAGCCAAATATAGTCTGATTGCCACGTTTAAGCCTAAATGAAAAGCCACCTCACTGCGGGGAGTGTAGAATGTGTGGCGATTTGAGGATTCTATATAGCAATTAAAATACATTTTAGAGTAATTATTCCGAATCGAGCTGCTCCTCCAAGGGAAGTGTAATGCATGTATGTAATTGAAGTATCCCAGCATCGTAATGGCTCAAATAATTAAATATGCATTAGAGGAGCGGGGTCGCTATCAGTCAGTAATAGTGGGTTCTACTGCTCCGGGTCACAGCTCGTCTGGGCTGCGTTGAAAGTCTCTTTTAGATTTAGTCCATCGCAGTGTTTCCCTAAAAACACAGAGGCTAATTTACTGAGCAGACAAAAAACACTGGAGTGTCACTGTGAGTGCGGTGAGTAACTCCGGGGTTCATTATGATTATGTGTATTATGCCGCATCCATCAGGGGATCCCTGCATCCAGCAGGGATGTGGATGACTCAAAGGCAAAAGGGGGGGATTCTGGAGCTCCGCTGCCTTCATGCAGCAGATCTAAGATATATATATAGATATAAACGCTTACAGCGCAGCGCTAACAACTCAATTAAAGGGTGAATTGAATTAAAACGCAGGCGGTCTCCATATGTTTCTTTTTGGAGGCTCACCTGTTGAGGCGCTCGTTGGGCCGGGCCCGTCCTGGCGGTGCCGGTGACCCAGCGGCCCCCCTGCGGTGATGGACGACCCCTCAGCGCTTTGAATAATGAGAAAGAAACTCGTGCACACAGCAAAAGAAATAATCACAGCAGAACCAGCTCTGTTCTATTAACTTCTGCTCGCTACTTCAAGGATATTATATATAATTCACTCTGAAGCAGAAGAGGGTAAAATGAAAAATTGATTTGCGGGATGTATCGTTTTTTTTTTTTTTTTCTATCAAACACACAGCTGCCATTTTTGTTTCAGCGATGAGAGGCTTGAGGAAGAAAGACTCAAACGAGGGTTTAATTGGACAGCATGCGGCCACAACTGCTGCGTCCTTTGTGTTAATATAGTCGTCACATCAACATACGCACAGCTGTAGAATTCCTAATGTTCATAAAACGCTCTCGCCGGCACGTTGGCATCTAGTCAGTCATTCCAAACTTCCCCGTGACCTCTGACCTCCCCGCTGCCCCCCAGGTGGAACATTCGTGCCGCGCTCTTGCCGGTGACCTCCACCGCCGCCTCCCGCCCACGCTCCCGCCACCGCTGTCCGCGGTGATGGAGTGGCTGGCTGGGAGGTGTAGTCCGGTCACCCAGGGTGCAGCTGTCCGCCGGGTGGGTGAGTGATAGCTAGCCAAGGGGGTCCTCCGGGCACCAGGTGGAGCCGGTGACTCCGTTGCTTGGTCAGTGTTGCAGCTCTGACCTTCAAACTTGTGTCCGAGCGTCCAAAAACACTCTTTCTGCCGTAGTTATTGTTTCAAGGCCCGAGCCGTATTCACAGAGTTAACATTCTGATGAATTATGGGTAAAACCAAATACGTCACAGTCCTTCAGCCGGGACCCTGTGGGCTGTTGAGCACTATTACAGTCGTCATGAGCTGTGAAATCCAAATTCACATCAGGCTCCGGTGCATTATTGAATTCAATAAAGTCTACTCAAACTTCATCAGCGATCCCACTGATATTGACAAGGACTCTTGACGGTCCTAACATATATTCATCACAGAATCCATCAATAGCGGCCCCACAGTGCTGCCTTTGTTTACAAAAATAGCTTGCATGTTTCTGTCTCACAAAAAGACCCCATGAGTGTTGTTTGACTTATTACGCCTCGAACCATATTTCACCTCGGCACTGGCAGCTGTAAACACTCGCTTCGCACACTCTGTTTCTCGGAGTGAACCCAAAGCTTTCATAACAACTTTCCTCTGCGCTGTTTTTTTTTGTTTTGTTTTTTTTTTCGTCCAAAATACGGACGGATTCTAAAGCTGATTTTCATGAATTAAAAACGCTCCAGCGTGAATCCGGCAAGTGGATGAGAAACTCGGGGTGGGGAGAGTGATTAGGCAGAGCTCTCTCCCTGCTCATCTCTACAATTAATTATGATAAGCCCTCAAGCAAGGCACTTAAACCTGTTTATGTTTAGGTTTAAGACTCTGGTTATCCTATTATCCTGCCTCGTGTTAATATGTGCGATGTAGCCATAGGAAGCCCGGTGCTGCTGGAAAAAAAAGGCATGCGTGGTCAGCAAACCGTTGTCGAACAAATAAAAAGGGAAGGGAGGGAGAGGGAGGAAGAACGTTATCTCAGATCAAGGATAAGCCGAGCCGCCTGTGCCCGCTCCTCTCCAGCCCGATGCTGAAATCCAACACCAGCTCGCCAAATAAGCCTTGAGCCCGCGCGCTATTTCCCTGAGCCGCAGACCTTGACCCCGAGCGCCACGGGCCCAAACACACCCGCTCCGCCTCGGTATCGCGGCCGGCGCCGAGGAAGCCCGAGCAGATAAGACATGATGAATGCAGATTGTTTGTGGTGTGACAGACTCATTCGTTTACAGTGGGATGGTGCCTTCAAGAGGGCCGACGCGGTACAATCCCGAGTCTCCGGGAGGATGAAAGAGTGTGGGGGGGGGGGGTAGGAAAGGGTAAGAAGGAGAATTGTGAAGTGTCACAGAAACAGAGGGAAGGAGACACGGAGGAGTGTGTGTGGAAATAGCGCTCAGACTAGAGGACAAGGTGACACCGAAAAACACAGATATCACAGTAGCGGCGAGAAAAGTCCATTTTTCCCTTCGGGCAGGTAGTAAGCAGAAAGAAATTGAAATAAGAGGCGCGAGAAACACAGAGTGAGCCGAGAACAAAGGGGAGATAGAGATAGTAAGATGCATCCAGCACGTTCTCGTGTTTATAATCTGGTGGCTTTTATCGCCGGGCTGCAGGATTTATGCCTTTTCCCCGACACACAGACAAAGCCCCGTCTGATACTCTCCATGGCAACGGAGCGCGGTGACTAATTTTAGGGTTGCGCTTTGGATAACACTTCAGTTATTAAATACCCGCCCGACAGCTCCCATGCTGCGCCCGCTCCGAGCGGCAGCCTCGGCCGACGGCTCCGTATCGTCCGCCTGCTACGCTGTTGCCGCTTAAAGCCGCCCCTCGTATTCACGTGTAGCATTAGCGCCGCGCTAATCGACCAGACGCTGGATGGTGTGCGTTCAGCGTGAGGGTTTGTGGTGACAAACACAAACATGGATGGCGGGTGGAGAGTTAGCCTGTGGCTAATGTGGCTAATGTGGCTACTTTACCCTTATTAGAATGATGCAAACTGAAAACAAACAGGGACTTGACTTCATCAAGGTGACAATCACCCATGTAAAGCAAAGACAGTTATTGAGCCCTTTTGTTTCTACTGGTGGTAAATGAGCCACATTTACACCCGACCAATGGAAGGTCTGTCCAGCTGGATGTGGTTCCACTCACACCGCATGACATCGTGGTGTTGACGTGTCCAGCGGAGGAACCCACGCGCCAATTAGCAGCTCTGTGATCAGCCGTGACAAACGACTTAGCTTGACTCTCGCCTAGCGGTGTGTTAATTAGAGGCGTGGAGCTGGTTCGCGGCGCTCATGAGGAGTAATATCCTGATACACGGAGCAGGAAGACGCCTCCGTTGCCGCCGCCGCCGCCTGAAAAGGTCACGGCGTGTTTACGCCAGGTTACATGAGGACGAGCGACGCGGCTTCAAAGTGATCGTGAGCGGTCGTAGCACTGCAGGTTTCAGGTGTCGGGACGATCAGGTGAAGAACTGGGGGAATAATTGTAGGTTTAAAACGTTTGGTGCCTCATGTCACTGCCATGACAAAAGTAGAACATGAGGACAACGCTGCTGTTAATTGGGGGGAGTGAGAACTTACAGCTTCCTCTTTCTATCCGTCTTGTCAGGATCACATTTTGGCATTTTTTTTCCGTCTCACATATGGTAATTAATCGTGTAAGGTGACTCATGCCTCCATCAGAGAGCTTCCTCCACTATATTTACAGCACATAGAAATATACCTGATCAGAGTAATTTGTAGTTTTGGTACGTAATTAATATAGGTTCTCTTATTTAAGGCCTAATGAACTGTGAAAAAGATGAATCTCCCTTTCCATTACACATATCTTCCATAACACCAGCCTTTTAATGCTCAGCTTACGTAAAGCACCATCGCAACGATCGACAGGTAAATTGATACCTTCAGCCCAGCAACCCGCAATTGTTGACGCATTACCATGTCATCAATATTTAAAGTTTCCTCTCGCGGGTTAACCAAAAACAGACGGGTTATAATGGGCTGCAGTCTGTGAAATATTCAGACAGCGGCCGTCGGAGGCCGGGTGGTGATTTAGGCAAACGCTCCGCGGCAGTGGCATCTATTCCTCCACCACCGGGAGGGCACACGTCCCCACTGACTCCAGACCCGCAGAAGAGTCAGACATTATGAAGGACAATTGGCAACTAGTGAAAATTTAACTAGAGCCATGAATTAATCAATAAAAGAGGGAGGATAAATGAAGCAGGCCAGGCACCTAAATGATGGCGGGGGAGGCCCCGTGGCCCGCTGCTACACTTACCTGAATAAATCATTTCCTGTGAAGGCCTGACGTGTCCTGAGGAGGAGCAAGTGCTCCCAGACTCCCAATCTTTTCCCCGCAGGTCTTTGCTGTGTCTACTTCAAGGCCACGGCAGAGTGCGGGAAGCTGAGTCTGTATTTTCACCTTTTCCAAAATAGACTCACTTGGAATATTTATGATGCGCAGAACGGGTTCATTCCTTATGGGAGCCAATTTGGGGAACACTCTGCATGTCAATGTCATGCAATTAGCTCCTCCATCTGATTGCTATGTACGCTGGCATGTTGGGACTTTGTTAAGGTCTTTGTTAGTTGTAATTGTTAGGGTCTCAACTTTCACGAGGAGCGAGTTTGATATTTCTTATTCCCGCAGGCACCTCGAGTCATACTTACACTGTGCCTTGACTATAATTACAGCTTATACCAGTGCTTAATACGCTGGCGTGGAATCACAGGAGGTTGCTGGGCCTCCAACTCTCAGCGTTTGGGGTTATTATGCAGTTTGAGGCACTTAATTACTAGCCTGCACACCAAGATTGTTACAGTGTTGAGACTAGGCAGACTAGTAGCCAATAGCATCATGTTAGCATATATTAGCAATAGCATGTGTTTTGATAGGTCTGGTCACTCAGAAAACCCGGCAAACCCACAAACTACTTCCTGTGTTGGAGGTTGACCGGCCCTGAACCCCCCCCCACGTCAACGCCTGCATCCAGAATCATCCAGATTTTCGTCTACGTCGCGCACCCGCTCGCGTTCGTGCTTGCTTTTTTGGCCAAGCGAATGTGAAAATCGAAACTCTGAAGGCACCTGGCGTGGTAATTGGCAACTCGAAGCCCTGGCAGGGATGGATCTGCGGGAACTAAGTCCTCGTCGAATTGAAAGCGCATGCTTGTGGAAAGGGTTGCGGCGGGGGGAGGACGGCACAGACAGAAATGCAGTACTTTGGACATGTGCCTAAGAGAAGATGTAGCTGTTTAGAGAACAAAGCGGAGGTGAGAAGGTCCAGAGAGTCCACCACAGGCCTGAGAGTCATGCTAATAGAGGCTTGAAACGAGTCAAGCCTACCTCTGCTTTCGGAGCCGGGTCTCGGTCTACGTAGCGGGTCGTGGCAGCACAGCACAGAACCTCCTGGGCATTGTTCTCTTCTATCTAATCCTCAGCGCTCAGCGGAGCACGGCAATCGCTCCTCTCCACACCCTGCCACAGATCTCCACCCGCGATTACGCCCTAAATCAAATGAGTCCAGGGCTGGGAGACGGAGGGGGGGGGGCAGTTAAAGCAGGAGGAGCGGGAGGAGACAGGGACGGCTTGGCAGATGTGCATACAGATTCATCATGCCGGCGCTGGATGCGAGACGTCTGACAGGAAGAGAGAGAGAGGAGCACATTGAGTGATTTAGAATTCATCTAAAGCCTGTTGGTTTAGAAAGGGCATTCATGCAGAGAAATGACTTGAGCATTTTTGCAGAGATTGGGTGTGAACAATAGTGCACGTACAAAAGATACATCCCTTGGAGCTGAAGCAACAATTTTTTTTTTTACCTTTTTCATGCAAATGGCCCGCTGAGATCTACATTTCAGCCGCACAGAGGAGAAAACTAGGATGATACCCCGCGAAGACAGACAAAGAGGAGAGGTTAGGAATTGAAATGGTAAATGATAGATCACACGCGGACGGCGGATTAGCGGCGGGAACGGCGGCGGCAGCGGAACAAAAGGGGCCGGAGGAGAAACCGTAAACCATTTACCGTCCTGCAGATTTCTAGACAGGAGATTTAGTTGTTTCAGCTGCAAACAAGCTGCTGTGGGTTTGTAAAAAAGTGCCACTGGTGTATTGACGCACTTTCTATTACACCGTCAGTCTCACAATTAGCAGTTTATGGAGTTCCAGCATTTTTGCACATGTTCATTCTATCCTACTGTAAAATGAGTATAGAATGCAGCAGCTCTGGACTCAGAGACGCACGAGTTAAAGCCCAGGTTCTCGTCTGTATCAGTCCCACGTGTGGATCTGTTCCCACAGCCCACATCTGTGGGACGGATCTCGTCTGAGTCCACAATCCTTCTGTGATGAAACGTGCCGAAGCCGGCGAGAGGCTTCAATTGGCTGAGTTGATCAAATCGAACGGGTAACGTCTGAAGTTGGAGTCTTTTGACTATAAAGTTCCCTTTCTGCGTTTCCCTGGGCAGCGCTTCCCCCGTTGAGCGCCAGTGGACCGATGCTAACAAAAGAGGGAACGTTGGACTACAAAGGCAGCAACTTTGGGAGACATCCGCTTAATATGAGTAATTCAGAAGCTGAAGACTTTTATTGTTATAGGAAAAAAAACTTTATTTTATGACTGGGCGCACGGGGACGAGTGTGGATTTTGCTTCCCGTCGCTAACGCTGGAGCCCACTCTCTCGATCCAACTGGGTTGAGATGGTTAAACCTGGCGGGGGACGACGGGGTGAGTGCCCGCGGGCGCCCCCCTCCCCCCGGCTCCCGTGGGGGGAGGGGGGAGACGGAATGAAGAGATGGGTAGTGAGAGGAGATAAGGTTCATTAGAGGAGGAGCGCCGGCACAAAGCCTAATCTCCATTTTAACCTTACCTTTAGAGGAAGGCCACAGTTGCCGCGGCGATAAAGAACTAGTGCAGCCCTCAGGTACGCGCGGCATACTGATTAATCCGCCGGCGCGGCTATCGGCTAACGCCGCGGCGGTGAATCACGCTGGGCCGCCTGCTCTCCCGTCCCGCGCTCCCGTCCAGTCTTTGGGTCCATCCGTCTCTCCCTTCATGAGGGCAGAATAGGTGCCTGGGGCCCGTGATGACACAGGGGGGCGTTAGTGTTTTGATAAGTATTGACATCAATCATATAAATCTGGTTTTAATGACCAAGCGGCCTGGACTGCGGACGTTTGTCAGAGAATCCAGAGGGTGTGAGGGACCGAACTAAATACTGTGAGCGTGTTGGATTCACACTGACTCATCGAGGGGAGTTCGCTGGTGTTGTGTTGTGTTGTCTCCTGTTTTCTTGATGAAACTAAACGGAGGTGAGACCCACGGAAAGGAGCACCCCCCCCACACACACACACACACACACACACACACCCGTCTGGCTTGATGTATGGTCCCATCGGCTCCATATAATTAGGACGAGCTGTGGTCTTGTCTTGCCGTGGAGCCAGGCAGCGGGGTCAGGCGTGGAACCCGCGTTTCCACCTGGCTCCTGAAGGCACCGCTTCCCCGGGTTCACTCATTATTATGGAGAGAGTCGCCCACTGTTCAGCAGATGCGCTCGCTGCCGCTCACTGGTGATTACATCCCTTGTTGTACCACTCAAGTGTTTACTATTTATTCAAATCAAACACTGAATCAAGACTAAAGAATAGGATTAGTAATGCAGTCACTTAAAGGCTACATAACACAAGCAACACAAGCAAATAGCTTCGCCTGCACAACTGTTATCAAGAGGATGTTGCTGTTTGGGTATAAACAGTCAGGCTGAAAACCACTTAGGACTGAAATGTGAAGCTGCAGCAAATGTCCAAGGAAACAGAGTGAACCTGAACGCATCACAACTGGCAGAAAGGACAGGAAAGACATGGATGTGGCTTATAGATGAATATAATCTGTCTTATTATCATTAACTTTTTTAATTTCTCTAACTCCTGCTTTAATGTGGACAGAACTCATCGCTCACCTCCCCAGAGGCGGCGACTGCCTCATCCATTGCACTGAAGGGGCCCGTCTGTCACCTTGGAACGTCTCACCGTCTTTGCCGTGGCCTCCCCTCGGTGTCCTTTACGCTGATGAGCCCTGAGCCTCGTCGGCCGACTCACCCGTCTCACCCGTCTCAACCGTCTCACCCATCCAGATAATGGCTTTTCTGTCAGCAGAGTCTCATCATGCTCTGATGCCGGACTACATCACAGCTGAACCACCCTCAACCACCACCATCGCCCTCTTTGTGCTTCTTTTATTTCTCCTATTGACATATTCTATATGTTGAGAGGAGGAAGGTATAAATATTTGTTCTGTTCCTGTATGTGCTCCCTGTTGCATTTTTGAGCCCTTTAGAGTGAATATTCCAGCGTGTCTCTGACAGACACTGAACTTGAGGCCGCTGAAAGGAATTCACCAAACCTCAGACGGACGCAGGTGCTGCACTTCATTCCCCGCATCGATTCATTATTCAGACGTGACCTTTTTTATTTTTATTTTTTTTCCTCTTTAAAAGTGGCCCCGTCGCACATTTTGCCAGCGAGCCAGATTGGTTGACGCCTTCAAAAAAATGCAAGGCGCAATAGACAATTCCGCAAGTGGCACTCTCCATTTCTGCGTTATTGAAGGGGAATAGGATCTACGGTGTGTGTGTGTGTGTGTGTGTGTGTGTGTGTGTGTGTGTGTGTGTGTGTGTGTGTGTGTGTGTGTGTGTGTGTGTGTGTGTCCAGGCTGAACCTTTCATGTGCTCTGCATGGAGGCCTCGCCCCACGTCAGGTGTCACGCGCCGGTCGACCTCCGAGCTCGAGCGGCTCAGCTGGACCTTAAAACCCGTCCCGTCGCCTCGCTCGTGGCCGTCGCACACAAAAGTTGCGTGGCTTTGCACCAGGTGCACGCCCAGGAGCATGTGCAGGCTTCTAAGCACACAACACTTGATCCCTCAAACGCTCCCGCCCCCGGTTCCTATTTCATTTCCCCCAGAGTGCATTTATTTCAGCACGCACATGTTTACTCAGATGAAAGTGATAAAGGGCCATTCCGGAGCTTTTGCTGCATCTAACGCACAACAATGTGTTTTATTAAAGGAGCGGCTGCACCATAGAAACAACCTCCAGTATGTGTTTCATAAATACTAAGTATAAAAAGCGCCTTCTGTTATCAATAAGCTTTTTTCTCTCTGCGGTCATGATGTTTTTTTTAACTCGGCAGACGCCGTAAACCTGCTTCATCCCAGCAGATTGAACCGCGGGGAGGAAGATGGAATTCCATCTACTGAACGTAAACCCATTTTCAATTACACAAAAAACCCCTCAACTAGCGTGTTTGCTCTCTTTCCCCCCGTGCGTGTTTGTGTCCTTGTAAAGGAAAGGGATTGCTCTAAAATGCAATCCGCTGTTTGGACAAATGGGGGGAGAAATTGTTACATCCCGACACGTTCGGCTCAGTGAAAGTCAGACGGGATCGCTCAGTGTTTTACTCCATGTCCTGATGAGGTGAGGGGTGCCGTCCATTCCGATTCCATTCTGAAAAACAGTCTCGCTCCAGTTCCACATGACGCTTTGAGTGCAACAGGGAATTAGTGGCAGATATGGATGAAACAGTAGCTAACGATTTGCTACACACAGAACTAGATAATATAGAATTTGTCAACATGTCTGAGTCAGTTTGCATCAGTGAAGTGAGTAAGCTGCAAAACTGGGCTTGTCAAGTAAACACTCTCTGATGTCAGATGTGAACAACAAGTCATTAATACTAAAATGCATGTTATTATTATTATTTATTATTTATAATCATTTCTCCTGCTCGTATGTATGTTTCACTCTTCCACTTCTTCGGCGGCTTTTCCTCCACTTGCCTGCACGTAAATCTTGAGCTAAGTCTCTTTGCGTTCTTAGATCGTCCGCACTCTAATTGTCTCGTCTGTGCTGTTGGTGCAACGCCGCCCTGCTCTCTCCCATTGCATTGGGTTGAGAGACGTTCAAGGACCCATCCACCCGTAGACGTTGAGGCTTCAAGGAACAAATGTGGAGCCCGTTCCGGTGCGAGGGAACGTAGAGAGTTAAGCGATGGCCAGAGTCGTTAGGGAGAATGACGGTCTGGGTGACATTTTGCAGAATTCCATCCAATAGTTCTGAGGATATTTCAGTCTGGCCCCAAAATGATGGCTGGAGTGAAATAGAGGACAGATTGCCACCAGCACAGCGAAAATAACCCAGACGTCCCTACTTTGCTTTGAAATCACGACTCTTCTATTGAAAACGCGCGGAATATAAATTGGCTGGAAACATAACTGTTCACGCTGTTACACGTCGGTTTCTGCCTTAAGGGAGAGACAGACTACGTGTCAGAATAACAGAAGAAACCGTTCGTTTCGTTTGAACCGCACTGTATTTTTAAAGCCGTCTTTTAGACGATGAGTCACAGACGCGCAGACAGATTATGGGATGGAATCGATCAAACGATCGACGATCTTATTGTTTGGGGGGAAAACGCGCGCGCGCGCCTCACAAGTCTGTCCCTTCGAGCCCCGTGCGACGTCATACTGGGAGCGGCTCCAATTGAAACTTCAAATCCATCTTTTCCCTTTGGTTTCTAATTAGCAGCTAACAGATGATGCGTCCCGGAGACAGAAGGCGCAGCGCGTGGCGCGGTGCACAGCAAAGCCTCTGGTGACTGAGATCCACCCCTTCTGCCACCCACTTCTCATGATTTCCAGATTTTTCAGGTGAGCGATCCCCCCCCTCCCCCCCGCGCGCGCGCGCGCGCAGATCAGGGTCAGGCTGATCTCGGTTAAACTCCTAATAAGCCCCATTTCACGGCATGCGGCCAAGAGATTAGATCTGGCAGGGCGGGCGAGGACCAGTGCTGAGGCTACGGATCTGCAGGCTAAGCTGGGAATTGGACACGGGACACTGGGAATTGGACACGCTTCCGGTGTCCACGCGTCGGCGAGGGCCTCGCCGCGCGTGGACACCGGAAGCGTGACTGCAGGGATCCCCAACTGCGGCACCGCACCGCGGACCGAGCGTTTACGTTTATAGAAAGACGCGCGTCGCCACGTGTTGCTGGACTTTACACCGGCGCCGCGTCGTGCGAGGTGTGATTTTCCGGCTGGAGCTGCGGCGGCGCATGAATCGTATTCCACACGAAGCCAAAGGCGCGTTCTCACCGCCCAGAGCACAGGGGCAGGTGACTTGACATATGGCTTTGAGGGAGCTTAATAGGCTCTGAGCAGAAAACACATTATCCACAGTGGACCAAGTCCACTGAGGGATGATTTCCATTATGAAAGCCTTTAATTCCGCTGATATGAGTAGGAGGGATGGGGGGGTGGAATTTGGAAAAATGCTTCAAGAGCAGAGCAGCGCACTCGCTGCCTGGCTCGCGTCGAGGCGGATGATGTGTTCGAGGCTCGACTACGCCTGACTGGCACCGAAGGGGGAATGTGATTGTGTTCCGTTCCCTGAATACAGCTCTGTGAGTGAATACATTATTCAAATGGCTGACCATCTGACCTGACTGACTTTTGTCTGTCTCTCCGCCTGTTGCTCACTTTCTGCTAAATGCGTGCACTTTACCCTCAGCGCCACTCTTAAAGTCTGCAAATTAATGCATTTGCAAAGTGAGAGTTATTGGGAAAGGATGACATCGGTGTTTTGGCTTCAACATTACAACTATATTAGGATAATTTTAAGGTGATCTTGTTCGCGCTAAACACACACACACACACACACACACACACACACACACACACACACACACACACACACACACACACACACACACACACACAGAGCACGGCAGCACATTAACAGTGAGTGTTTGTTTTTATTCTACTCATCAATAATAACAGATAAACGCTGAGTGGATTTACCATAAACACTAAATTAACACCATCCACCCAGGCAATAAATTGTCGACTCTGTCCCTGAGAAGCATTGCAAACCTTTTTCCCCTCACAATGCACCTGTAATTTATTTACCCAGTTTATTGTTGTGCTCTTCAGCGGAATGAGTCGTGGCCATTTTCACTGCCGTCAAGCTGTATTGTGAACGTCATATTTAAAAAATCGATCTTTTGTGAACGTGCAGCAGCATCCCTATTAACTGTGTGTACATACTACCCCCTAGCGGCCAGGGGGTGTAACTGCAGTCAGGCTAAATTAAATTAAATAATTCAATTGATTGACAGACAGGAAGGCAGAAGAAAATGCATTTCCCGCTATATATACCATAAAATACTCTACAGATCAAAATCACTTCTTTTTAAATCTATTATAAATTCATGTACTCATCACTGAAACTAATTTAAGGGCATCTTACCTGTAATATGAATATGTTGCCCAAAATATATTTCTAACAACCTTTTGACTGACAGTGGTTGTGTGTGTTTAACCAAGTAACTAAAAATGTGCCTCTGCAAACATGACCTGAGGATTATGTTGTTTGTGATCTCTCAAGAGAGGCACATCTCAAAGCCTGTGTATTGTTTGCTTGTGCAACCTGTAGATGTGAAGGGCCCTTATGAGCTGAAACAGATTAGACCCCCCCCCTCCCAATATGTGAGCTCATTTAAGCTCCTCAGCTTTGCATTTCTAAGAAATACTTCAGACCCACTAGACATGGTCCTCAATTGACTTTTCCTTTCTGCTGAAAATGTCTGTGATGCAGGTTCCACTAAAACGCCCATCAGCAGTTGCGGGAGGCTCTTTCCTCTCAAAGTACAAAAGCAAACATTATGCTGGTGGAATATGAGCAGAGGAGGAAACCAAAGAGGTAGGTTTTATGAGGACCTAGAACTTTTTGAGCTATACACAGATACAGTTGCATAAACATATATCAAAACATCACAATATCTAAAAGTGTCACTAGCTTTGATTCACGGGCGGCTGAAGAGGCAAAATGAGACCTGAGAATTTTTTTCTAAGGAAATAATTAGTTTTCTCCTCTTCCTCATATGCTTCTCACCCAGTGTCTCTGTTGTTGCCTAGTAACCAGCCAGGGTGAAAACTCTGTGAACTTGTTTTACAGCTAGGTATAGTGGTGCCAACATCGTCGTCACTATCACCATCATCTCTCTCTCTCTCTCTCTCTCTCTCTCTCTCTCTCTCTCTCTCTCTCTCTCTCTCTCTCTCTCTCTCTCTCTCTGCTTTTGAAGGTTATTGATGACAAGAAGCAAGCGAGGCCCGTTTTGAGACATGTGAGGCTTTTTGAGGCTTTACCTCAGTGCATGGATCCAAGAGTCTCAGTCCAGCAGCAGCACCTGGCTGATGATACAGAAATGAGATTGACATAGTAACTATGAGTAAAGCAGTAAGACACAAGTCCCTTTCTATCATACTCACATTTATAACCACGTGCCACATGCCTGTTTAGGAAACATATACAGACACATTAAAAATGTTGCATGTAGCGATAGTGTCATAGTCTTGTATGCGGTGACACTTTTTTCACCACATACTATAACACTATTTTCAATTACATACTAAAAATAAAGGAGGAAACCAGTTAAGTGCTATAAGTTTATGAACACAATACTAGGCATGCAATTGCAATCAAGTTATTGTGTTTTTTACTATGATGCTTTTTTTACCACACACTATACTATGAAACTTTTTTATCACGTTATACTATTAAACTTTTTTATCACATACGATACTATGATACTTGTTTTAACCATATCCTATATTATGACCTTTTTTAACCATATACTATGCACTTTTTTATTAAATGTGTTTACGTTCTCTTCCTCCTGGTGGAATTAATGCACCAAATCCAGGCAGTAGCGGGTCCTTTACGCTGAGACCCGCAGAGATAAAGATATTCCAATGAAAGAATTCCGCTGTCCACAAGGTTGCGCTAATGCACATGATGCCATTTGCTGGGCAGCAGCGGCAAAATCATTACAGGTGCACAAAGGATGTAGGTCTAATACAAAATTTACATATTGCTGTTTCAATATATACGGACAATGCCAATAAGGACAACAAAGGAATAATAGAGGTTTTTGATTTGCATTTGTCATTTATCTTCATTTATCTTATTTAGATGTGTTAGAAAACGATCTTATTTGGTAGTAATATATGTGATTTATGGATTTGTTTTGTTTTCAACCATAATGAGCCAGTATTTATAGCTATTAAGACAGACTATCGGTAATTGGTTATTTATTAGAGTATCTGCTCAAGAGGTACTAATTTCTTTAATTAACTTTAGATGCACTAACTAAAACGTCCTTGTTTTATTTTTCAGCGTTCAGTTTGTCCTCTACCTAATTGTATTTATACGTGTTTTTTTATTGACCATAAACAATAAGGAATATTTAGGAAACACGGGTCAGGGCATCGTTTATACGCCATCGGGGTCAAAGTTCAGTTCGCCTCTCAAAATGGCGGCTGAACCAACACGGGAGTGGACTGATGAGCAGCTGAAAAGTGATGATTTTTCCAAAAAAGACATTATACAGTTTATTCAGGATAATGCAACCCATTCGGTACGTTCGCCTCATAAATGTCGTCGTGTTTCCAATGTGAATATATGCGGTTGTTGTGTTTGGACTGCAATATGCTGCATTGTTAGCAAAGCGGAGCGACATGAGAAACGCAGCTTTAGCATGTGAGAAGTCAGTGGACCAGAAACAGAGGGAACGTTATGCAGCGTGCACCCAATGCATGTTTATGACAGCTGAAAAAGACGCATTTACGACTTTAAAAAAGTGTCTTGGCTGAAATGTGTCATTGTCGTGAGCACAAAATTCTAACTTTCCTGTTGTAATTGCATCTTTCCTTGCAGTTCCTCAACGAGCACAAGTTGCTGGGAAACATGAAAAACGTTGCAAAAACAGCGAAGAAAGAACAACTGGTCATTGCCTACAATCAGCTGTTTGAGAGCAAAGTAAGTGATGGTTGATTTTCCAGCACAATGTGGTGCTTACTGGTTTGATTGACAGCCGCGTGCAGATGAACAAGTGCTACTGTTTGTTGTGTATCGTTTTGATTGCAGAGTTTTAAAGGCACGGAACCGGTAGAGAACGTGACTGAACAGATAAAAGCTGTGAAAATCGAAGAGAAGCCCCAAGAAGTCAAAGCAGAAGTTGTGGATGAGGTCCGGCTTCAGCATTGTATAGGAACAGGTTTTTTAACTTTATAATATTATACATCACATCTTTATGTCTTCTTTTCTAGGGTCCACCCAAGTACACAAAGTCGGTGCTGAAGAAAGGCGACAAGACCAACTTCCCAAAGAAAGGGGACACTGTGAGCTGTTGGTACACTGGTACCCTGGAAGACGGCACTGTATTTGACACCAATATTCCCACAGGTGTGAATGTTCTACACTTCACTAGCGCTAATTGTGAAGGGCATATAGTAACTTCTCATAGTCTTAAAATGTGTATATGAATACAGATTTTTTAAAACTGCTCTTTCTCTCAGCTGCCAGAAAGAAGAAGCAAGCAAAACCACTGAGCTTCAAAGTTGGCATGGGCAAAGTCATCAAAGGAGTGAGTTGTTTTTTTTCTGCTTTGTGCATGTAAGCTGTTTAGTTTTTCTTTGTATGACACAAGTTATATTTTACTTTCTCAGTGGGACATGGCCCTGCTAACAATGAGCAAGGGTGAAACCGCTCGGTTGGAGATAGAACCAGAGTGGGCCTACGGAAAGAAAGGAGTCCCAGAGTCGAAGTATCCTTTTCTATGCCTGATGAAGTACATGTGTAAAATGATCCTTTTAATTTGATTTTTGTTTAATTTTTTGTACGAAGCTTATTCAGCATTAGCTCCTCCTTAACTTAAGCTCCCCCAGAATTCCTCCGAATGCAAAACTGATTTTTGAAGTTGAACTGGTGTCTGTGGATTAACAAAGATGCTGGTTAGCAAGTATCATTACAAAGAACACCTTGCTGTAAATAAAGTTAGGATATAAGGTTCTTTTCTTTTTCAGTGACACATCAAGACAATGACACCGTTACAATGTTTGGACTAGAATGGGCCTGTCAGTATTGTATAACCCAGTAATTTTGATCTTTGCATGTACAGAGACAAATAAAGCCATATCAGTTCTCCTCTAAATGAGTGGTTTCGTTTTTTTATGCCTATCAAATTGTTGCCATTACTACCAAACAACTTTACACATTTGTAATTTAGTGTAACTAAGCAGGGTTTGTAAAAATCACTTAATACCACACATGCACTTATTCCAAGCCAAACCTTTTATTCTGTACAGGATAACATTTAACTTGGTGAAAAATGATGGGTGGTGGCCTCGTTTCTCCTTTTGGCTAAAAAAGCACTTAGGAGTTAGCGTTGGGTCCCTTCTTCTTTCCAAAAGTGGGCACAACGTTCACAAAGCGTCTGTTGTACTGGATGCGACGCTTGGCACGGCCAGTCTTCTTTTTCTTTTTCTCCTGCTTGTCAACCTGCACAAATGTTTACAGGAAACATTGATTCTTTGATGTTGCAGTCCACACTATCCCAACATTACTCAAATACATACTCATTCAAAAACAAGTCAGTTACATTCCTAGGACAATACAAAGGGTGTACACTTGTCTAAAACCAGGTGACAATGTATCAAGATCTAGTTTTGTTTTTTTTGTTTTTTACCTTGGGTGTCTGTCCCCTGACCTTTCCGGCACGGGCAAGAGATCCGTGGACCTTACCTAATGGGTGGAACAGAAATAATTAGTATACTGCTGAGGAAAACTGAATGTTAAACATATTGCATTAGTGGATTAAAATACTTGTGCAGGGTTGTCTTCAGAAATCTATAAAATAGTTAAAGAGCATATACACTATACAAACTCCAATGTGGTATTACTAAACAGGGTTTGTGACAAACTTTACAAGCGTTTACAGTATGTCTAACTTTGTGTTGGGTGTGGATACTGACCTCCCAGCAGCCTGCCAGCTACCTCCAAGGTGCAGTGCTCGGACACACCACAGGATGCCAGGGAAGCATCATTCTCCAGCGGGCACCCAGAGAGCAGAAGTACCTGATCCTCAACCAGGAGACCCTCTAGAGCCTGGACATGGGCCTGGAACGATAGGAGAAACCTATTCTCGTCAGTTTCCACATTAACGCAATACACTTCAGCCGATTCCATTTTACTACTAATCCCAACATAAACACTTTACCTTGATCTGTCCAACGGTCTCCTCACCGGTCACCTCAAGAGTGTGAGTGTTCTGCGCACGCAAAAACAGCTGCATTTTGATGCTGGGGGAAACGCGAGAGACAAAAGTTCAGTCGTTATGCGGAAACCGCTTAGATAATGTGAAAGCTAACACGGGCATAAAGCCCGCCATGTTTTCCAGACGTCTACTAGATAATTCAACGTTATGTTAACCACAGTTTGTACTATCTTGTGAAGGAGGGGTTGAAAACTAAAGAGAACTGATCGAAAGCAACGTGTCGGGATCTTGAACTCTTTCCGATGACTGGTATGTAGCTAATGCTACGCTAGCTAAACTAGCCACATGGGACACGCGTTTCATAATGTGGGATAAAAACCACATTATATAGCCCGTAACGGCCAAAATGAAGGCTAACCGGTGACAGAAGATGATGCTAGTGCTCGACCCGCTTGCCAGAGTCTGTTAGGTTACCAAGTAATTGAGATATTTTAATAAAACGCACAGGCCTTACCTCGTTTGATGCTAGTCGTCCAACGCTAGGCATAAAAAGGACTGATTCCACGCCCACACTGCGCATGTGCGGATTTACGTAGCAAACGAAGGACTGTGGCCACGCCCGTTGTACCTTAGTCGATATCAGTTATGGGCCATTGCGTCGTAGAACACCAATAATGTGATGCAATTTATTTCAATAATATTAAACAAAGTATTACAAACCTGCGCTTAGTTCTTTTAATTATCCAGCATGAGTTGACCAATTAAGTTTTCATCGTTTGGCTCATTTGGCCCTTATTCAGCAGGAAACACTACGTAGTCAGTCTGCATTAACTAAATGAGCGTCATGTGCTATTTTATACACATATTGACTGAAAATTAGCATAAACTTCTTAAAAATGCTTGAAGTGGTGTCATGTGTCTACAACACCATACAATAAGGAATACTTGAAGACTTAAAATTGGACAGACACTGCAGGATATCATTCTCTTTATTATGAAATCAAGTCAAAATAAAAAACGAGGAAATCTTCATTTCTTTTTGTGGAAACAACCATGAAATATGAAAAATCTTTCAGCTTGGGAAGGAGAAACACAAATCAGTGTTACATTAATGAATGCCACCTTAGTTGCAGTTCTAATCCTAAACACTAAGAAAGAGAACAAACTAAGTCCCATCTAAAATGAAAAAGCCTTCACACAATGAAAAAGTTAATTTTGTCTTCACAATTAACATGCATTAAAAAGAACCCAGAAAAGCAGCCAGTGTTGAGAGATGAATGTAGCAATTTGTTTTCAAAATAACAAGTAAATGGTCGACATGACTGCCAGGGAGGACAGCATGTTCTGTATTCCAACCAATGGCTACAAAGTGTAATTTAACTGATCAGCACACATTAACTCAGAAAAAGAAACATTTGTCTATATTGCAGTCTGTTGCTGGGTCAAAGTAGCCCTGTTCAGAAATCTAGGCAAGTCAAAGAAAGGATGATTTCCTCAGTCTTGATCTTCAGGTTGGGATTTTGTCTATTATGTAGGAGGAGGGGGGTAGTACTGGTTATACTGGGCATATTGGTTGTACTGCCCCCAGGAATTCTGTCCCCATCCGCCGTATTGTTGCTAAAAAAAACAAAAAGGAAAAAAAAAAACAAAAAGGTAAGTTTCTTTCACACCACTGAAATCGCATCTCAAACTAATTTAGCTTTAAAAATTAAAAATTTAGTGTTACCAAGCAATAAACCTTATTTTTGATTTATAATTTAACAACCCAGAATTTGACCTACCTGGTACCAGTTATAGTTGTATGCAGAGTTATTAGCTTGCATGTCTGTCATTGAATTTGCTGCAGCTAGACTGTCGTCCACACGCTGTCTCTTGGCATCAGGTTCTTGAGAGCTGGAGGAAAAAAAATAAAAAAAAAAATAAAAATAAAAATATGATCAAATACAGTATCCTTCATTCCAAGTTCAGGGTATGCCCACCTTTAAAATTCAACATACATTATACATGCCATACATTTGTGATGCAGTCAATACTTGCAGAAGCATTAAGTACATATTAAACATTTTCGGCAGGTTACTCTGAATAAAACATTTTGAAATTGGTGTTACCCAGTGCCTGTCCCGCTACGCACCTGTCATATCCATTCTCAGCCTTCCTCTTTGAGGACTCAATTTCTTTCTGTAGTTTCTGTTGTTCTTCATGTGCAGCCACAAGCCTAAGAGATTGTAAAAAATATAATTCAATACAACACATGGTAAAAATATTTATTATAGAGTCTTTCTATGGAAAAAAAAACCCTTACACATTGATGTCACTGCCAAAGTCCTCAAGGAATTCCACCTTTCGCTGCGAGAAAAGGAGCCGGGACTCCACAGGCATTGGGCTCATCAAGGCTCGATCAAAACAAGCCAAGATCTCCGCCTCGTTCTGTGTCACATCCCCACTGTATTCCAGCTCAAGCAAGTTCAGATAAAGTTTTGAACTTGTCTGTAAAAATCACAGTAATAATGTATTTGTGTATTTTATTTTTATTTTACACATCGGCAGTGAGCTCTATTGCCTAAAGATAAATTTCTCAGTTCAAGTCTCACCTGGTCCTTTTCAATAGCATCCAGCAGCACCTTCTTGGCCTTGCTAAGACTTTTTTGCACTTTCATCAGCTGCCTTGCCAGCTTCACAGCATAGAACGATGTGTCAGTAGCACTGCTCGCACACTCCATTGCCTCCCTTAACAATGCCTCTGCTTCCTCCAAGTTACCAAGGCGACGTTCCATGCCGACTCTCCGAAGGCGCACCATGGCTAGACCTGGGATAACCACTTCCAGAGACTTCAGGATTCTACGAGCCTCTTCAATGTCACCTGGACAAAGACAAACAGAATACTGTCAAAAGGACAAACTTTGCAATAAAAGGTAAGTATTTAGTTCCTCTTGCTCATTTGTTTAATTTGCATGTTTTAATAAAGTGTCAATCACCTTGCTGCTCCTCAAAGGCTGCCCACAGTAGGTGAATGGTTGGTTTCTTGGGTAAATGGATGGTGCACGCCTTCCTGTAGATATGCCTCACACCTTCAGTACTGTAGCCCTCTAGATATTTTGCATACTTCAGAGTGAAAGAGAGAAAGCAAGTCGGAAGAAATGCAGGAGAGGACAGAGATAAAGGAGAGAGGAAAGAGAAATGAAAAAGACAGTACATTTTAAATCCAAAGTCTTTCGAGGCGACACAAGCAGTGAATTCTTCATTGACAAGATCGTTTTTAGAAATTTTCTGTGTAAACCCATCAGCACCTTCATGGAACCAATTAGATAAGTTTCTGTAAGGTAGTGGGAGACGAAGAAGATGCAACGTAGTAGTTGGCAAATGCTGCAGTCAAATCTTGTGTGGCAAGCTGGCCATCTCCTAATACAACAGATACAGTCACATATCAACGTTACACGCAAAGAGAGTGCAGGACGATTTACTGTGGCGATGTGATATCATCGTTGATGGGGGGAAGTGCAGGGAAGTAGCAGGAGTGCGAGAGCGGTCAGCGGTCACATTACCTTTATCCAGAATTCTTCGTAGAGAGCACAGGCGATGAGGCATCTTTCAAAGAGAACGACCACACGCTCAGGAGTCCCGTTTTCGATCTCAAAGTCCAGGTATTCCTTCCAGTTGTTCAGCTGGGTCTTCTCCAAGGCTTTGGTGTGGAAGTATGGTCGCTTAATCTAAAAGACATACAATAATGTTTATTTAAGAGTGTCTGTGTATATGAAAAGGAACAGTAAACAATCACCATTGCCATAGATACAAAATACATACCCCTTCTTCAAAGGTCCAGCGCTTGCTGACTTCATGCTCATTGTGGTTGAAGACTTCCTGGCGAGCCTCGATCACTTTGTGGCGCATGTTCTCAATCTCAGTCACTCTCTAAATAAGAACACAAAACAAACATGATCAACACATTTGTTTGCATTATCATATCACATTCTCCACTTGATGGAAAAACTGCTGGACCTGCAGCCAAGGATTTACATCACCATGGGCTTGGCAGAGACAAGCAGCATGTAGAGGGGGAGGCATGTATACACACTGCTTATCAGCCTCTGGGTGCAGGTGCCTCAGGCGATCCTTTAAGTTTTAGGGCAAGTCCCTGACTGGATGCCAACTTGAATCCCACATGGTATTCAGTGGCTTAGCTGCTGACATAAAGACACTTTTCTTTAAACCTGAACGAATCTTTTGATTCCATTTTATCGAGAACAGGTTCCAGATAAACCCTGCAAACAGTAATTACGTCCCTGCTATAAGAAGTGAGTTGTATTTATACCTTAGCCGGATCTGCAAGATCCTCGGTACCAGGTGGCAACTCCTCCTGAACAGCAGGCGTCTCGTCATTGTCCCCAACCATCGCCGATAGACTGGCTTTGGAGAGCTCCACCCTCAGCTGAACGAACTCCTCCTCTGACAAGAAGTGTTTGGGGTGGTTGCCCTGTACATGGTCCTTGAACCTGCACAGACATAAAGTTATTTCCCCACCTAGAGAACACCAATGTACATCAGCAATCAAAGTCATTTAAAGACTGATTTTATTCCATACCTCTGGAAGTGCTGTGAATAAAGCTGGGTTGGGATGCCCAAGATGCGGTCATAGACTGCCGTGACATTAGCCAGCTTCTGCTGTTCTGTCTCCCAGTTAATGAAGGACTCCCACAGACGATCCGAGCGAAAATCTGTGCCTGCTGCAAGTACTGCATGTTCATAGGTACTAAATGTAGAAAAGAAAAAGCTTGTTTTTTTTATGCAATTACATGTCAACTGATTAATACAGACTGTTGAGTAAATTAAAGGAATTTAGACATCAACTTGACCAAATACTGATCTTTGGTTAAATTATAACCGAGTATAGAGTATAAATCTTGCACTCACGCTCGAATGCGTCCTTCAGTCTCTGGGTCGGTATTGTCAGAGTTCTCTTTGATGAAGGTCAGGTAGTGCAGCCACAGGTCAACACTCAGAGGAATAGCCTGCAATCCTCTTCTGTAGACCTTGGGAGCAAAGCAAGCAAGAAAGCATGTCAACAACCATTTACCACAATCACGAGTATTTGTTACTCTATATTAAAAAACATCTGTAAGCAGCATCTAATCAACATAGCATTTCAGACTTACACATCTCACATCTTTAGAAAACATCTGCTAAAGCTGTAATCTAGGGGAGGTAGGTCCAAATTATATTACCTCTTCTGCAACTTGTATATGGCCATGTTTTTTCTCAATGTCTGCATACTTCTTCCAGTAGCCATAACAGTAGGGATAATGTAAGAAGAAAACATCAAATGCTTGTCTCACAGATGTAAGGACATTCTGAAAAGCAGAAAAGAGAAACACATTGGTTTTACATTACTCTGTTCAATTTTAGGATTCAAACAAATTAGGCATATTTCAAAAATGCATGTCCGCCCTTACCTCTTGCTCCACATACTGCAGCAGGTAGACCCAGCCATTAAAATCTTCTGGGTTGTCTTCACAGACTTTAAAAAGTCTTTCAAACTCACTGGGCACTTCTGGCTCCAGAGAAACAGGTTCTTGAGCGATCTCTTTGGATGGGTCTTCAAGCTCCATGCCATCCTCTGCCATCTGTGTCACCCCATCTAGAGAAATGAACAGGAAAATACTTGTTACGAATCTGTATGGTTGCTGCCTTTTCCAGGGCCAAAATGAACTTATCAACTGAATCGGTAGCCAATCATGAGCCACCCTAAACATTATAAATTTCCACTTATTTGGCATGAGTTAACAATTCCTCTAAAGGATAATTCATGTTTACATAAAGGGTGACAAAAACCTGGACACTGTGATTACCTTGAGTGCTATCATATATATTAGCCTCTGGGTCTGCACCATGTTCAGACGCTGGCTCTGTATTCTCTTCTGATGGCTCTTCTGCGGGCTGAGGTGGAGGTGGTGGCGGCGGCGGAGGTGGAGGGTGCTCTTCTTGGAAGAGCTGGGCAGTGGCAAGCTGACACTGCTCAACTGCCTTCTCCACAGACCCCAGTTCTGTGGAATTCATCTGCTGATCTGGTTGCTGCTGCCCAGGAACATCCTGGGATGCATCAGACTCCCCGGGCAAGATGTTAGCGAACGGCTCTGGAGCCACTTGGTCTAGTGACCACTCTGCAGGTTGACCAGAAGCTGGAAGGTACGGAAGAAAGGCATCCCCATTGCTCTCCATGGCAGGGGACTCAGTGTTCAGCATTCCAGTAACAGTAGCTTCTGAAGGGTGAAGGTCTGTTAAAAAGAACATCAAATTGATGGTGTTTAAAGTGGAATAACTTTAGAAATAATCCTGTGTATCAATATGTATCACCTGGTTTTAACTTACAGCAACGAAAAGTGAAGTATCAACACCTCAAAGAGCAAATTTTGGAAATTTTGTAAAAAAAAATTAAAATTAGTCTGGTAAATTTATTTCACCATTTAATAAAATTGCCGAACTTTAGCTACAAATGTTAAGTCGCAATTATAGTTTTTACAGGCCAACAACATTTCTAACTAATCGATCGACTGAGTAAAAGTGCAACGATTCACTTCCTTGTTCGGGTGCCAGCATTAGCTCAATATCCAACTTAGCTAAAGTTACTGAAAATAGCGTATACACGTGACCATTAGCGTTAAAAGCCGCCGAGCTTAACAGCTTCTTACTCCTTTAAAAGCAAAGGCCGATTAAGCGCTACCTCACTAATGATTAATGTTTGCAAGTTAGCTTTGGCCTTCTTCGGTGCCCGAGGCCATGCGGCGCCAAGAAGGTTGTTTGCACGGCTAAAGTTCAACCTGAAGTTGGGCCTCGGCCCATTCTATTTCCTGGGTATTGTGCAACTAAAAAGGCTTCGACGCTAGCTTGACATCGTCGCATATGAACATAAAACGCTCAACTATAAGCGTCCATCTTGAATTTTCGGTTCGGCGCGGACGTACATTGTAATTTAATAAAGTGAAATCCAATGTTAGAAAATATAAAATCCTCGTCGCCTTACATATTAAAAAACGCAACGAGCTAGGTACAGGCCTCCGTCTCCAGTAAATAGTCGGTCCCAGCAGATCCACCATGTTAGCTAGCTAGCACCGACACCAGCTAGCGACACCATCGCTAGCTGCTACGCTTGTTAGCAGGATGTCGAATTTCCACATTTCTACTCGCACTGTAAAAAATTGTGACTAATTTTACATTCTTTGCGATCTTACCACTGTCTTCCATCAAACACGACCGCTCTTGTAAACTTGTGTGCAGCTTCCGAAGTCACTTTATCTACCTCACAACAGCCAGGCGCGCATCGACTATCATTCTCGACAACTTAGAGGAAGTAAAGAGACCGCGTAGGCGCATGCGCAGGACAATAAAACCGTCCCCACCTTTTTTTTAAACAACCGCCTAAAGACCAATGCTAGATGAACGCGTGTGGAAGCTGAAATCAGTATTTTTTACATGGAAATTGCAGTGATCCGTTTTAGAGAAGTAAATAAAGACGCCTGGTATGCACATTACATTTAACTGAGCTTATACTGATGTATAAACTGTAACCTAAATAAGTAATATATAAAAAACAGTTCAACAGTTTTTACTTTTATGTATGTGTTTTGTTGTTAATACTACATTTCTATAACTTAACTCAGCGTTTAATTTGGGTAATTTATTTTAAAAAATTGTGTTAAATAACTAATATGAGTATGATAATATATTATTTCTTTTACTTTGAAATTACTAGGCTTATTACCAGAATTTTACATATTTAGGATGAGGTAATAAGAATACACAATGTGTATTCATCTATTTTGAAATGAAAGCTGCACTTTGTTTAACTACACTTACAGTTATAATCCAGGGTACAAAACGCAGACAGGAAGGTTATTGTACATCGCACAATCTCCGGTAAATATTTGAACGGGGTGAAGTTTAAAGATCTTGACCTACACTGTTGAAAGGCCTGTGTCAGGAAATTAGTACTCTTTAAAACGAATGTTCTGCTACAGAACATTAGTACATTATTTGCTTTAGGTGTTTGGTAATTATAGTGTGGGTAATATTAAGTCAATGTGTTTTTAGTCCGTGTTAATAGGCAGGTGTTCAGTACAAATAGCTCTCGCCCATGAAGTCCTGCTGTTCCGGCCGCCCTGCTCAGCATCCACGTCACAGACTAATCATAGTGGAACCGCTTTGAATGAATGACAAGATATGTCGGGAAAAAGCCCCTCTTGAGGTCATCTACCTGCTAAAGCTTTGGATCCCTTTCATGTGAACCGGCCCACGCGTAATTCTTGTGACGGACTTTACATTTAGGGGTGATTAAATGCAGAACTTAACCTTAAATGGCGTCAACAGTGACTGTGGGGAACGCTTACGAACCGGTCTGCTGCTCTGATCAGTTTTTTTATAAGGCGCGCATGCGAAATGGCGCATAGTGCCTTCAGGGACAGTCGGAAATGCTACACTTTCAGTAAAATGTTCCTTAGATCCTTACTGTGATTATTTTTAATAAATTATATGTTACCAATATGATCTAGTGTTCAACGTATTTGGATTTTGTATATTTGGAATATATATGGATATATTTAAAAACATAGCTAAGTCTATTCTTACTCTTATTTTGTTATTAATTACCTATTTACAATCCAGCTGTAGCTTGAGAGCTTATAGCTTTCAGTTGAAGAAATGTGTAGGTTCAGACCTCGTCATATTACTGCTACAACTCTGTGGAGCTTATGATGATATTTATTTCTATAAATTTTCATTGGGACATAATGGTTTAGAAGTGTGTATTACTTCTACATGATTTTTTGACCTAACCAACTTCATCAACTTTAGCAGAAAAACTTGTGTGCAAAACATGGTGTTATGTATATTTCATGTCTGTAGGTCAGTTAGTGACGATTTTTTTATGATTTTAAAAGTCAACAAAGATAATTGTAGTTACTGTGTCTACAGGGGTCCTAGGTATGTTGTTCTGTATGTCTTCAGGGGCCCATTTTTGAGTGTGGGCTAAATAGTACATGTCATTATTAAGAAACATTATATATAAAAAGAAAAACATAGATAAGATAAAGCACCATACGGTAATAAAAGTACGGGGATGGGGGATTATTCAAAGGAATACAGTATACCGTGAAGCCCCTCTAAATGTTATTTTGTGTTTTATGCTTTCGCATTTCAGACCTCGTGGGGAGCCCCTGAACGCAGCACCAGTGTGTGTGAGCGCTGTAGAGGAAGTGGCGGCTGATCTGGGTCCGCACCTTTTCCGGTAACACAGCACCGCCACCGCTGTGACTGAACGGCTGGAGAGAGAGGGAGGAAGAGAGACGGAGAGCGGCAAGAGCGGGGAGAAACGGCCCGGGGAGACTGGGGGATGATAGCCGCACACGTAGGTATTTACCCCCGTGTCCGCGTCGCGTGTTTCCGCGTGGCTCCTTCCGTGCGCGGAGGGAATATTTTTCGGATCTAAACTTGTCCTCTGTTCTAACACCCCTCCCTTCTCCGGACCGCTCTTGTGTCACAGGGGGAAGAGAAGAAAGTCGGGTGAATCAATGACCTTTTGAGGGCTCTTCCTCTGGATGTCCCGTCGCAGAACCGGAGCGGAGCGGGCGCATTTCGGCGTGTTCTGATCGGAAAAACGCCGCGCGGCGAAACCCATCGACTGCAACTGGCTGAGGGCAAGTGTGGACAGCCGGTAGCCAAGGAGGAAGTGGGAACCCCGGGCTTGGACAGGGCCTGATTCGTGTAGTAGGCTTTTGTTTCATAATAATATATACATTTTTAAAAGCTGCAGCTGTTCCACCTCCTCTGGGGCCGAGCGGATTTTAAAGGCGAAAGAGAACTTGAGATGTGGATTTTTGAAGGAAGTCGGCGCTTAACGGCTAATTTCAAATAAGGGGATGTAATTTTTTCTTCATACATCGGAGGGCAGTGGATCATGAAAATACATCCCCACCCAATTCTGCGAGAGCTCCACATGTAATTGCTCCCAGCGAATGATCCAAATCTCCAGCTCAGGTCAGATCCTCACAGTCCAGTTAATCGTACGCCTCTGCTCGTTCTTTTGAATATTGACTCTGCTGTCACTCCACCTACTGTCACGTGGAGGGCCCTCAACACTGAAACTTTCCTTTCCTCTCCTTTTGAGATAAAACTTTCCCATTTCTCTTCCCACAAAGTATTTATGCACATCAAACAAAATGGGGAAAATGCTCTCAAAGATCTTTGGCAACAAAGAAATGAGAATATTGATGCTTGGACTTGATGCTGCTGGTAAAACGACCATCTTGTACAAGCTGAAGCTGGGACAGTCGGTCACCACCATCCCCACGGTCGGATTCAACGTGGAGACCGTCACCTATAAGAATGTGAAGTTCAACGTGTGGGACGTGGGAGGGCAGGACAAGATCAGGCCGCTCTGGAGACATTACTACACGGGCACCCAGGGCCTCATTTTCGTGGTGGACTGTGCCGACAGAGACAGGATCGACGAAGCGAGGCAGGAGCTCCACCGGATCATCAACGACCGGGAGATGAGGGACGCCATCATCCTGATCTTCGCCAACAAACAGGACCTCCCCGATGCCATGAAACCCCACGAGATCCAGGAGAAGCTGGGCCTGACCCGGATCAGGGATAGGAATTGGTACGTTCAGCCCTCATGTGCGACCACGGGGGATGGACTATATGAGGGCCTGACCTGGCTTACCTCAAATTACAAATCTTAATAATGTTCCTCCCCCTCACCAGCCTGGACACTTAGAGGCAAAAAAAGTAGCTGAGAATAAAAAAGGTTAGTTAAAAATAAAAGCTCGTTCTGAAGCAATTAATACCACAACCTCTCTGCTATGTATTAAAGAGAGTAGCAATTATATTTTGTTTAATTTTTTGTTTTGGTAATGATAAATTCACAGTAATCTCAGATTTCATTTAAACAAGAAGCAACTCTTTATGATTTTCTGATTTATTTCTTTGTTCTTTGCTTCACTTCCTGTATAATCAGTACTGTTTAAGTATACAATACACTTTTACCGCTTTCTTGCGAGTTCCTACTTTTTTTGTTCTTTTCTATAACGTCTTTGAAGGGATATTGTGGGACACTTGTAGTTTTTGCCCCCGACTCCGCTCACGTTCAGTATTGTCATGACCCAGCTACATATCCAAAGGATGGGACGAGTCGGGAAGCCATCGCCGAGCATCAGCATATCACTTTTATGGTTCAAACTGCCTTTGTAACTTGTAAGAATGTGTATTATGGTTATGTTGGGACAGAAAAAAAATCATTTTCATAACTGATTGTACTGGAATGAATGCGGAAGTGTGTCAGTACTTATTTCCTGTGCAGTGATTACATCCATAATGTCTGCTATTTCTATGAAAGACACTATGTGGACCCTGGATACTCACACTGTGATATGGATATATATTTTTGTTGTTTCAAGGTCTGAATCTGTTACCACCAATAATATCGTTGCTATTATTTTTATTATTGTAATTAGAGCTTTTTTTTTTCCTCCCAGAGCTTCCGTTACTGTTGAGTATTTGTATTTTCAGCCGCCTTAGCTGGGGTTAAAGGCTCCCAGTTTAGGTACTCATGACCGCTGAATATGCACTTTGGGAGGGGGACTTACAGATTAGCTGGATGTGCACATTCTGCTTCTCTGTGTCTGACTTTTGGACCCCAGCGAGTGTTTACGGATCCCCAACCCCCGACCATCTGAAGTATCGGTGCTACAGCAACTGCAGCTCTCCTCCTCCTTTCTTTTTTTAACTCGTCATCACCTGTCTGTATGCTAAAGGTCCTTCAGACAGACCAGCTTTGTGCTAACAGTTAATACACACTGTTCTGTTTTATTTTTGTTCCCTTTTTTTGGCCTATGCTGATGGAAATAATAAAAAAATATATCCAGATCAGTACGGAAGTGATGCCTTTTCAGTAAGCAGCTGCAGCCGTTACAATAAAGGAAAAGTGCTTTTTTTTCTGTTACTAAGTTAGAAAGTTGAGTTCAGAGAAGAGGAAGTGAGAGTTTAGGGCGTGATAATGGTTGAAAGAGGGACTAGAAAGAACTGTGAAGTGAGTCTCAGCTTATTTCCTTTCTGCCCCTGCATGTGTGAGTCACTGGCTGTGAATAAATGATGAGATCTCTCGTTTCGGGGGAGTGATTGTCAGGTAAACCGTGCTCCGGCAAAGCTCTTTGAGTATCACTGTCCGTCAGAGTCCGGCTGACACCACAAAGGGCATGCGGTGAAGTTGAAACAACCCCTCCGGGGGAACTTTATATTTGTCTAATTGCAGACAAAGGCCCTCGGATTGTTACTGAATCAGGAAATGACTGTTCTCACAAACCAAGATTTGCGTTGACATCACATTTGAGTGCATGATTAATACCTTTTACTGCTGAGTCTCTGTCCATACGCAGATGGTTTTGAGTTGCCGGGCTACGGACAGGCCCAGTGTCTTACCTCATTCTTGTGTAACTACAGAGGTTAGGGTGACAAGGAAACAAGGCCTCAGCCAGTCTGACATTTAGCCCAGAGCTTCAGCGTTACCCTGAGGCTCAGGCCAGCGTTTCGCTCTACATCACTCGTGTTCGAGACGTTCTCCTGAGCCGGCTGCACGCGTTACCGAGGCCCTTCAGAGTAACCCGCCTGTGTGAAATCACACGTCCAAGGAGGAGGGTGCGAACTGTGGCCAGTGATGTCACCGGGCGCGAAGGAAAGCGCATGCAACCCGTTGTCATGGAAACCCGCAGCCTGGGAGTGTCCTGTCGGCAGGATGTGACCGCTCGACAGGTTAAAAGGCAGGTGGAAGTCAAATTCCTCCGCCGGGGGTTCATCGGGGAGTTGTGTATTAATTTTAGGGCTTTCGTCCAATGCGTGGCTGCAGCAGGAGAGGCCCGGCCTGTGCAGGAATGCCGGCCTTGTCCCTGTTTACTCGCGTGGTGTTTGCTCTGCAGCTGCTGATGTGAAGTTTGACCTGTTGCTGCTCCGGCTGCTGCGCAAACGCACGTGAAGAGACCCAGATAGACTCTTATCTGCCCTCGAAACAGGACTTTTGGAACTGAGGGCGCTGCTCGCAGGGATTTTCCGGTCCTGTCAGGCGGTGTACAGCATTTGAATGTGTGTCACGAGCACTAGCTGGGTCTTCTGTGAAGCACCCGTTGCAGCCGCCCGGCGTTGCATCAGGCTCCGCCCTTCGCACAGCTGTCAGTTCACACGCCGGCCTCTGGAGCAGGTTTCGCGGCGTCGTCCTGTTCGGCGGAGACCGCCATCGACGCTCCTCTCGCTTCCTCCTCCGGCTTCGGACGCGATTCGCTCACAATCGCGCGTCCCGCGACCGCTCGCCCGGCGAAAGCTGCAGAGGAAGTGTTGGATTGGACTGAAAGCGGTTGTAGCTGAGGACTCGGCCGCTGCATGGGTGGGGACCGGGCCATTGTACGCCTTTGAAGGGCCCGGGTTGGAACAATGAACTAAATAGAAGCTCGTTGGCAGTTCCTCTGTCACTTGTTTACACAGGCGTTCCTCTTTGATTTTAATCTCGCCTCACTTCTTCATTCAGCAGAACAGGAAACCATCAAATGCAGACAAAAAGCCTTTCAACATAAAGGGTGAAAGGTTCAGTTTGCTCATAGAAGCAGAAAACAGGAAAATAATAATAATGTTGATAAGCAGCTATAAATCCTCTGCTTCCTAAATGCAGGTGAAGGACTCAGACTCATTACTTCCATCTCCACCTCAGGCGGTCTGTGTCTGTCCAACGCCGTCTCCATAGAACCGGCCACTTTAGCGATGGCACGCTCAATTTACCTAAGGAGTCAAAGGCTGAGTCGAATCAAGTTTGGCCTCAGGCTTTTTCACAAATGTGCACCAATGCGACAGTGTCATGCAGATTCATTCACACATTTTGACAGTATTTAAAACACAATTACAGAGTGTGGCTCTACAGCTCAGGTTTCCTTTTGCAGCTTTTGTAACTTTGGATCTTATCATCTAACCTTTAGCCACAAAACCTTGTTTACTGCGTGCCTCTAAAGAAGATGAAATGGATTTATAATATTCTGTTTGTATTTATCAGCCATCTGTTGGGGTAAAGTGTGCAATGTATTTATCTCTGCTGATAAATGTTTATCACATATAAGGTCATAAAAAATGTAGCAGTAAATAATTACTAGTAGGTGTTCTAGGAATTGTGCCACAGGCACTTCTGATGTTCATTCCAGACATTTTTGTTGTCACATCCCCACTTCCCATACATCGTGGGCCTTCCTTACCCAGGGCAGTGCATCCTTGGGTTGTCATGGGCAACAGGGCAGTAATATGCAGCCTTGCAGTCCTCAAACACGCCCCTCTGACTGCTTTATTATCCAGTTCAGCTTATCAAGTGGAAGATTCGTCCTTGGAGACGTTCTGTTTTCGTTGCGGCGTGAACCGCTGTCATTTGATTGAATGACTGTCCACAGTTGTCATGCAGGCATTTCCTGTCGAACAACATCCACCGCAGACGCCCACCGAGGGACTTTGGGGACTGGCTGGACTGGGCCGAGGTTGCAGCCCCAGACAGCTTCAGCGTCTGTTGTCATGGGGCCCGTTTAAACAGAACCATGAAGCGCCGCCTGCAGAGTGACATTCAGCTCGTTCAAAGCTCCTCAGACTCTGTTGCATATTTCCCTTTGCCTCGGACAATGTGCTAATAATTACAGGGAGCCGGAGGCCCGTGTGTGCATTTGGTGCAAAGAGCGGTGGGGGAGGTGGGAGAGCAGCAGCAGAAGCAGCGGCAGCTATAATGCAGATGTAATTAACGGAGGCGGTGCGTTCAATAAACAGCTGGAGAATCCAGCTGAACACACTGAATAGTCAATTAGAGAGATTTTAACTTTAATGTAAGCTTTTAAATTCACTGACGTGGTTGTTTAATATTTTCTAACACCTGACTTTGTTTTTTTTCGTCGGTGGGTTAATGACGAGTTCACGTGACAGGAAGTGACATATACCTTCCTGTGCGAGTCTCTGCACGCCATAAAGGAAACGCACACAACAGCTAGGATGCATGTGTCTGTCTGGGGGTTCAAGTCTGGTTGATTTGAAGTAAATTGTGTGTTTGTTGCACAGCGCTGTAATTACCGGGGTAGGATTTCTACTGCGAAATGGAAAACGGTGCACTCTGAGGAAAGGCCAGAGCGTTTAGTGCCTAATTTTACCTCTTGTTAATTTGCTGCCGCTCGCGTTGAGTGGTGATAAACCCGGCAATCAAGTCAACAGGCCTCAACACCTTCTATAAAGAAAGGTGCTGTTTTAAGGGCTGGTGTTCACGTTTTGTCTAATCATTAGCAGTAGTGTCAAACTGAGCAGAGTGTGTAAATGTCTCTCTCTCTCTCTCTCTCCTGTTCTCACAGAACCAGACACTAAAACAACACTCATCCCTAAATAACACACACCAAACTGAATCCAGAAATAACCCAGCACACACACACACACACACAGGCTCCCCACTTGCTCTCATTAATGCCCCGTCTGAGGAGCCATCTGCTTTGGTGTAAAGCTCGGGCCGGCAGCTGTGCACGGGGCCCGCGTGCACGGGTCATGCACGTGGATGGCAGGTGCATCCCAGTCCCAAAGACGAGACCCCTAGGATCTCTCTCTGGGAGGGTTGATGTTTGCTGTTGAGCTGGGAAATAATCTATAATTCATTCTCAGCTGCAGCACTTCCTGACCAGCTGACTGCAGACGTTGCTCTTCTCTGGCGCGCAACAAGTTTATTTGGCCTGTGGTTTGATTCAAAGCGTTTTCTGAGGGCGTCAAGTGACTTCCTGCTCTCCTGCTTCTCACATGATCTCACAAAATAGTTTATTGTGCCGAGATCGGCCTCCCCCGGCGCGTTACACGCGGCGAGCGTGCGCGTCGGTGCGTCGGGGCCGCACATCGTCCTTCTCCACCCGTCGGGTTTGACTGCCTCGCGACAAAGCCGCCTGTGTGTGCGATTGGTTCCCCCCGCGGGGCGCCTACGGCCGCCGAGGGAGCCCGTGGTGTCCGAGGCCTCGCAGAGAACGGGGAGAATATGCTGCGCCATCTGCGCCGCGGTGCGCGCTCCACGCGGGCGACAGCTTCTGCCACGGGCACGCGCTCAGGCGTCGCATCACAGGTAGGACGACCGCAGCGCGTGAGATCGTACCATGACTCGGTTCAGTGTCACATCTCTGCTTTAATACCAGTTTGCATTGTGTTTGGAAGTCTTAGCTCCAGCTACAAAAGCCCATTTAAGCTTTAACTACGACGACGCCTTCGCTAAATTGCAGGGATACGTCTGCTTTGTTTGCGCCTGTCTCTATGGCAACGCTGGAAAGACTCGCCGGCAGACGGCTGTGGCACGTCCACGCGGTCTCGATTGACTGCGTCGATCCCTCTTCCCTCCTCGCCGATCCTCCGCCGAGTATCTGTTTCCATCTTTTCGAGTGAGCTTCGGCTGAATCCAGACTGACCTTTACAATATAAACCGCACGGACATCCCAGAAGTCACATTCAGCACGAACTGGGTTTGATGCGCTCGCTAGAATGTGTGACAGGCCCAAATACCAAAGCACCAGCTGTGTCCTCTGACAATGTTTATATCATGTCTATGTCGTATTCATGTCTATACAGTTAACATTAACGTGAACTCCTCTCCGATTCATGATTTGCATAAAGTCTGACATGTGCACAATCACACGCACAATCTGATGTGTGATTTGCCTACCAAAACTGGTTTCTAGCAGCAGGGCTGTTCACCACTACACAGTGTGGTACAGACATAATAGTTTCCTTTTTAATTTGGTTAGTTGCATCATTTGTGAGATAAAATGTCAAAGCAATTTGGCATAAATGTGGGTTTTATTTGCAGCTGCTGGCCCAGTTCAGCAGCCACGTGCACAGCTGCAGTAAAAACAGGTTGACGCTGACGAGCCAACACATCCATGTCCAGCTTTTTGGTTAATTAAAGACATCTAGATGATACCAGCTCACACCAACGAGGGGCGGCCTCAGTCGAAGCAGCTCCCTTGTCTATTTGTGCTGCTATGTTGTCAGAGAGAAAACATTCTATTAACAAAGGAGTCCTGTTCAGGCCTCCGTCGATGCGCAGCATCTGTTCTGCTCAAATGTCTTGGCAGGTTGCTGAGTCCATCCCCAGATGAAGCCGAGCTATGACCTCGGTGACATGCGAAAAGCCAAAGTCTCCTGCAAGGATTACTGTAGCATTGAACACCTATTGAGTATTTATGCCCAAAACAGCTGATTACCTGACAAAAACTGACTGCTTATTCACTCGGAGCGTCTGAGTGAATAAGACAAACAATCCCCACAGTCCAAATGGGATCCTCGCCCTCCAGATTGATTATTACGGCCGTCCACTGTGCAAATTAATGGGAGCGATGGGGATTCATTCTGCGTGAAGGAGGCGAAACATTTTCTTTTTTTCATGCTGGATTTCAGCCAGAGACAAGGGGCAGACAGATAAGGAAGAGAAAAGAGATAAGGAGATGGCAAGCATGAAAGAGAGAAGCAGAATGAAGGAGGGTGTGACCTTAATCCTGGAGTGGAAAAGAAACTACGCTGACTGTAGTTTCACTCACACACACACACACACACACACACACACACACACACACACACACACACACACACACACACACACACACACACACACACATCTGGTCCGTCCAGTTTCTGGTCTATATCTCATATGAAAAGTATGCTGGATGTTGTGATAGAGAAAGTGAATACAGCGTACTACTGCCTAACTCCATTATGCACAAAGTGACTGCAGTGGCCCAACGAGGGAGTGGTTCCTTCATTTGTGAAGCTCATTCATGAGTCACCAACCATTGCAGTTTCCTCCACAGCACTAGGCGAACGGGTGATCGTCTCACGTATGACAGCTGTGCATGTTATGCTGATTCAGATATATCCAAAAACAAGGGATAACCTCACCACAAACAACACTCCTAAACCTGAGCACAAGCCACTACACGCTCCACCACCTCACCCACATAATGTGTTTATTGTTCAATAATACCATGGGTGTGGGTCCAGCCCAAATTCTTCCCACAGAATGTACTTTCTGTCTCACCGAGTACCAGCGAGCAACACCCAAGTCGTTGGAGGACACTGTGACAGGTACTGTATGCCAGCAAGGCAGCGACCCATGCATTCCTGTCAGCTGGATCACTGCTACAAAAACTCACGTGGTAAAAAGCAGTGGGTGTTTTTTTTTTTTTTTTTTTGGAGCAATCCACGAGCAGATTTACGTTCAGACCTACGCATCTGGTCAAACAGCTACACTCGACTAACTTCATACACTCGTTGCCAACTGATGCACTGCCCTCATGTGGCCACAGCCTTAGTAGGTTTGCACCCCGGACGCTTTATGCTCGTGTGCGCGTGACGGAGAGAGATATGGAATGAATGGGGGAGAGAGAGAGAGTACGGGAGGGAGGGAGGGGGGTGCAGCCGGCCTACATCCGCCCCCCAACTCTAGTCTGGGGCGCAATGGTGACCCACATCCCAGCGACACCACACCCCCGACGCATCACATTACGTCAGACTTCATAATAACCCACGAGAGCGGACCTTTATGATTATTAAATTCAAAATCGGAGGCTGTGGGCTTGTAATTTAAATCCGCCTCTTCGTGGCAGCGGACGTGGGCACTTCCTCGGGATTTTTAAGTACCTCATTTTATTCACTCACAGGGAGAGAGTCGGCGTCTCATGAAGGTTCCACCTATTGCTCCTTCTAGAGGGGGGTTTATGTATATTTGTTTTGTATTTCTAAATAATAAACATACGCCTGGTCATCATATTGTTAATCTGATATTTATCGACCTTTATAACCACAACAGGCATTAATAAATGTTTTTAAAGACAATTATCTTAAAATATTGTTGGATATTTTCGGACCCCCCCCCCTGCGTCAGGTGGTACGCTCCACTCCCTGCCGTTAGCCGTTGTTGTATTCAATGCTACTGGAGAGATTTGTCGCGATACAAACTAGCTACACACTGGCCCCAAAGCTACGAAAAGATGCTAAATCACGGGATTGAATCAATAAAACAAGCAGCAAGAAGTCTGGAAAAACTTTGTCCAACTGTGCACAAACTTTAATAGACCACCAGCCGAAGCGCTCCCCTACAATTCGGAGAGTGTTAGCCTTGTTTTATCTCGCCACTCTCCCCAGTTGGACGCGCTTCTCCCTCCTGGATCCGTCCAGTCTGATGAATTCGCCGAAAAAGGACGGGGACGACGACGAGCCCGTTAAAGACCCGGTGAAATACGGCGAGCTGGTCATTTTGGGGTAAGTCTCCAGAAACCCGCCGCCGTAGTAGAACGCGTGTGGAACGGGGAAACGCTCCAGCGGCAAATTACCGTTAAGCGTGTAGCGGCGGCGTCGGCACAATAAGCCACGAGTCGACGTGAGAGTTCGGCTTCAATCGGGTCCTTTTTATAGAACGTACGGGACGGGAGATTCATCACGATGACGTTTATGAGCCGATCTTTAGGTTTGTCGTTTACAACCGGTCCACGGCTGTGTAGTAATGTCACAAAGTAACTTCGCGGACGCGATAAAAGCACGTTTTCTGCAGCCATGTCGGCGTGTTCGCGTTTGAGCGTCGTGCGGGCTCGGTTCGCGTGTAAATGGGCCGAAGCGCACACTACTACGGATGGAATCGCGTTTTCATCAATGGTTGTAGTGGGGGGCAAGCACCGCCGGCTTGCACGGGCTGAAAACCCCCCAATGATGTCATACTACGCTGGGTCTGCTAAAAGTAGGGCTGGGGATGATATCATTGTCTGAAAAATGCATGCGTCCTGCTGAGGCTCCTGAGTCATGAAGCCTTTTTGCTGTGATATTACTGTGTAATAGCGTGTGGCTGGCAGATGACCATCAAAGCTACGGATGGAGGAGGAGGAGAAAAGCCCTTTTACATCACCAGCACCCCCCCCCCCCCCCCCCCCCCCACACACACACACACCAGCACACAGTAGGCAGGATGTGCTGACAGCCACCAGCTTCCACAGCATTTCCACCCCTCCAGCCTCCAGCTCACCGCACACTGTGCAGGGTCCGCAGGGGCCGCGTCCGTGTGCACGGTCACATCCCGGCCCCCGCAGAGCTTCCCGTGCACGCCAAAGATAACTGACCCCGCGGCCCGCCTCTTCCTCCCCGGCTGAACACGGCGTGAGGAGGCTGCAGCCTGCCCGCATCAGAATGCTGATGAGTCGCCCTCCGCGTCATCTGACTCTTTGAACAGAGGGGCCTTGTGCATCCTCAGGAAACGGCACTGAGGTCCTCGGGCCTCGCGCGTCGCACGGCATAATGCTGTTTGAGGGTAGAAAATGCATTTAAACCCTGTAATGACTGAGGGTGGGTCGGGTCTCGCCCTCACAGGGTGAGAGCCCCAGGCTACAGGCTGTTGTCGGCATCATCTCTGTGGTTCTCTGATCCGCGCACGTACAGCGGACACAGCACCGGTACAGTTGTTTACTTCTTCCTGTCAGATGTCACGTTTTCTCACCCTGTGAGGTGCAAAAGCGTGATCGGCTGATCACATGACTTGTGTGGTCGATGCCTGCTTCGTTGCGGCCCGTGTGATGTTTGCGCTGGCTGCCTGCCATCGCTCGTTACCTTGGTTGGCCTGGACGGCATGTTCCGTGCTGGTCCGGCCTCGCTTCTACCCCACAGCTCCCACATCCACGCCGCCTCTCGTCTCCCCTGCTCTCCCCCACACCTCTTTATCTTTAGCCCCTCTTAACATGTCATTCTGGTGCATTTCTCCGCCCTGCCCCGTGTTTTGCTGAGTGCTGGCTTTCACAGAAGCCCTCCTCCTTGGTGGCATGCCCTCAACGAAAATAAACCCGGTGTCGGGGGGCAGAAGGAGTGAATATTTCATATCGTGCTTTATGATGCATACATACGGGTGATCCAAGCCAGGACTGCCCGGCAAATGATTCCTGGCGGAGCTGCTCGTCCTCACGGCTTTTCTTTCCTCTCTCCTCTGGCTTCGAGTCACTTTCTCGTAGTTTTGTGTCTCTAAGAGCGCCTGACTGCTTTTATTTCTGCCAAAGACACTGCCCACAGGTCTCTCGCACCTAAGCTGATTTTCTCTCCTGTGCCCTATTTCCATTGGCACCGTTTCATATCTGGTATGACTCTCACGTGCTGTCGTTGCTGTCTTCTTTTCCCTGACCCTGTGCTTCTATTGCCGGGCAAGGCTCAGATTGAAGTGACAGGTAGTGCAGGTGAGTCATCTGTAGTGACTGGATGAAAAAACAGCTGAACATAACACTGATGCTCATAATTTTGAGCTCATATTCAGAGTCCTGACTAATGCTAGTTGTCCCTTTTCAGCTTAATGTGACTCATAAATGCCCAAAGTGTGCTTTTTATCTATGTGAATAGAATCAGGGGTTGTAGAGCGGCAGAGATGTAGGAAATCAACCGAGCTTGAACTCTAATTGCAGGAATTGCGGCAGACATCTCTGGCAACATCTGGAGCGTCTTATTTATAGGTTTAGTTTTCCCACAAGTGATGACAGATTTTAAATACAGCGAGTAAATACGATAACGGCGTTTTTCCCACCATGAGGCTTCCTCCATGAAGTGAGATGAACTGCAGCCAACGAGTGTGAAATTGTTTGCACAAGTCTCTGAGGTGAATTCTCGTCACGAGGCTTGTTCCAATATTTTTTTGTTATGTTTGCTTGTCGTTTGTCGTCACTCCAGGTACAATGGCTCTCTTCCCAGTGGAGACCGCGGGCGCAGAAAGAGCCGCTTTGCTCTGTACCGAAGGGCCAAGGCCAACGGTGTCAAACCAAGCGCCGTGCACATCCTCAACACGCCCCAGGACAGCAAGGTGTGTGTGTGTGTGTGTGTGTGTGTGTGTGTGTGTGTGTGTGTGTGTGTGTGTGTGTGTGTGTGTGTGTGTGTGTGTGTGTGTGTGTGTGTGTGTGTGTGGGGGATGATCCAGGGTGTGAGGGTAACTCATCATGCTTATCGCCGGTGTTGTTTCAGGCCGTGCACAGCAGGGGGCAGCACAGCATCTCCTTCACTCTGTCCCGTAACCAGACCGTGGTGGTGGAGTACTGCCACGACAATAACACAGACATGTTCCAGGTAATACACCGAGGACATCAACACAACGGGTTGCCTCGTGTCCTCAGACTCATTAAAGGCTGGCCTTAAATGTTACCAAAATAGTCCCAGAATAATGACCATGGACTGTTTCCGCTCGCCAAATATGCTGTTAAGTAATGTCCTCAAAGCAAAACCTGCAGTTGGTAAAACATATTTAATAAAACTGTGCCCATTAGGTGTTAAATAGGAAGCCTTGTGATAAAGCTACAGGACCGTCTATTTTTACACAAAGACCTGCTCTCAAAATAGTATCACAGCTGATTTTTGAATCTTTCCACCAAGTTGCCTTTGGCAACACATAATTTAACCGTACAAGATAAAAGTGTTGCTTTGATTACTTACTACATTTGTTTTGACTCCCGCAGATCGGACGCTCCACAGAAAGTCCCATTGATTTTGTGGTGACGGACACATCTGGAGGGGGGAAGGAGGCTGAGGACCCGTCCATCGCCCCCAGCACCATCTCACGGTTTGCCTGCAGAGTGGTGTGTGAACGCAACCCCCCCTACACCGCCCGCATTTACGCTGCAGGCTTCGACTCCTCCAAAAACATTTTTCTGGGGGTGAGTGTCCTAGACTCAAAACCCCTTACATCAAAGCTGAATCTTTAGTTTTACATTGAGGTTGGTAGAGGCTTTATGCACTGTATCATGCGTTTGTGCTGCCACAGGAGAAAGCAACCAAATGGAAAAACCCTGATGGACACATGGACGGGCTGACCACCAATGGGGTGCTAGTGATGCACCCTGAAGGATTCCCAGAGGATCCCAAGCAGGGGCTGTGGAGGGAAATCTCAGTGTGTGGGGACGTGTACGCCCTGCGGGAGACGCGCTCTGGGCCGAGCCGCGGCAAACTGGTGAGTCACCCGCTGGCCTTTCTCTGTGGCGGCCTCACGGGGCAACGTTAACGTTACCGTGCGCCCCTTTCTGCAGGCCGAGGGTGAGAGCAGTGCGCTGCGTGACGGCTCCCTGGTCGACCTGTGTGGGGCCACCCTGCTGTGGCGTACAGGCGAGGGGCTCATGCGCGCGCCCACTCTGCGTCACCTGGAGGCCCTTCGCCAGGAGCTCAACGCGTCCCGGCCCCAGTGTCCCGTCGGCCTGAGCACCCTGGCCTTCCCCAGCCTGCCACGCAGCCACAGGTGGGGGCAGCGGACAGTGGAGTGATGTCAGACGAGGCCAGGAGTTTACAGCTTTAAAAGCTTGACCGTCTCTTTGTGTTTCTCAGCCTGGAGGAACGTCAGCCGTGGGTCTACCTCGCCTGTGGCCACGTCCACGGACGCCACGACTGGGGCCAGAGGTCCGAGGGGCAGCAAGCGCCCGTGGAAGGTGAGGGCTCCACAACACGCAGAGAATGTCCCCTGTGCAGGAGCGTGGGGCCCTACGTGCCCCTGTGGCTGGGCAGTGAGCCTGCGGTGTACGTGGACGCCGGGGCTCCCACTCACGGCTTCGTGCCGTGCGGCCACGTCTGCTCGGAGAGGACAGCCAGGTACTGGGCCGAGACCCCTCTGCCGCACGGGACTCACGCGTTCAGGCCCATCTGCCCCTTCTGTTCCACTGCTCTCAGCTCTCCTGGCTGGACTCGGCTCATCTTCCAGGGCCCCATCGACTAGATGCTACAACACAACAACCACCGTCACAGCAACAAGAAAATACCTGAGCTTCATTCAAGTAGCAAGAGTTGACCAGTAGGGAAAAAAATCCTGATTATTAAAGCGTTTTCACCCTTTGGGTGTGGGACAAACGCCAGCATTGCTACTGAATGCAGCTGAGGCCTGAGTATTCCTTCCCCTTGTTTATCCTTGGATGCTTGCTGATTAGTTTAAAGTCAGGACAGAGTGATCAGCAGTTCTCAGAAGTAACGTTGTACTGTATATACACAGGGGCTTCAATGCTGCTCCTTCACATACCGCAGACAGGTTCCCTCTATTGTCACAACCTTCCATTTCTGGTATATTTGTCTGATGACACATTTATGCTCACTTTGTGGTCTCAGCAGGTTGATCGGCGGCAGTGGGAGGTTAAACGGTGAGAGCAGACTCGTGCTTCCATGCTGCTTTTCAAGCCCCTAGTGATTCATCAGGGCAAATGTGTTAACTACTGTTTAAATCAGGCTGTTTTGGGTATATGCAGTTTTCATCCGTTCACTTCCCACATCATTTCCATGCTAATCTATGCAGAGAGATCCCCCAAATGAGGCCCCTGGTGTAGTATTAGATAGGAACGGTGCCCAGCAGGCTCTTTTATTAGCACTGATGCTCCAAAGGTGAGATTAAATCATACATGAATTAACCTGATCATCATACAGTCAGAAGATAAACAAGGGCGAGGAATAAACCTGGGAAAACACACTTCATAACTCTTTTAAAGCAATAATAGCACTCCCCTAAATAAGCTAGATGTTGTGCTGTGTTTGGTCAGTGGTCACTTTAAACAAGACTATAATGGTTTCCAGGTTAAGGGCTCAACCAGAGGCGTATTCAATAGAGTTCTTTCCCATTCACGGTCCCAGACCAGTGGTCTACGTGTGTGTGACGTAACCAAAGCATTAGAATTTAGAGATGTACAACTGAATGAGCAACTAAATATCTTCAAGTATCTTAAACATGTATTCACAGGGTCGTGCTGAGAGACATCAGCAGGTTAGGACCGCAGAGGGACATGAAGGCGTTGGTTTGAACACACTTCTGGTTACCGAATTATGCTAAACAGGGTCCGTTAGCACCATGGCGTGTCAAGAAGAATTAACGTTGCGTAACCTCAACAGAAAAAACACTTTTGTTTCAAAGAAGACTATTTTGTTAGAAAATGGGTCGTGGGGTTATTTACGGGAGGGGGGGTTCTTTTAGATGTTCAGTGTTTAAAAAAAAAAACAGACTATTTTTCTAACTAACCATTGGTTTTAGTTAACTGTTGTTACTCAGTGTAAGCGAGTTCTGTATGTTCCTGAATATCCTCGTGTGGTAGATGTAGGAGAGCTTGTGGGTGAGAACAACGTTGCCAACACTGTGTCCAACAAACACACTTAACACACAGCTACCGTAAAGCATTGCCCAGACAATGAATGTAGCCAAATACTCGGGCTATATTTAGCCTTCCCTGGTGCTCATATTGAATGGTCTATATTGTGATACTATTTTTGTAACTAAATATTATGGTGTAGCTTGGTAAAGTAGCTTGAAGAAGTGATCGTTTCGATAATAGCCTCAAATACGGAAGCTGTATAACTGACAACACACTCACTCGCTCACTCGCGCGGAACCTGCGTCTGGCTTGCATGTGCCGAACGTACACATCCAGTATCCACACTACACACACGCACACACTTATGCTAAGCGTTTGCACGGTGGATCAATTGCCAACCTGCTACTACTCGTACTCAGAGCGTTTGCCGCAGACCAAAATGTCTTCCGAGTCCTCAGCTGCAGTGTTTTTTTCAGTTTTCTCTACAAAGGAAAAAAAAAAAACTCATGCTTGATAGATGTGTGATGTTTGTGAATGAGAACTAACAAATCCCACTTTGTACTGCTATGCTAATGATTTCCACCAGACTACGCCACTTATTTAGTTAGTAATGCTAACTAAAGCATAATTATCCGTCTAAATACGCTCCCCTGACAGTGACGGGTTGTTGACGACGCAGTGTTGATAATTACTGTAGCTCAGGATCAGTGGAGCCAGATCCACGGCTCGCAAGCGAAGGAACACCGCAGGAGAGACCTCCAGTCAAACGTTGGGGTAGGTCGCCACAGGTCTAGGATCAGTCACATACGGGTCTTACTGTAAAGGGAAGAGGCGCAACCAGGCTGCAAACACATGTCGCTCAGCTGCCCTTCGCTAAGCCACCAAATCCAGAGATTCATGCTTTTGAAGAGAATATATACAACAACTAATATACCACCATTGGCATGTGGATGGAAGAACTGTTGCAGCACCATCACTGGCATCAACCTGACGTGTTTAAGTCTGTTTTCTGTTCTTCACTATTTGTTTTCTGTTTTATTGGAGCCTTTGGGTTTTAGTTGTTCACAAGCGATTTCCTCTTTTTGTTTAGTTAGTGTTGTTGTACGTTCAGGCCAACATCAGTAGCTCTTTCTTAACTTTATTGTTTTATTACATGTATTAGAACCAGATGGCAAAACCTCAAGAACTCATCACAATATAGGTGAGTGAGTAGCAGACATATAGTTTATGTTACAGCGCAGAGCCTCACAATAAACCATGCATTCCTTTAAAAAGCATCAGTGTTATGTACAGCTGTTTTGTATTATTTTATATCATATTCCTCTGTAATTGTCCGGTGCACAGACAATCGCTATACACATGTCAATAAACCAGTTAAAAAGTAAACTCGTATCTGTCTTATTGCACAAAACGCTGTCATATCTGAGAACGGAAGCCTTTCTGCGGTCGTCCAGCAGAGGGCGCTCTCCGCCCGCCGTGACACCGTGCCGCTCGTGAGGAGGTTGCTCCCAGTTGCATCACCTCTTCAAAACAATCAGCTGCTTTAATGAGCAGTTTTGGCAGTTGTGTTGATCACCACGCAAATGTGATAAGAGACCAAAAGTGTTCGGGCAATTGCAGAACGCCAGGTTTAAAATAGCAATTCAAAGGACTTGAAGTTTGTTCCTGTTGCGTCGCATTCAGGACGTGTGCTGACGACCTGCTGAGACTGGTCCCTCTCCCTTCTCTGGGAGTTTGTTCAAATATAACCGTAGAGTAGAAGCTTTTTTCCCTGTAAAGACTGCGAAGCCTATTTCATGGGTTTCTCTGTGCCACACTGCATTTAATCTTTTTCAGTGCGAAGGAAGCAGCACGTCAGCTGAAATGCTATAGAACCAGACTACATGTGTAAAGTAAGTTATATACCACAGTATGTTTGGGTATATATAATGTGTATATATAAACATATGTATACTATAAGCATGTACTATATATTACTTTGTAAGGCCATGAAGAAAAAGTACATTATATGTATAAAGTATAGTACACAATGTGTAGAATGCAAAGAACCTGGAGTTAGGGGTGTGTGTGTGTGTGTGTGTGTGTGTGTGTGTGTGTGTGTGTGTGTGTGTGTGTGTGTCAGGGGACGTAGCGCAGATGATGGAGGCCGCGTTTCGCACTGCAGCAGAATTCTCTGTGGAGGGATTCTGATCTCGACTAATTAACGTGAAACCCTCGATGGGAGTAATGGGGATCTGTGACTGGGAAGCTTGAAGGGGAACGGTGACTTTCGTGTTTGTGTGTGTGATAGTGCACACGGGTCTGCGTGTGCATACAAACATGGTGCGTAACTGCACGTAGGAGGGGACCTGGTCTGCGCGTTAACCGGGGACTCGCTGCGGAGGCAGCAGAGGGAATTCACTCCATTGTTCCATCATTCCACCCGTTAACTACAAACACTGGGAAACCTTAATTAAACTGGGGCCATGGATGATTAATTAACTTTAAGACTTCGTTTTGTCTTTCCCTCTCCTCATTCCACTAAGTCACCGCAAAGAAAGTGTTAATTTAGCCACCTCAATTTACAAATCCAATTAATAACGTGGAGGTATTCTCCCGTCTGCAGAACGGCTGCTCCCGAACCCGTAAGCTGAGGAAAATGTATTAAACAGGGTTTAAGAGTTGTAATAGGTCAGATTAGTTCATGGCTTTAATTGTGCTGTGTTATCCAGTTAGGGTTCCGTCATCCAGATCGTCTGTTTTGGAAGGAGAGGCCCGACCTGGATGAGCCTGGATGGGAATATAAGTGTGTTTTCCTTTGCAGGTTTGCGTGCTGCTGGACACAAGCGCGCGCTCTTTTCCGCGCGCGCCTCATCCCAAACCTTCCCCTTCCGCTCGCTGCTCGCTCCCGGCGTGACCAGCGGCGGCCCGGAGGACGCGGCGCGGTAATTCCCCGTAAACGGCAGCTAATGAAGTCGGCGCTTCCTCTCATTACGTCGCGTCTGTGAGGCAGCGCGGGTGCTGTCAGCTGATGCCTCGCGCTCTACCACAAAATAAGTCTCCCTCTATTTTTTCTCCCTCCTCAGCACTTTCGCCGGTCCGGGATGATTGCTCTCTTCTTCGCCCCTATCAAACACTTGCTCAATTAGCATCACATGGTAGGTGAGAGACATTTTGAAAGCGGGTCTCGTTACACCTTATCGCCGGGGCACAGAGGGGGGCAGCGAGAGGCAAATTAGAGGGGTGAATGAGCGAAGGATGGAGGGAGGGCTGTAGACATCAAAGTGTCTATTTAAATTGAGTGGTCTTGTGTGAGAGATCCCCACTACATAAAGATTAACCCCACCCCCCTCCCACACACAGCTAATATCGCACACCCGCATACCGTTGGATTTATATGTCAGGGGTTAATAACTGTGGGGATCAGGGCACGAGGGGGTTCATGCGGGGCACTTGTGTGCGTCTGAGGGTGTTTATGCACAAAGTGTTGACGCTCGCGCGCGCGCAAGCCCACAGGGGCGTCCTCGCGTGCGCGCGAGCGTCAACGCTTTCTTACAGTGAGAGAGCCTCACTGTAAGAAAGCAGGGAGGTGGAGATCACGCGACGCGCGCGAGAGGGTCTCTGTTTCATCTCCGGGACGCCGACACGCTGACACGTTACAAATCCGCGCGGCGGCGCCGAGCGGACCTGCCAGCGCTCAGCAGAACCACTGACGCTCAGCAGAGGCAGAGTTGATCTGCCGCCTGTTTCCCACCGGTTTCATCATGTGCTTTAGCTACATTCTAATTTTGGTCCCTTTCATTGCGCTGCACAACGCTGCGGCTGTGTGTGTGTGTGTGTGTGTGTGTGTGTGTGTGTGTGTGTGTGTGTGTGTGTGTGTGTGTGTGTGTGTGTGTGTGTGCGCGCGCCTCTTGTCTCTACTGTACGCGCGGCGTCTTCCCCATCTTCCGCAGCGCGCGCGCGCGCGGCTGCCTGTTCCTTCCCGCCTGCTGGATTAGTGACGTCGGCGGAGCTCACCCTCTCCCTCTGATAAGGGCGCGCGCCGCCGCCTCCCGCTCGCTGCTCCCCGCGCTCAATTTCAGATAGCGCTAATGGAATCTGTCCTGCGCGATTGTAAAGCAAGCGAGAGTCATTTTCCATGGAGCTTGGAGCTGTCAGCTTGGCAGGGCCGCCGCGCGGGGGTTGCGCACGGGAGGAGACGAGCCAGCGACGGAGAGAGGGTTGATGGGAGGACGAGAGAGTACGGGATGGATGATGATGGGGAGGGTGTGTGCGCGCGTGCGCGCGCGCGCGTGTGACATGCGTAGTAGTTGGCCTCCTCCCTCCTGTCAGGGAGCTGTAGTGCTGCTTCCCACTCGCTGCCCATCATAGAAAGTACCTACACAGCATCCAGGCGAAAATACGCACACTTGCAGCTTGACTTTAAATTAAAGGAACCACATTTCCACGTTCATTTCATAAAAGTCATGGAAGTTATACTAGACGAAACTATTTCGGAGAGCCATTGAGGTTAGAAAAGGGAAACACGCGCTCTCAAGCTTGACAGGTTTATTCCTAATCCTGGAAATAGGAGTGATGAACAATTCCAAAGTGTTTTTTGTTTGTGTGTTTTGGTGTTCAAACTTTTAACTGTCACTTGGCATAACATCCTTTTCTTCATTTCGTGTGCACGTGCGTTTTGGGGCCTTACGCTCAGGCTGCGCGTCGAAGCGCGGCCTGCAGGGGGCAGTGTTGTCACGGTTTGACCGCTGACCAGTCCTCCGTGAACTTTCTTCTCCTCCGCTGCTCACCATCGTTTGTCTGATAATAACTTTATTGTCTTTTCATCACATTCATTATTATTCATCCAAAGAAATGGCACCACGGTCAAATATCGGCACATTTCTGGGGAGCTTTTTCTATTCTTTGTGTGAGCATGAAATTCCTGAATATTTTTTGGTGACGATGCTTGGCAAGAACAGTGTTTGTGCAGAATTCGGTGAGACAGTTTGTCCGGTATGAACGCGAGGACAAGGATTTCAGTCGGCTCAGGCCATATGTGTGTATGTGATGCTCTGTCCCAGTCTCTGCTCATTCAGCACCAGTCAGTTCAGCAAAGGGAAGCGAAGGAAATACCAATTTGGCAGCATTACAGGGATTACCCCTGGTGGTGGGCAGCTTTAATCTGGGACACACTGTGGCATTTGTCTGCACTTAAACTGTCATCAGGCCTGTCCTGTTCCATCCTGTTAAAAAAACAACATTGCTGGAGCTGATTAGACTAAAATAAATAAATAAACAACCTCAGCCTCACAGATTGGGTTTTACACACTCCCCATCACTGCACTCGACCCCCTGGGAGGCCTTTAGTGTCAACAGACCTTCCTACAGGAGGAGGAGGGCGTCCATCGTGGACGACTGAAAGGCAGTCAACCAGTATCACTGAATGAAGAAACCTGGTACTAGTATTTATTCATTATCATAACAAAAATGTTGGTTTCAACATTTCCATTTAATTTTAATGGGCTCAGATTCAGCGTTGTGCCATTTGTATCAGGGGGCATATATAGTGTGTTTGCTCCTGCACTCATATGGGAAATAAGCATATGCTTAATCACCACTGGAGTTTCCCAGGAATTAAAAAGCCCTCTCAGGATTAAGTCCTTCGAGCCGAACATTAGAGAAGTGCAGAGTTCAGCTCTTACAGGAAAAAAAGGCGAACCATTATCTCGCAGCGAGAGGGGAAGAATCAGGGGTTGGAGGCGGCAGACAGGAAGAGGAAAGGGGATAATGGAACGAAAGCGTCGGCAGAGGAAGAGGAGAACGGGCCCCGCGAACTGGCAGAGGGAAGTCAGGGTCTCTCCGCTTTGCATTTCATTTACATGGCTGGCCGTATCGACCAATCGGATTGGGAGCAGAGCCCGTGGCTTAGGAAGGCGAATAAAGACTCCAAATGCCTTCACTGCTCTCATCCCTCGCTCTCATAATACCCTGTCTGCCCTTCTTTTCTCCCGCTCTCTCTCTTCTCTCTCCTCACTGTCATAATACCCATTCTCTCCCCATTCTGTGCTCTCTGGCGTGGAACTATAAGTAGACCCTGTCTGATGTGATAGTGGGATGAGGAGAGAAGGAGAAGAGAAGTTAGGATCAAGAAATAGATGATAATCAAATTAGACATCCTTTTAATTAATGTCAGTACTGTAATTATATACTGTATTACACATATGAATGACAATTAACAGTGAGATATTTCACACACACACGCACATACACACACACACACACACACACACACACACACACACACACACACACACACACACACACACACACACACACACACACTAACTCATTTCAATAATGATATGTAGATATGTACACGCACATTTAAACGCCCATTAATGACCGCAGGCATTTTTCTCATAAGACATGCAACCACTTAGCGATTTAGCACGCAACACACACACACACACACACACACACACACACACACACACACACACACACACACACACACACACACACACACTCACACTCACACACACACACACACACACGCACACACACACACACACACACACACACACACACACACACACGCACACACACCTCTTCAGGGCATCATTTTGTGCCATATTACAAGCCTAATATTTCATCTTCTATCCACGCAATGCTAAATCTCCATACTTTTTCTGGAGGTGGAGGGTGAGACTTTTCTCAGTATTATTACTGAATTACTTTTCAGCAATTATTATGCTGAGACGTTTGTTTATTACGATTTTGTAGAGCTCAGTTGTATTTTGATGGTTTCTGCTTCCTGCTCTGACCATATTTGGTGTGATCACTGCTCAGTCTGACCCCCCCTCGTGGGCTAATGACCCGTCCAGTTTAGTCCATGCACCGATGGCATTTATTAGGCTTACCACTGCAACACAAGCACATTCACCTGATTTTGAGTCCGTTAGAGGCACAGCCTTCATTTTTCACCAGCCAACCCACAAATCCAAATACATGATGATCCTGAACATGTAGATCTTTTGCACACGTTCCTTATTTCCATCATTTCCTTCGGCCTATCAGCTGAGACAAAGCCAAGAGAAGAGTTTATGCAGATGAAAAGGAGTAAAATGAACTTAATACCATGATTTTCATTGGTTGTTCTCTACTTGTTTACATTTGGGCTCTGAGGCCTTTGTTGTGAATTGACAATAACCTGTGAAATCACTCATGAACTACATGATCCTCATTAAACTATTCCTTCCCCAAAATACACACTCACACACACACACACACACACACACACACACACACACACACACACACACACACACACACACACACACACACACACACACACACACACTCATGCAAGCTCCGCCCCTTCACTACAGTTAGTCATCAATAACAATACCTTATTTGTTGGGGGGGAATGTTTACAATAGGATGTCCCCCTTAAGGCGTGTGGGACCCTCCCCCAGCGCTGCTGCGTGTCAGTGTGCCACCATTTACCCAGCGCTAACTGAATAAGGTCATAACAGGATGAGGTCATTAGCAAAACAAACCCTCGGACCCCCGTGGGACAAAAGGAGGTGAGAGATAGACAGTGAGAGGGAATAGAGAAATGTAGAGGTAGTGACTGTGACTGGGATGTGAACGGGAACAGGACCAGTTTCATGGCATTTCAGAGTGTGAGGCCTTTAAATGACACACAAGAAGGAGAGTTTGAAGCTGTTGTTTATAGAGACGTTCTCTCTGTGCGTGGTTTCCCAGTGTTTTGTGTGGGGGGTCCCAGCAAACCTGACACTGAGCATCTCATACACACCTGCAAAACTAAACCTTCTCTGTAGTCAGTCAGCATCATTCAGCGCTGACAGCATCTCGTCATAACTTCCCAAACGGCAAAAATAATTAAAGGTGCTAAAAGCGCTGAGCGGTGAGTCTGTCCGGTGCGTATGTGTGTGTGTGTGTGTGTGCGCCTTTTGTTGGCCGAAGGCATATTTGTGTCTGTGTATCTCCATTGTGACGCGTGTAATCCACATGCTCTCTAATCCCAGAGCAGGTGGCCAGGCGTGTGGCGGCGGTGGGGGTGCAGCGAGGGCACACTCCTCCCGCTCCACACACGCGCGCACACACACACACACACACACACACACACACACACACACACACACACACACACACACACACGATTGATCAACAAACCTGTCGTCAATGTGCTGCTTTGTTGCTTCCTTTTACCAAAGGGAAGAGCAAACGTCAAGTAGCACCTCACACCTAACGCACACACACACACACACACACACAGACACACAGACACACAGACACACACACACACACACACACACACACACACACACACACACACACACACACACCACCTGGTGATAATGAAATGACGAGAGGTGTCCACAGGGAAGCACACGCCTGCATTTCTCAGCCGGCCCCTCCCCAGACACGCTTGCCTCATCGCGGCCCTTAACAGGTGGGCCGAGAGGATGCAGGGCAAGAGGCATCTGTCAACAAACTCCGCATCCGCCTTTCTTCACTCTACTTTCTCTCCATCTGCCCGAAGAGCGACAGACTAAAGAAGGTCAACAAAGCGGTGCACGTTGGGCCTCTCCGATGCTCAACGGTCGCATTTCTCTCCTCTGACTGTGTCCCACTTCTTCTGTATGAAACCTGTATGTGGTTTCGTAGTGTTGGAGGCCTCTCGACCTTTGACCTCTGCATTGTAACAACTGTACAGGGGATAATTGGGAGTTGGTGTCTCTGTGTGTGACCTCACTACGAGTTCTTCAACTTTTCACATGTACAGACAGCTTTAAACAAAATCGGCGTCCATGTGCCCAAACAGCTCACGTTCAGACTTATCAGGAAGTTAAAGTACCTTTAAACCTCATTGTCATTGTCATTGGCAATGGTTTTCTTGGACGTTAACCTCGAAGCTTAGCATGGTGAACAGCCCTGGTCTCCCTGAGACATCAAGTCCACAAGAGGCCAGATTGGCCACAGTCCTCCTGGCAGAGATCTGGGATTCTTCCCCTGCGGATCACACTGCTTTTTGCTACTACTTGCTTCCCAAGATTTATTTCAGACAATATTTATCTCCTTTTATTTTGTAGTGATGCTAACTAGAAAATGTTCTATACACTTTGAGACAGCCTGGACTGAAATGAGGGTCCATTGGTTTCTTTCTGAGCCTCAGACTGATGTATTTTTGGCATGTTGCAAAGGGTTTAATGCCCCTCGCTTTCCTGGTCAGAAAACACAGAATCACGTGTGTAATTTGAGTATCGCTAAACAAAACAGCCGTCGTTGTTCATCAGCAGCCTTTGATTAACAGCCCAGCAATAGTTTCCTCCGACGGAGGGCGTCCCACTGCTCCTTGCTGATGTTTACTTGTCCCACAGTAGCTTAATCAAGGACGCTCCTCTCAGTCCAATCACTTTGCATCAACTGTTTTTATCTTCAGCTTATGGATGTAAATTTGTCCATTAAATGCATTTAATCTGTTATTTCCACGTCTCCGTTTATAAGTAGATTTGTGGGGCTTTTATCCTGCTAATGGTCTGTACTCATAGGGGCAGAAGTGCTTTGTTGGCTCCACGTCCACTGTCGCCGTAATCCTGGCTTCTGAAGCTAAACGGATGCTTTTAAAAAATAAGAAAGGAAGAAACATTAACTAGGCATTAACTTTGAGTGAAGCCCTGATTCTCTAATGGCGCTTCAGTTTTTACATATGCTGGATTTGATTTAAATCTGTAATAGGCTTTTTGCTTGATGTCTGCGCCTGTGCATGAAGGGAAACCGTCACAGCGTTCATATTCTTTGCTCCTTTGGCCTACCTCTATAACTGCAGCCATATGGTGGAGACTCCCAGCTGAGAACCACCACAACCAGCATCTGATCAATGATTTATTTTTATCTGTATTTCCTCCATTTATAATAGGATCAAGTCTCAAGAATAGCAATACAATACGTTCTTTGCTTAATGTTCTAGTCATTTTAGGTTTGTGTCAGTGTTCTGCTGTGACACACTCATATGAACAGAAGGTGGAAGCAGCTATTTTCATTGAAGCCACTGAGGAGGCAGGTTAGCGAACAACTTCTGCAGCAGTTTCCATCACAAGCTGGACAAGAGCCAGGCAAACCTCATAATAAACACACTTCCTCTGACCTGACCGAAGCTGGCAACGAGTCTAAATAACAATATAAGAAAAAAATTATATATTTTAATTAAAGTGACATTGTTCCTGTTAAAGTGTGCATTGGGTAGTTTTCCTCCTCATCCGAGTGAGGAAATGAAACATTGCAGGGCTTAACGCGGTTCCAGCGGGTCAGATGGTGTCAACGCTCGCTGCTTGAGCCCTTCACCACACGCCTTAACCGCCGCCCCGCCACCGGCACAGAAACACTATTGTTTCAGTCATTCAAATGAGATTCCTTGACTGTTGTTGTTGCAGATGAATTATGTATGTGCTCCTGTGTTGATATGTAATAGACGTGGTCTCTCCGGGAATGTAGGACACATGCTTATGCATGACAATAGTCTTCAGCTGTATTCTCACCCATGTTGTCTCCTTCGTCAAACAGTCTATTCAGTTTATCACCTGCTTTTTTTGATGCAACTGCTGTCGAGAAATCAGGCCCACGTCACCAAACGGCCGTTATACTGTATTCAAATGTGGTGGAGTGTTGACCTGTTAGCCCAGAACCATCAGTAATGGCTCATGCTTAAAAAGCAAAATCATTATGTTATTGTACAGCTGATAAAAGTGGGTTAATTAAATGGGCATGTTCTTAAAAATATGATAAAATTCATCATAAATATTTGTTTATGTTGTATATCTGACCTTTGCTCCTCAGTGGCATAAGTGACTCTTATTTCTCAGGCATTAATAAAGCATAATATTTCAATCTAGAAATACATTTCTGTTGAGGTCTTCTTCTGGGTGGAGACGCTCCTCCAGCGTCTGTCACTTCCGCTTCTGGCGGACCTGGGAAAACCTGAAGTGCCTGGTGCTTGAGGAAAGCCCTGCCTCGGGGGCGACGTCCGACATAATGTGCGTTCGCCACGGCCAGGAAGAGGCTTTCGAGGCTCTTTATATTGTTTAACATCTTCAAATGCGATGAGAGGATTAATGAAGCGCGTCTGCCGGACCCATATGTCCTCTTTGGTGGCGCTTGTACTTAATTAAAACCGAATGGATACTCGGGGGTGGGGGTGGGGGTGTATGAGGACTGACTTACTGCTCTCTGCTGACATTTATTACTGAGGCCGCAGAGGAAAAACGTTCCAGACTTAGTTTAACGCTAAGAGATAATAAAAAAATGCGATGTGTGCTTGACACATTTATATTTTAAATATTTTACTATGTCTTTTGAAAAATATATTTACACACAACCTGAATAAACGCAACTCGTTTTTCCTTTTTAACTGAAAAACTTTATTTCTCTCACAAGTTCTTTACATTTTCATGCGTTTCCTTCGTGTAGTGTAACTTTTGGTCGGCTTATCTTTTTCTCACGTGTTTGTAGCTTGTAGTTTCCATCGTGATGCGCTCTATTGTGGGCGTGGCCACCAAAGTTTACCTGCAGAGCAGTTGCGAGTTCAAAATGGGTCCCGATGTCAGCAACTCAATAAAAATATGTTACACATTTGCTTTATGTTTAGGGGAAAAGAGACACGCAACAAAAAATCAACGTGGATAATGATGTTTTGATGATGTTTCTCCAGGTCATGTTTCTTTTTTCCAGAAATGTGAGATGAAGCCAATAAGAACCCAGACGCCTTTCTACATTAAGTAAATGAATATGAGGCATAAACCAAACATATGTCACACATCTCTGAACATGTTTGTTGAATTGAGACACCTAATAAACGCAAAGCTGGTTTATCACCATCTTTGTGAACTTTATTCACGTTTACCTAAAGCACTTTGGCCCTAAAATCGACCAATTAGCTTATTCTTCATATGTGTTAGTTATTGTGCAGTGATTTTAAGCCATTATACTTTAAGTGTAATAAGATTTTTTTCTTATTAAACTGCAGTCGCATGACCTCATTTTCAGGGTGGCTGTTGTTTTGTAGAATTTTTCTTTGTTTCTTTACTTTATTTTTATTTTTTGTACTTGTGTTCGTAATGATTGGGGATCAATTAATATATAGTCCCACCAATAAAAAGTTGTCACATCTTGATTAAATCGATAAAACGGGTCCTTGAGCCGCTCTTGAGGAGGACGCCAGGGTTCAACTTGAATTTAGAGACAGTTTGTGTTTTCCTTCATGTGTTGTCTTTAGACAAATGTTTAAGTCTACACTTTTTTGGCACCAGCGCTCATTTTCGATCTCCACGTAAACTGCAATGCGGCCCTAAATAGCAAGCATCAATAAAAATGTTGGATAATCTTCGGTATGAGACGGGATTAACATAACTCTCCCCGACCTCACATTCCTCTCAGTCCGTGAGACTTCACTTAGTCAGTCGACATTCTAATGTGGAGAACCAAACCCCTGAAAGTGTGTCAAATCTAAATAAAACCTGTGATCCTGTGATTGTGTTATGTACAGAAACCAACAAACAAAAGACAATGTAGATTAAGTCACACATGCAAAGGAGTCGCTTCAAGATGTTTTTATTGTCTCCTCGTCTCACGTTACAGCTCAGAAGGTTCTGATGGACCCCGAGCCACCTCCATTTGCGCCAGCCAATACTCCATATAATCATTTGTCATTTTACACATAGGAGAAAATCTACCAAATGCATCACTGGCTTTGTCGCGCGCGTGCTCCTGCTGCGCGGAGCAAGCTCGCGATACAGGGAGCGAGGGATCACAATAATAAAAAGAGTAACACGGGGGAAATAATAATTCAGAAACACATAAGGGACATTTATGAGCACACGCAAGCTGACTGATTGTCTCTTCTAACTAGCCTTCAACAAATATTTCTCATAAATTAAGTAGTGCATCCGGGTCCGCGTCGGAGCCGCTCGCTCGCGCGCGCGCGCGCGCTTTCTGACAACACGCGCACGCACTTCACGCTTTGATCAAAGTGGCTGTTCAGCGTGCCAACAAAATCAAAAAAGACAAGAGAGGGGAGCCTTTAAGGAGCTTAAAAGAAACCCTGACCTATTCCTCAAACTCATCCAAGTAGGGCTCGGATCTCTCGCTCTCTTGATCCTTTTTCCTTTTGGTCAACAAATTTGTTCCGCGTCTTTGATCAAAGTTGGGGAGAAGTCGGTCTTAGTTTTCAATAAGTTAACCCAACAAGTGGGACATCCGGCGTTAAGTCCGGCTCTGCTCTGTTCTGCTCTGCCCGAGGTAGAATTTGGGGCCTGTCGCCGATCCCAACTGGGTTTTTCATTCGCCTGTAAAGTCTGTAGTTGCTGATAACCGTCTCTTCGACTCTCGCCCCTCATAACACTTGGAACTTCCACGCCGCTTGGTCCTTGTAATCCAAACAGTCCGCGTTGAAATTGAGCTTCCACGACGAGGCCGTTTGGTCCTTATAGTCCAGGCAGTCGGCGGCGCCGCCGAAGCCGAGCCCCGCCGCGCCGTACGCCGACGAGGGGAGCGACGACGCGGGGCTGAGGTGGCTGGACACGCCGCTGGCGCCCATCGGGCTCATGGCGGCGCCGGCGCTGGACAGCTGGTGGTGCATAGGTGAAAGGTAGGAGCCGCAGTCCATGCCGGTGAAGTAGGACGAGGATCCGGTGTAGCCCTGGTTGTAGCCCGACGCCTGGGTGTAGGTCATGGGGTAGGAGCGCTGCATGCAGGAGGAGGAGGAGGTGGACAGCGGGTCGGAGAGCGGGGAGATGGAGGCCGGGCTCCAGATGGACACGGGCGCGGCGCTGCCGCCGCCGCCGCCGCCGCCGCCGCCGCTGCTCGCGGGCGGGAGAGGGGTGCTCGTGGGCGGCGTGAACTGGCCGCTGGCTCCGCTCTCGGAGCTCGCCTCGCGGACCGGGGAGCCCTTCTTCTTCACGGGCCTGCTGACGCTCTTGTTTTGCACTCCGCTCTGGTTCTGCTGGGCCTGCTGGCGATGTTTGGCTCGTCGGTTTTTGAACCAGACCTGAGAAAAAAAATTGAATTTAATTTGGCCGTAGGACATTTGCAAATAAGTGTAGTGCGCAACGACTGCGATGTAGCGAGTTTGTCTTCGTGTAGACAGTACAATAAATGAGTGTTAATCAAAGCCTTTGTGTTGGAAACTCACCTGCACGCGGGATTCGGGCAGGTTGATCTTCAAGGCGACCTCCTCTCTCATGAAGATGTCCGGGTACCTGGTTTTGGCGAACAGATTCTCCAACACGTCGAGCTGGGCCCGAGTGAAGGTTGTCCTCTCCCTCCTCTGTTTGCGAGGAGTTGCTGATAAGAATATATATATATTTATATTAGTATGACAAAATAGAAGCTAGTAACAACTGAACGTGCAATGATAACATATAAAATTATTTAAAACAGGTAAGAAAAAAAGACACTAGGTCAATTTTTCAGGCTTTAATTCAAGGACTGAGTCTGGAAATATAATAAGCGGAGGCTTCACGGAATTGTCAGATTTTATATTATGACACACGTTAGGATGGATTACCTTGGTATCCCACTGAAGGGTGCAGCAGGTCCACGCCTGAGGTAGATAAGCTCAGTCCGTTTACCGTGTACGGAGGTTGCTTCAAATAGGACATCATACTGGCGGCCGAACCGAGGAGAAGTTAATAAAAAGGCAGATAATATGTCTTAATCCTCTTGTGTCTCCGTTCGGTAACGATAGTAAACAGCCTGATGAACGATACAGGATGAAAAAAAAAATGTTGCTTAATGATCTAAGGTGTTGTTCGTCTCTGGCTGCGGAGTTTTACGCGCAGCCTTTACGCACCGCGGTCGGTTTTGAAAAAAAGTGGGCGTCCTCGCACTCGCAGGGCTCTTAAAGGCGAGCGGAGACCCCCAGCTGTCCCTGCTGGACTGAGGATGCTCTGTGAGGCTGACAGGCGTTTACGCCATCGACCCCCCCCCCCCCCCCCCCCCGTTAAACGCCACCACGGCTGCTACACACACACACACACATACACACACACACACACACACACACACACACACACTCTAACTGCTTCTTTAAACCCGCCTCTTCTTACACCCCTCCTGCCCCCCCCCCCCCAAACACACTCCTCTCCTCTCATACTACCACCAAAACAAAACATTGTCGTTAAAACTCGCTGGGCCCCAACCAGGCCCTCAATTAGCATATACCCACAGGTTAGACGAAGCTAAATAGACAGCTGATTGGGGGGCCATTTGCAGAAACAAAGCCCACTGTTGACCGATAAGTAATGCTGATAACAAAAGACTTTAGGAGACAAACAAAGAAGCCAATTCTGCAAACTGAGCTCTCATTCAAATACAACTGAGCATCTTCATTTCTAGATCTTGGGCCCATTGTTAGTTTCCGCAAAAAAATCTTTGTACATTCAAATGAAACGCAACCAAATAATAATAATTGCCAAATAATTAGAAACGCGCAAAATGTCCCCAACCTGAAGGGTTTTACTGAGATATATTTATTGAGACTCCTCGAGGCGATTCCCCCTCCTTCACTAATGAATTGCTCCCGGTAATTAGATTTGGAAGGTGAGACTAACGAAAAGTGTTGATTAGAGAGCGGTGCTTAGTGTTAAACTAAACAAACAAGGAGATGACCAACTGCACGTCTTCTCGGGTGTCGCGGCAAAAATAACAGGAAAAGTCGACTTTACAATTCTAGAATTCACGTTAAATTAATCGAGCAGCAATTTAGGTGACACAAAAATATAAATACGCACGTCAATATAGGACAACATTAACATTTAAAATGAAAAACAATTTGTGAGAAATAATTTATCATAGGAATTATTATAAATTAGGAAACTTTTATCGAGACGCCGTAAATACTATATTTTATAAACTACCTAATTTGCTGATATGCTGTTGTCTGAGGCCTCAACGTGACACCTACCTGTAGAATAAAGTTCCCAGCGCTCTCCGTTCGGACAGTCAATAACGGCCACTCCTACACTCAATCTGTCACTTTTTTCACCCGTGGCGACCGGTTGCTCGACATCCGTTCAATAAAAAAAAAAAACTGCCCAGCCATTAATTATTATTGGCTACCAGATTTTTTCCCCTTCTTCTTTCTGTAAGAAATTAACGAGATAATCCGGACGGCACGCGCTGGCCTGATTACAGGACGCCAGCCAGGACTCCGCATTCAGGCCGCCTTAATTTTCTGCGTCACGAAAATTAAACAAAGACTGGCATTGTATTTATCAAACCAGCTGACTGGCAGCCCCCCCCCCCCATCACCCACTCTGCAACCAACCTTATAACACACTTTCCCAAACGGACGATTTATTATTATTACTATTATTACTATTATTATTATTATTATTATTATTATTATTATTATTATTATTATTATTATTATTATTATTATTATTATTATTATTATTATTATTATTATTATTTACATTTATATTATGCGTGTACATTTTGACACCCTGGGTAGTATAAAATATATATAAATGATAATAGTAATGGCGGTAATAATAAACTGAACTGTCAACCACAACTTGACTTTATGAGGGTCAGCTTTCCTCCCACACGCCCGAGCAGACCAGCAGTGTATTATGTGAAATAGTGGACTGCTCCACTGTTCTGCTATTAATCGGATGAATGCCCCTTTGCTCCACGGCGCAGCCAACGGGGACAGGAGGGAGAAAAGTTTAAACACGCCCCCCCAATTACCCCAGCGCAGCTCTTTTAATCGCAGCTCTCGGAACCTTTCACCTTCAATCCAAAAAATGAAATAAAACTTCTCTCATAATTGACGTGGAAACGAGCCAAACATGCTTAAATCACTTACTTCAGACGTTAGACGCGGGGTCTTAAAGGCGTTTACTAAATGGTCTTTCTTCTGCAAGGGTTATCAAGAGACTTTGATTTGTTTCCTCCCGGGTAAGTGTGTTGGATGCGCATAATACGAAAGATGCTCCGTATTTATGGGGAGAGAGAGCGAGAGAAACTGAGGAATTTTAGCGGCCAATGAAAAAAGAGAGAGAAGAGGATGGGCAGAGGTGTAAAAAGAGATGGAGCAGCAAAGTGGCCCGCCGGTAGTAACATCAGCTGCTGAGTTACCACGGACACTTCCGATTATAATAGCGACCCCAAAATATTATTCATGATAACTCCCTTATATGGATCATTAAGGTATATATTTTAAGTTGTGATATTTAGTACAGATGTGTTTCTGCAGTAAATCACATCCAGTGATTTATTATTATTATTATTATTATTATTATTATTATTATTATTATTATTATTATTATTATTATTATTATTATTATTATTATTATTATTATTATTATTATTATATTATTATTATTATATTATTATTATTATTATTATTATTATTATTATTATTATTATTATTATTATTACGAGGTGTTTGTTATCAGTTAAATTTGCATCACTGTCAGGCTATAACTCAATGGTCTGACTGAAGCAGATTTAGGAGACAGTGTCTCAATTATGTGTAGTTTGTCAAATTTTCTGCGTGACAGAAGGGACCAGTTGAAAACAAACCTATTTGTGTGTAGATGCCAATCTTCCTCACACCTTACGTCCAGGACTTGAACCAATCTAACCCAAGCCGATCCGTGGAACAATTAATTAATTTCCGTCCCATTCTCACAAACCTCATCCTGCGGAGGTTCTGATTGGTGCCTCCGCAGCAGCCGCAGATTAGAGAACTAATTAGGAGTCTACATGCCAGACGAACAGAGAGTGTGCTTGTTAGACACGCCTGAAATCAATACGACCTATGGACTATAGCGAATCGTTTACAGTGTTTAGGAAGCATCCTACTGCCTGTGATGAAGTGCGATGACGGCGAGCGCTTCTGTCGGTTCATAAAAGGCCCGAATATGACCGATTTAATGACTCCCATTAAAGGAGTTATTGAGGTCCTTCTTATTCAATTCTCTGCAGTTGGAGTTTTCCCGTTTTCCCTCAGCGATCATAAAAACACACACAGCCTAACGGGCCCTGACTATCTGCGCTCCTTGTTGTCCCGCAGCTATGTTCTTGGCTCACGCAGCCTCCTTTCATCTTCAGCTCTGATATATAATTCATCGGGAAATATCTAATAGCCCTGGGGAGCGTTTCAGCTAAACGGGGCCGCGGTTGTAAAAAAGGTGAAGTCGCTTGTTAATGTCTGTGGCAATATGCCCTCCCCCTGTCTGCGGGCCAATTGACGGAGTCACGGTTTCTCCTGCTGTTAGGGAGACGAATTGAAGGCTAAGAATCGTGGGACTGAGATCCTCTCTCACAGTGCACGGGATAATGCAGACTGCCACAGAGAAAGTGTGGTGCACTGCCTCTCTCCTCCTTTTCTCTGAGCCCTTTGTTTGCTTCCTACAGGGTAATACCGCTGAAGCTGGAGACCATACATTTAGGATGCCTGTCTGTCTGTCTGTCTGTCTGTCTGTCTGTCTGTCTGTCTGTCTGTCTGTCTGTCTGTCTGTCTGTCTGTCTGTCTGTCTGTCTGTCTGTCTGTCTGTCTGTCTGTCTGTCTGTCTATCTATCTATCTATCTATCTATCTATCTATCTATCTATCTATCTATCTATCTATCTATCTATCTATCTATCTATCTATCTATCTATCTATCTATCTATCTATCTATCTATCTATCTATCATTTCAAGTGTACATCTCAAGGTCAGATCAATGTTCTTGGCCCACTCCACTAACCCCATCTGTTCCCCTCGGGCCACGCTTGCAAACACACTCTGCACTGTGCTGGACATTGATGACAGTGACATAGTTTTATTGATAGGCGTGCTGGAAGACGCGACGCGTGTATAAACAAAGCGAGCGTTCATTGGTATTGAATGTTTTATCAAGAGTCTGAATGAGCTGGACAGCAGGTGTTTGTGAGCAACAAAGCCGACTGTAGGTATAGTAAGACGTCAGAATTCATTATAACTATTTTATTTTGCCTGTTAGTCTGGATTCTAGATGGAGAGCTACTGCTTTTCTGCATTAAAAGCAGCCAGATGAGTAGTAAGACATCATGGTGCTGATCCAGAACACATCATTTAGGCCTAATATGGATTCTGATGGATGAATATAACACTAGTGAGTCACAAAACTCCCTTTACAACTTATGATTGTCTTATCTTATCTTAAACTTTCTGCTGTTAACAAAGTAGTATTTTAACCCCTTACTCGTGATTTAGGGCTCAGTCTGGCTCTTACAGTAATCCCCTCAATGATTTGGTTTATAAGTGTCAGTGTAAGGTATATGTAACACACCCACAGCAGTGTTATACTGTTACTGCATTTAATTTGCCTCTCGGCTTCCAGCACATCATATTCATGCCCTTCATTGACATACATCAGCCACTTGTGGTTTGCCCATGGGAGGGTTGAATGTCTTGTCCCTGCTGGTACCTCGTTAACCTCCCACGGCCTGCGGCTAGTGTTAGCCAAACTGAGAAGCCTCCTACCTGGGTATTGGTCAGCAGGGACCAGCCCCAGGAGCCCTGGGCCCCCCGCTGGTCGAGGGGAGGGAGGCAGGCGGGACAGAGGAGGGCCAAACAAAAACACAACCTGGCAACCCCACTGCAAACAGCCCACCTACTGTCAGCCAGCATCTGGGGCACAGCACAAGCCTCTCCATTCACATTCTGATAATGGTCGAATACTGAGCAGCACGCACTCACTCACACACACACACACACACACACACACACACACACACACACACACACACACACACACACACACACACACACGCACACACACACGCACACACACGCACACACACGCAGGGACGCATACGGCAACAAGTAGCACACAAATGCACTGAAACAAAAAACTAGAACCTGCAAAACTACAATGAAAAGTTCTGTAGGTTTTGGTTTCTTCCATTAAGTAAAAGGATGTGCGCCTCGTCCTTTGTCCAGCTTTGAATGCACTGTTTAACTGTACGTTAAAGGGGATAAATTGCCCTCAGAGACCAAAGTTTGTAAATTGCTCGATAGAAATAATGACTAAAAGAGACCGAGGGAATGAGTGGCAGGAAAAATAAAGGAAATCAGGGAGGAGGAGTGTAAAGTTAATCCAGTCTGAATCAATGGGCTCGGCTTCAGGAGTGACACTGAAAACAGTTTTTCTTTTCTCTCTGTTCTCTGTGAGTTTGCTCTCCCCTCTCCCTCTCTCTTTGCTTCCTCCCGTGCCTCGCTATTTTTCTGCCTTCTTATCCTTTTTAATTAGAGGGGCTATTCTGCTGCACAGAGGACCTTAATCCCCAACTGACCAACAATGCAAGAAACCAGCCTTTGAACAGCCGACCTGCACCAGCCTCAGCCCCGGAGCTCCCCCGCCGCCGCCGCCTCCAGTCGCCGCTGCTCAAACACTCCAGTGCTCCCACCATTAGCAGAACCAGGCTCCTCCGTCGATTCCAGCGTCCCGGACAAAGCGCCCGGGGGAGAAAACGTCTGAAAGAGCATTTCAATATCCTCGACGGTTCTTGAAAAGCTTTTGGTTTTGTCGTCAGGACAAGGCCGGGGTCAAACGGCAGGTGACTCGCACTGAAGAGAAGTTACTAAAGTAACCGCCTCGGCGCTGAATTGTGCGGAGGAGCGGCGGGGATTAGGGAGTTATAAGACGGCAAATTTTCCATTGAAATGGAGAAAAGATCAGCAAAAGTTAGATAACACTCAAAAAAAGAGCCGTGCACGAGGCGTGCACGCTGCGAGCTCCCCCACTGGGCCTCATTTCCATACATATGTGCGTCTCAAGATGGCGTCTATTAGGACAAACACATGTTGTCTTGTTAAATGATTGTGCAGCCATTATTAGCAAATTACCTACAGATTGAGATCATAATTGAGGGTTTAAAGTCACAAATAGCACTTGTAATAATCCATTAATCAGTTCGATGAAACACCCTCCTTGTACTTTTGACTGGCGTTGACAGCTGAGTCAAAATAACTCAACTAATTTGCCTGTAATTTGGTTGGAGCGGCCTCCGTATCAGGACTTTGCCAACACCACTGTCTGACAAATTGCCACCGGAGCACAATGACAGTCCTCGCACACACTCGCAAAATGAATTCCCGCTCACCGGCGGCCGCCCTGGCTCCGCGCTCCCCCGTTCGGGCGGGGGGGGGGGCGAGCGCGGCCCGGCCAAGCCTCCCCGCCTGGCTTATCGCGGGCCCAATATTTCCATAGCAGGCAATTAGCATCTCGCTTTTATGTGCGAAAGTGGCGGCGGCGCGGCGACGGAGCGCGTCGGAGAGAGAGAGTCGCGGCGAAACGGGGAGAGAATAAAAGAGCAATTAAGACGTTGGGTGAGCAGAGGACGGAGACAGGCAGTCTGCTGCCGTGTGATTTGAGGCTTGCAGGCCCCGTAATTAGCCCTTCATTGTGAGATAATGGACTTGGCCGGTCCTCCCGGTTCCCCGAGCCGACCAGCCCCGACTCGACCCACGAAAGGTCAAAGGGCACAATGTGCAGACTGGCTCCTATACGTGCGTGGCTTCCCTGCAAGGCACTTTTCACGAGTCGCCCAATCGAATTTTAAACGTCGAGCGCAAAAAAAAAAAGCTGAGAAAACTTCGAAGAGTCCCAGTAAACTATTCATCTCTCAATCTGCGCAGCTTAGCGGGCTCAAAGGGACGAGCGTGCCGGAGTCACCGCTCTCCTGGCCTTTCGCTCCTTTCTCCCGCCATCTTTAGAAGCGCGGTAATCTGTGAACCCCGAATCATAAGCTGTGGGTAAATCTATGTAATACGGGTAATTCGATGAAGCAGTATTTTTCCTGGTGAGAGGCAAAATCCTGTTGACTATTCAAGGATTGACTCATCCAACAGTAATGCCATTAGACCACTGCCACGGATTCCTCGGTAAAAATGCTGTTTAATTGCCAGTACCCGGCCATTGTTTGGTGATGGGTAAACACTAGCGCCGGAGTGGGGGCTGCTGTGGAAGCCTGTGAAAACGATGGCCCCTTTGGCTCCAGCCAATCGCCATTGAGCGACGGATTTACTCAGCCTGGATGAAGCCCGAGCTGCAAAGTGGCGGCGGCACTGGCTTAAGAAAAGTCTTCAAGAATATAAATGCACAGTAACTCTTCTCCGCTAAATACGGGATTTGTCCAACAATGTGATTTAGTTGTGGGGGGGGGGGGTCTATTCAGAATAGACATTTTTTTTTTTTGAGCCGTGAGGTTTTGGAGGATCAAGCCTTGTTGCTCACGTTTATTAACGCAGCTCAGGGATTGTTGGTCGTTGTAATCGTGGAGCGGTTGATCCATGTTTGTGTTTGGCTTTACGTGCGCACACCCTGACACTAAGTCCCATTCTCTCCACCTGCGCTGAACCGTCTTTAAGGACCAAAAAAAAAAAAAAAAAACACCCCGGCCCCCGAATGCACGCAGCCAAGGTTAACTGATATTAACTATGAACTGGTCCAAAGGGACGTGAGGACCGCTCTTTACTTTTTTTTTTTTTTTTTTTTGCCACACAAGGATGTTTTATGAGAGTTTTCCAACCTTTGGGGTGCATTGCCCCCCCCCCCCCCCCCCTCCAATGCTCTCAGGCCCGTCCTGGAGGACGCAGATTGGAAGTGAGAGGTGTGGCGGCCGAGGCTCGCCTCCATTGTTCGCCGGTGCCTGGGAGACGATCGGCGCTGCCAAGCCAGACACTGATTTGGTTTGACACTACGTCCAGGAGGCGAGAAGCAGCTTTTCTTTTGCTCTTTTTATCCATACGTAAAAAAAGAGCCTTTTTGTGTGAAAGGCTCACTCCTCTCCTCTGTCCTCTAACTCCCCCTGGTTCTGTTGTGCTACTTGGCCTCCTCCATCCTCTCTTTCACTCCTCTCTTATGTTCCTATATTGACTCCCTCATTTTTTTTTTTTTTTTATTCTCAGATTATAACCAGCGGACTTCTGTTTCTTTTGTGCTACTCTCTTTATTGTCCAGCTCATGTAGTGGTTGGATTCTGCAAACCTGAGCCTCAGCATCACAACATTAAAGATGCTTTTGTCCTAAGTCCCTTTATAAACAACCAGCTCCGTAAGTCGGACACTCAGCCAAATATATGAGAAGTAAAGTAGAAGAATGTGGAGGTTTTTTAAAAAAGTTCTTTGGTGTTGATTAATCTTCCGTGATGATCAGTGAAGAAGAGCACAGACCTCTCAATCCACTTATTAGAGGCTCTAATGACAGGCTCCATTACTTTAATATGTGCTTTTATCACCGTGCCCTTAGATGACTGTAGCGTTTCATTAGACATGTCTGCCTCATATCTCACTTTGCACCCAGAGGAAACTGTGAAGGGATTAATTTTATGATGGACCCCCTGCCTCCGCCCGCACTCCCCTCCCCTCCCTCCTCTCCTCCGCTGCAGCCCTCAGCCACAGCCAGGGGACCCGGGAGGAATAGTGTCTTTGTCGTCCTGCCGTTTTTTTCGGAGTTGAGGAACAAGAGGAGTTTAATCCTCATTGTCCAGGAGACTGCAGAGGGTTGAAGAGGGGGGGGGGGGTCGGGGGTGTGGGGGTCCTCCGGCTGTAAAATGATCCAACTGGCATCGGCTAATCCCCTCCTAACCCCCCACCCCCAGGCCTGACCCCCCTCACGGCCTTAATTCACACCCCTGTACCACCACCGTATCACGCTCTAAACGCACATCCATGCATGTATAGCTGGGCTTAAAGCGATGAGGCAGAGCTCACGGTGCCTCACCTGTGAACCGCCGGCTCACTCGGACTCTCCTTCAGGCCTCCCTCCAGACCTAAAATGTCATTCGCAGCTGTGCAGCTAATGGCTTATAGGTGTGTTAAAGTGGGATTTAACTAAATCACCTGCACATGAGCTTGATCAGCTATTAACCCACCGTCCACTGCAGCATCCTGTTCATCGCAGGCGTCCGATATGCAGAGACAAAACAGCCTAGAGCTGAATGTGTGTGTGTGTGCGCGCGCGTGTGTGTGTATGTGTGTGTGTGTGTGTGTGTGTGTGTGTGTGTGTGTGTGTGTGTGTGTGTGTGTGTGTACTTGTTTTTCCGTTCATATGGGGACTTTGACCTGATTACACACATACACGTGAGGACTCATTTTACCGTGGGGACCTCAAATTTGGTCCCCACCGGCACAACCCTACCAACAGCTCCAAAACAGTATTTGACACTGCCCCTGCAAATATCTCAGAAGTCCCCAAGTGGACAACTTCCAGACGGGAAATGTGTGACTGTGTGTCCTTAGGCGCCCCTTGTGGTCACACAAGGTATGGCAGTCCCCATTATGTTCACTGTTCTGGAAGTGTGTATTGCCACTTCCCCACTCGCTAGCGCCCCCTATTGGTCATAAGTAACAAATCTATTTTAAACTTTTTTTTTAAAGACAGGTATTACTATAATAAGATTTGTCTATAGTACTATTAAAGAAGTATTTTAAAGTTTTTCAATACAGGTATTATTATATAAAAAGGGATGACTATCATATATTATTAAAGACATGTAATTAAGTTTTTTTTAAGACTGGTATTGCTATATAATAAAAACTATGTATATCATATTAAAAAAATATACTGTGGTAACTGAACAAATCTCATCTGTTTAATTTTGTTGAAATACCTGCTTCTTACTCCTATTTAGTAATGGACTACTTACATTTATCAGTACTAGCAGTAAAATGTAATTAGTTTCTCCCCTGTTAGAAGAGATATTTGTAGGTTAGACCTAGCACTAGCTTTTCTCTAAATGGAGCCATACATGGAGCAGAGTTTAATTCAATCCACCATATCAGCTCTGTCAATAGATTCTGCAAGTATGCGTAATATCACCAGTAGTAGACCACTCTGCTTCACCACCCTGGATGGATGGATGGATGGATTAATCGAATTAATCGAAAAGCCTGGGTTTTCAAACAAGTTAGCATAAGATAAGATAAGAAAAACTTTAATAGTCCCGCAGTGGGGAAATTACTTCTCACAACAGCAGTACAAATAGGTGAGAATACAGCTACAAACCAGTTTGTGTTGGCACAGTACAAAGGAGTACAGTACAGTTGGAGTGAGTATGAGGTCATTGCAGGGTTATTGCACAGTAAAGGGTATAAGATTTGTACCGGTAACAATATACATGATTGTTCACAGATTTACACAAATATTGTGCAGAGCAGGTTGCTATATAAACCACTGATGCAGTGGGTGAGTGACTGTAGTGAGACGTGGTCAACAGTTCTGATTATACAGTCTGACAGCAGCAGGTAGGAAGGATCTACAATATCTCTCCTTCACACAGCGAGGGTGGATCAGTCTGCTACTGAAGCTGCTCTCCAGAGCAGACAGTGAGTCCTCCAGTGGGTGAGAGTCCTGGTCCATGATGGATGTCAGTTTAGCCAGGACCCTTCTCTCACTGTCTCCTGCACCGTGTCCAGAGTGCAGCCCAGTACAGAGCTGGACTTCTTGATGATCCTGTCGAGTCTCTTCCTGTCCCTCACTGTGATGCTGCTGCTCCAGCAGACCACACGTACAGGATGGCTGATGCCACCACAGAGTCATAGAAGATCTTCAGGAGTGGCCCCCTCACTCCAAAAGACTCAGTGTCCTCAGCAGGTAGAGTCTGCTCTGACCCTTCCTGTACAGTGCATCTGTGTTATGAGTCCAGTCCAGTTTATTGTTCAGATGCACAACCCAGGTACTTGTAAGAGACTTGTCCTTTCCCTGGATGTGCATCGGTGGGATGACAGCAGGCTGCTGTCTGCGGAAATCCACCACCATCTCCTTCGTTTTCCCAGCATTGATCAGGAGGTGGTTCCGCTGGCACCAGTCCACAAAGTTCTGAGTGAGTCCTCTGTACTCTGCATCGTCATCATCAGTGATCAGTCCGACGATCGCAGAGTCATCAGAGAACCTCTGCAGAACGCAGCTGTCCGTGTTGTGTCTGAAGTCTGACGTGTAGAGGGTGAAAAGGAAGGGGGCCAGGACAGTCCCCTGTGGGGCCCCCACACTGCAGGTCAGAGTGTCAGACACACAGTCCCTGGCTCTCACAAACCGAGGCCTGTTTGTGAGATAGTCCATAATCAACTCCGTCAGGTGAAGGTCCACACCAGGCTTCTCCAGTTTGTGTTTCAGAAGCACCGGCTGGATGGTGTAGAAGGCACTGGAGTTGTTGCAGAGGCGGTCAACACCCAGATGGTAGTGGGCCTCAAAACTCAGTTGACACAGATGAAATATTGTCACTAACCAATCACAATGTCAAAGGAATGGAATTAATTCTCAGTATTCAGTTGCACTAATTCAGTTGCTCTTGCTTTTGGTTTGAAAAGTTTTTTTGTAAATGTGTTTGGTCATTACTAAACAATCAAACACTAGTTAAATAATTAGCTAACCAGTAATATACATGGAGCCGCTGTGTAGACATCATTGTCAACATCAAGAGTTTGACCTGTCATTCAGACCTTGGTTAATGCAGCTGTGCTGTTTCATGGAGACTGTTGGTTTTTGGCGGGAAACTCAGTTTTCAGCTACCCTAGTGGAAGTTGATTTGCACCCCTGCTAAAAAAGCTTGTTCCAGCAAAACCAAAAAGGTTGTCACAAAAATCACAATTTACTGCATGAAAGTCAAGACTTTTATGAGCTGGAATGACCACAATTTTCAGTGATAAAACTGTGTGTCCTTCTGCTTTTCTCTCAATTAATTCAAGATATCACTTTTAAAATGAAGAAAAATCTGGCCCTCCTGACCAGCTTTAAGCAAAGACACAAACTAAAACTGAATAGATGTAGCACTGTATACTGTACACAAATCAGATTTAAACTGAACTGATTTAGGTAAATTGTGTGAGAGCTGCAGTAAAAAGATGTAAAGTAGTTGTCAAGGGAATGTCAAAGTTTATCATGGCTAAGGAGCAGTTAAATAAAAGTCTCCCTCATTATTTGATATAACACAATCAGTCGTCCAGCCATTGATCTGTGCACAGGTGTCGAGGTAACAAAGTAGGGTTTGTTTTATTAGCACTTTTATTAGTATAAATAAGCAGGGCAGTGAATGAGACAAGCCGTGTATGAGTACAGTGGCCTGTTGGTGAGGTAAGCTACTGCCTACGCAGCGATGTGCCCACCCAGTCCTGCTCCTTACAGATTTCCTCGCAATAGTACTGGCTGGATGGTGTTGACTGAGCTGGAGAAGTAAAAAAACATGACCCCCACAGCAGCTTCCAGTATGAGTCTGCGCACAGTACAGCAGATAGAAGACAAGACCATCCATCTCAATGTTTGACTACTAAGCAAACAGGTCCAGGTCCAGCAATGTTTTAAAATAAGTAGCCGAGGATAAGCCTCTGCATAGTCTTTATCAGGTGGGAGGTCAAAGCTACCAGTGTGTAAGGGTTTTGCAACTTAGCATCTGTGGTCTTAAAAAACAAAACAACACAGAAAGTCCTCCACAGAGTGTATGTGACCACGTCACAGAGCTGGTCAGTACAGGTTCTGAGCAGTCCGTGTCTGATCCCCTCTGGTCCATCATTTCCATTCATACTTGGTCAGATGAGGTGAGGGAACTAATAAAGGAATGGTGGTTGTGGCTGCTGTATCTGAGATGTGTGAAGGGGGGTTGTAAAGGAAGTTTAGCTGTAGCCAAATTTATTAATCCTAAACAACTTTGCTATAGCCACCCTCAGGGCCCTTCAATCATATTTTAATTTTTTATGCATTGAAAGCTCCTTCAACTTCTTTCAGATAGTAGTTCTCTGAAACTTTGCTTCAGTTAACTCTGCACCGTCCTCTGCTCCTATCTGTCCACTGAAGACCTGTTCAGGGGTGGTCTCTTCTCAACCGGGGTGTCTATTGTACCGTGTTGTGATCAGTGTGGTCATACTGTAGTGGGGTTATACTGTAGATGTGTGCAAACCTTAACACTTGCATAAGGTTGGTAAAGTACTTGGTGAAGGCTGAAAGGGCAGCAGAGAGTAAGGCATTATAATTATAATTCCCAGTAATGAGATAAAGAGCGTCTGGATTCTGTGTCTCTACGTGCCTGACTGTGTCGTGAAGTAGCTCACATGCTGTTGTGGCATCAGGTTGGAGAAAGAATATGCACAATAAAAACAATAGGCAGAATAGTGAGTCTGGCAAGAGTGCTTGTGGGAGAGAACAAGAAACACAAGGCCAGACAGGGGGGACAAGGGACAAAACCAGAACCCGAACTGAAACAAGAATACTGTCTTGACTTCTTGTGATCAAAGGGTTAGTTCAGTAAGTTTATCCCTGAGTCAAAAATTGGGTGGGGTCAAGTTTGCAAAAAACAGCACATTTGTAGCACATTTGCAAGAATGGACCAAAAGAACTACATAAAATGTGAAATCACTGAGACCCTGACCTGTCATTTGCAATCACAAAAACTATATAAACAATGCTACTTATTATTTAGTATTCAGTTTTACTTGGCTACAAAACATGCCCAGACATGTCTAAGTCCCCACCTTGACCATGCCATTTATGGCTTTGTGTAACAGCAGATTTTGCACTGATCCTGACATTTCAAGTCCCCACCTTGGCCGTGCCCCTCCCCCACATTACTGTCTACTGTTGTTCATGGATCTGCCTGATCCTTCCAACAGCAATAATAAAGAGGCAACAATAAAGTGACTGTCATGTCCTGCTTCAGCAGTGAATTTCAGTTTGATCTGAGTTATTTCTGTGTCCCTGTACTTTCTCTGTTCTCTTGTCTGTCGATCTGGCCTCGGTTTATGTACTGAGTATGTCTACTAAATGTTAAAATTTCCCTATTGGGGGTTTGGGCCAGTCTGTCAGCCATTAGCAACAGCTTCAATACATGTCCTGCTTCAGCAGTGAATTTCAGTTTGATCTGAGTTATTCCTGTGTCCCTGTACTTTCTCTGTTCTCTTGTCTGTCGATCTGGCCTCGGTTTATGTACTGAGTATGTCTACTAAATGTTAAAATTTCCCTATTGGGGGTTTGGGCCAGTCTGTCAGCCATTAGCAACAGCTTCAATACATTCACATCTCTAAATTAAGGTGGCATTAATATAAAGTTTATTTAGTGAAGTTAATACTTTTTCCCTGTAAGGAATTTGGTCTGCTCAGTTTTCCTGCCACTTAGTGGGCTCCCTTTCAGTCTAGTGGGTGTGTACAGTGTAGCCTTTTGTATTAGAGTTCAGTGGACATTTAGTATTTTGAAGCTAAAAATATCTGTATTCATGCAAACATAATTTTTATATAAGGATTTTTAAAATCTACATTCTGTTTATTTGTTTTTTCAACTGTAGTTCAGTTAGGTAATATTGTTTTCAGTTAGCAAAATATATATATATATAGTGCTTTCAGTCACTCTCAGTAACAGTAGATATTACACTGATCCTGACATTTTAAGTCCCCACCTTCACCATGTCCCCCCTATTAACTACTGCGCGGGAAACTGCCCACTAATCTTGCAGTTTGTTCTTTGACACCTCTGAGCCGTTGGTTTCTGTTGTGCTATTTATAACTGTGTGCGGAGTTAATCTGGTGTGCGCCATATAACAAATCAAGCGCTCCCTTTTGATTGCCACGCCTGCTCCCTTGGAGCGGAGAGACAGCATTCATGCGACACAGAAGAGTGGAGCTGCTTGCCGAGCATCGACAGAAATGGTAAGCTTTGAGTTATTAAACTAAACTCCCATTATAATATTGTGCTGTTTAATTCACTTGTATGTGGTTTGCACATTATATTAACTCGAGTAAGGTGTTCTGAAACTCTACTACTGTAGCTTCAATGGCCATCTTAGCCAACAGCAATGTTAGCTAGCTAGCTAGTCTGCACATGCTGTAGTGTCACACAACCAGGTTTGACCTTGCTTCTTTTGACACTAATTTTCATGCAAAATTCTAATTTAAATAATAAAATAATGCAGTAACCGAAAAAAAAACCATTGTCACATATAAAACGTCATCTAGTAGCAGTGAAAAGATATTCAGTAGTTGTGGATGGTGAATGATTCAGTCAGCTGCAGGTGACTCACTGGTGAGGAGGGGATAAACTCAAGTCTCCCTCATTATCTTAATAAGACCCCAAATAGAAGTGAAATGTACCTAGAGGACAGATTTGAGATCTCCCACTAACTGATACTGAAAAAGCTACTTGTGTAGTATAAATGTATATTATTCCATTGTACTGTATGCAATATTGATTACTTAATCTTGTGTATGTGCTGTGTTAATATTTGCTTTGTGTTTTCCACAGAATCTAGCTGTGGACTGTGATGCAATTGACACAGATGAGGATGACACAGGTGTCACAGATGCTGCGTCATGAATTTCACTTTCATCTACACAATCATCAGGTGTGTGGCTAAGTTGTGAATTGCTAGACGGTTGTAGTACTGGGATCAACATAAGAGCATTTGCAAATAAATGACAAGGAGGGAAATATATAGTCAGGTCCATAAATATTGGGACATCAACACAATTCCAACATTTTTGGCTGTATACACCACTGCAATGGATTTGAAATGCAAGGACAAAGATGTGCTTCAACTGCAGACTGTCAGCTTTAATTTGAAGGTATTTACATTAAAATCAGGTGAACGGTGTAGGAATTATTATTATTTACAGTTTGCATATATGCCCCCCACTTTTTAAGTGAGTAATGCACAAGTAATGGGACAATAATAATAATTATAAATCAAACTTTCTCTTTTTAACACTGGATTACAAATCCTTCGCAGTCTGTAATTGACTGCGTTCCTTCTTTTTAAGAATGTTCCAAATAGTTTTTTTGGCCACGCCTAATATTTTTTGCTATCTCTCTGATGTTTTTTTAATTGAATCACCCTTAAACTAAGGCTGACAGTCTGCAGTTGAAGCACATCTTGTTTATTTCATTTCAAATCCATTGTGGTGGTGTATAGTGCCAAACATGTTGGAATTGTATCGATGTCACAATATGTATGGACATGACTGTATACTGTATTACACTTTGCGTGTGTGGGTTATCAAAACAACAGTAACAAACACTCCATGTCTCTTGGTATTTTGATGGGGGATCACACTTTAATAACATCCTAGTGCTCTCAGACTGTGTACTATTTGCCAGACATTAGATATGTTTTCTCGTCAATAGCAGACCTACTGCACAGCATGGCCATTACTTAAAGTAGTAGAACTAGTGAGGCATTCAACGACAGAACAGAATAATCTCCTATATCTGTTTAGCTGTAATTTGCAATTATTCTTCTTTCTCTTTCTGCTTTTCTCATCGGGTCGCCACAGTGAATCATCTTTTTCCATCTCATTCTATCCTGGGCATTTTCTACACTCACACCAGCCAACATCATGTCCTCTGTTAGCACATCCATATATCTCCTCCTTGGTCGTCCTCTCACCCTCTTGCCTGGCAGCTCCATCTCTAGTATCCTTCTACCAATATATTTACTCTCCCTCCTCTGCACATGTCCAAACCACCTCAGTCTGGCCTCTCTGAATTTGTTTTCTAACGCAGGCAACGTGAGCTGTCCCTCTGATGAGCTGGTTCCTGATTCTGTCTAACCTCTTCACTCCTAAGGAGAACCTCAACATCTTCATTTCTGCTGCCCCCATCTCTGCCTCTTTTCTCTTTCTCATTGCTAACGTCTCTAACCCATAGAGCAGAGCTGCTCTCACCACTGTCTTGTAAACCTTGCCTTTGAGTCTTGCTGACATTCTTCTGTCACACAACGCTCCTGACACTTTCCTGCACCCGCTCCAACCCACCTGCACTCTCTTCACCTCTTTTCCACACTCTCCAACATACTGAACTGTTGACTCCAGGTACTAAAACTCCCACACCTTCTTCACCTTAGCCCCCTGTAACCTCACTTTTCTACCCATTTAGACATATGCATTCTGTCTTACTACGACTGACTTTCATGCCTCCTCTTTCCTCTTTTGGAGCAAACCTCCACCTCTCAAGCTGTTCCTCCAGCTGCTTTCTACTGTCACTGCAGATCACAATGTCATCCGCAAACATCATTGTCCAGGGAGATTCCTGTCTGACCTCTTCTGTCAGCCTGTCCATCAGCATAGCAAACAATAAGGGACTCAAAGCTGATCCTTGGTGTAGTCCCACCTCCACCTTGAACTCCTCTGTCTGACCTACAGCACATCTCACCACCATCATACTCCTCTCATTCATGACCGGGACTACTCTGACGTACTTCTGTGCCACTCCCGACAACCTCAAACAGTACCACAGCTCCTCCCTCGGCACCCTGTCATACGCCTTCTCTAAATCCAGACACAATACAACTCCTACATCTCTGTACTTTTCCATCAACATTCTCAAAGCAAAAATGGCATCATTGGTGCTCTTACAGGGCATAAAACCATACTGCTGCTCACAAATCTCCACCTTCTTCCTAAGCCTGGCTTCCACTGCTCTTTCCCACAGCTCATCAACTTTATTCCTCTGCATGTCACCCTTGTTCTTGAAGATTGGCAAAAGAACGCTTCTGCTTAATTCTTCTCACCCTCTGTTGAACAAGCTGGTTAGAAACGCCACTGCTGTCTCTCCTAGACACTTCCACACCTCCACAGGTACGTCATCAGGACCAACAGCCTTTCCACTCTTCATCCTTTTCAGACCCTTCCTCACCTCATCCTTTCTAATCTTTGCTATTTCCTGCTCTGCAACAGCCAAATCTTCCTCCCTTCTTTTCCTGTCATTTTCCTCATTCATCAGCTCCTCAAAATCCTCCTTCCATCTTCTCTGCACACTCTCCTGCGTTGTTAGCACCTTTCCATCTCTGTCTTTAATCACCCTTATCTGTTGCACATCCTTCCCATCTCCCACAGGTCTAGCGAACCTGTCCGTCTCTCTTTCCTTCATGTCTAACCTGACATAAAGCTCACCATAAGCTTTCTGTTCAGCCTTTTCCACCTCCCTCTTCACTCTGTGCTGCGCTTCCTTCTACTCCTTTATACTTTCCTCAGTCTTTTCTACATCCCACTTCCTTTTAGCCAACCTCTTCCTCTGGATGCAGTATTGTACTTCCTCATTCCACCACCAAGTGTCTTTCTCTCCTTCCTACTTTCAGATGACACACCCAGCACCTTTCTACCTGTTTCCCTGATAACCTCTGCTATAGTTTCATTTGGAAGCTCATCCTGACCACCCAGAACCTGTCTCAACTTCTGCCTAGTAGCTTTAGACTCAATACCCTGTCTAAGACTTTTTTTCACCCCTAGGACATTGTTCACAAACTCTACCTTCAAGATCACTCCTACCCCATTTTCCTTCCAATCTACACCATGGTAGAATCCTCCTTGTACCCTCCTCGAATACTACTTGCTTTTCTGCCCTTCCATCTCATCTCCTGCACACACAGTACATCTACCTTCCTTCTCTCCATGTCTGCCAGCTCTCTGCCTTTCCCTGTCATTGTCCCTATTCTCAGATCTATGCTCCTACCTTTTTTCTCTCTGTCCACAAACTCTTTTGCCTCCTCTCCATCTTTGACTAACTGTAGTCCAATTTCCACTGGCACCCTGTAGGTTAACAGCATCGGTGGTGGTCATTTTTAACCCAGGCCTTGACTGATTTGGTATTAAATTCTTATGGAGAATTCGCATTTCTCAACCCTCTCTAATTATCCGGGCTTGGGATCGGCACAGAAGTCACTGACTTGCAACCCTTGTGGCTAGATTGTAAATTGCAATCATAAATTTATATTTTATGTGATGTAAAATTGCATTTGTAGTACTTCACTCCTTTTTTTGGCCCCACCACCACACATAAATTATTCATTTTTTGTGATAAATGGTATTCCTGTCACCTTTTCTGAATTTAGTCTCTTTGTGGATCATGTTTCTGCACATTAACATTTTATGCTCTTATTTTTGTCTACTCTGCAGGGTTATCACAACAAAGAAAGTGGACTTAAGATGAAGTCCGAAGAGATTACGCTGACGGACTACATTGCTTTATGCACTCTGAGACAACCCCCGAGACAACCCCTGTAGCATTAATAGGAACATCTAGGGAGGGAGTTAAATTTTATGTAAAATTGCACTCTAGACAAGACTGTGAAAAGAAGGTAAGTGTTTACATTTCTGCAATTCTGCTGAGAGATGGATTGAACAGGGAGTTTTTTTGCAGTTCTACATGAGTACCTGTAGCCTTTTTGTTGTATTATATCTTGCACTTCTTACTAATAAATTGTTTTCCTTTTTCATAACTGTCACCCCATTGAATTTGTCCTTTTAAAGACTCATTGACTAGATTTAGGCATATGTCACCAGCAAGTAATTTTATATTGGTTAAATTAGTATTAGTAGTAGTACTTGAAGTATATTGTACATTTTGTCAAATACAGGTATGCATAAATACGTACTATATGTACTGTATTATTTTTAGCCAAATAAAAAGGGATTATGCACACTTTTAATGTTTTAAACTCTCATACATTAATCCCCTGCAGGTAAATACACACCGTTGCCCCCTGGTGGTTGTTCGTGATAACAAATAATAGTAGTGTCCCCACATGGATGGAAAAACCTGACAAAAAGTCAGCATTGTAAAGTTGACATATTTTGGTACCAAAGTTGATTTTCTGTATTTAAAAAAATTGTAGATTATGACTATGCTTTTATAATGCCTTTATTACATCTAGAAACATGACGTCCCCATGTGTAACCTGTTAGTCTGGTGGTCCTCACGTGGGAGGAAAAACGTGTATGTGTGTGTGTGTGTGTGTGTGCAGACACACACACACACACACGCAGCAAACAGCAAAAATGAAAAATATCCCTGTTTAATTGTTCTCCCCATTAACTGACAGAGCATTCCCAGATTAGGCCTGGACATCTATTTGACATTAAGTCCTTCTCTAACGAGACAGTCGCTCGCACGTCGCCTTTGAATCTTCCCTACCTTGCGCGGACCCTCCCTCCTTCCCGACTGATCTCCCTGCCTGCGTTCACTCTTTATTTCTCCTCGCTTTCTCTCTCCTCTCCTCTCTTTCTTTTCCGGCACACCTCCCTGAGTGACAGCTCAATAGCCAGCTCTCCCAGGCTTATCTAGCCTCAGCAGATGGTTGACTTGGATCACTGTTCATACGCCACGATCTGGGCTGATGATAAAGACTGCTACAGCGAGAGCGTATGATATCATTCTCTTTCTTCGCCCGACTCCTTCTCTGCTGCCGTTCTCTCCCTCTCCCTCGAACTCCTTTCAACTCTTTTATTCCCACCTGGGCGTTTGTTCTTGTCTCCTTGTCACGTCCTCCACCTTTCTTAAAAGTGCTCTTTGTCCCAGCACCTACTCCCCCTCAATCCTCCCCTCTGTGTCTCCTCGTCCTCATCCATCCCTCCATCTCTGCGCATTGAATCTGGTGCTGCGTGATTGTCTCTGCCTCCCCGCTGGGTTGGCGCCTGTCTAAAGGGCCCCAGGACCCTCACGCGCCGAGGGGGCTCCATCCATGCCAGCGATGCCCTCTCCTCCTCATCTATCCTCTCCTCTCAGGCTCGTGTCAGTTTATCTAGACTGTCTTCATCTCCACAGGGTATATGAAAAGGTCAGGTTCGCTCTGGTTCTCCCTTTCTCTCATCTTTCTCGTCAAAGTTACGCAAATAGTCCGTATCTTTGTAAAAAGCTAATTTAGCCCGTAAAGTAAACAGGTAGCCTTCACACGGCCGCTGCCTGAAGCTGTTTTAGACCCATCCACTGTTTTATTTATGTGATCACTACATTCAAGCAACTGATGTTCACTTCACAGGCTGGTGCTGCCCATTTTATGTTTACTTCACTTGTCTCAATGGGTCATTTGATGTCCTGCTCGGTTTATTCTACAGACTGGTCCGACAAAGCAAAGGGAGAGAGTATAGCTGCCACTTGTAGATGAAACAGAGGAGCGAGTGCCGGCAGCGATATGAATGAGGGAAATGCAGCACAGCACCTCGTATGGTTGAGATGAACGGACTGGCAGCGACTTCACTGCACCAGCGCTGTGTTACATGAGAGTAAATACATGTAAGGAAGGCCTACTGTGTGAATATAATGCTGTTTACTGAAACTGAACAAATAATAACTCCAACGATGCCAGAGCCCACATATAAAGTGCTGCCGTCCCATATGTGCCTCACATTCACCCGCTTCGACACTCCGGACAGTTTGCAGCCGTCTTAATCTGAACGGTGGAATCTGGCAACTGTTCCACGACACCTGCATCCGTCCCGCCTGACCCGCTTTTGTTCTGGTCCGACCCCCTAACATTAGCCCCTAATTAACCCGACAGAAAGTAATTAAATGCAGCTCTAGTGGACCACATGCCAGACGAATAACGGGAAAGATGGAGGACACAGGGAAGGGAGCACATGAGCGAGCCAAAGTGACAGGCAGGAGCAGGAGAGAGAGAGAGAGAGAGGGGGAAAGATGGAGATCCAGACTTGGACTCCAGCCCCTGAGTCCAGGTCAGACAGACAGAAACAGGAAGAGGGATTCAGAGGAACAGGGTATTTGAGTTTGAACCTGCCTGTCCCGAACATCTTCATTTCTCCTGAGCTCCTTACTGACCTTATACTTTACATTCTGTCTTTTTCAAGGTATTTCTGGCGCTTTTGCGTAGATGAGCACGCGTGCCAACTGCTGTAATCACAAGCGCACCAGTCACATGATGCAACGGACGCCCTGGAGATATTTGGAAAAGGGTAGAGACAAGAAGGAGAGAGCCGCGGAGAGGCGAGAGCGGCGTACAATGAATGCAGGAGGGAGAAAGAGGGGGAGGAGGAGGAGGAGGAGGAGGGGGAGAGAAAAGGTATGGCACGGGATTGTGAGAAAGAAGATATATAAATGTGGGTTCAAATGAGCCAAGTGTCTCTGGCAAGACGCTGCTGCATCCAGTCCCAGGCCCAGTTTGCTAAGTGATAGAAAAAGTAATTAAGACAAGGCTGCTCAAGTAGATAGGCCTGTAAAGGAGATTTGAAGAGGGGAACTGATTGTGCATGTATGATTCCGCTTCTTCAGAGGGTTCTCAGCCCCAAGGCTTAGCTTTCAAGGGCCGCCTCTCTCTCTTTCTCCATCTATCGATCTGTCTCCTGCTTTAGAAACCGTCAGACACAGTGATAGCTGAATGTAGGACTGGAAACAATCAATTTATCCATCAATCAAGTCAATCTATCTATCTAGTTGCTTAATTTTCATTTCACAAATAACTTGAAGGCAGACGTTTTCATTTTACATAACATATATTAGATGCACTATGATTTCTGCAGCTATGAAACATATTTTTGCAATTAATAATTTCGTCTTAACAGTTCTCTGGCAGTGTGGGTATATGTTACGATTTTAATCAATTTAAAACAAGTGCGACTTATTTTATCCGCTTGCGACATCCACCGGAGAAACTGGAGCGTTGGTATTGCAAGTTACAAAAAGAAATTCTGTCTCCAACCCTCAACGACTTCACCAGCGACCCCTGCTGGTCGGAAACGGAACCACTATCTGGGATGAATGTGCATAACTTCATACAGATATTAACTTAATCTGGTATACTTTTTGTGGCAATGCAAAACATTTAGGCCCACTTTAATTCTGTAAATGAGAAATAAACAAACTGTAGACAATAGGAATATGTTATGGTGGAAATATAGTCTATACATGACAATCACAACAGTCAGTTACGACAGTTTTATCTCAATCGGTACACATTAAAATCTGTCATACATATCTTATTAAAAATGTTACTGTAACTACTTGACCCTGCGGTCTGAGAAAACCCGCATCTGTCACGCGTTCCTTCGCTGTCGTAAAGCGTGTCTTTCTGCTGTTGCAATGGCGTTTGCTGCGACAGCACTTTGCGGCAGCAGGGAAATCGAGGAGAAAGCAGCGAAAAACGTCGCCAGCGGAGACCTTATTGCCTCACAAATCCCTGGATTTATGTAATATTCGCCGAACTACCCTGTATACTGCTCGTATACTCATTCGCCTTGTGGATGAGATTGTGTTCAACGTTTTCCAAGCGTAAATCTCCACCTTAATGCGGTGGGATGGCCACAGTGCCGCCTGGGCCTAGTAGCGCACTGCCTGCATCCCCGGCTGAAATTCCTCCTTTCCCCGGGGCTGGGAGCGCGGAGCCGGCGGGGCAAGACGGGGAGCCGGCCTGCCACGGCGAGGACAGTGCACCTGACCTCCCGGGGAAGACGTCTCAGCCCGTAAGCGCAGTCAAAGCGTCGGTGAAGAAGAAGCAGAAAAACATGCTAGCGCGAGCTAGCCCGGCGCCGCTTCACCTCAAAATGCAAGCCCGAGAGCAGCAGCTGAACGGCTTGGCCAGCCCCTCGGAGGACACCGACGGCCACCAGCACGCAGGAAGCCGGCCCGGCGACCCGAGAGCGTCCGTAGACAACTGTGACAGCAGCGGCAGCAACGAGGGGGACCTGGCCAGCAACAATAGTGAGCATTGTCAACACGAAGGCCACAGCCCCTTCTCCAAAAACGGCAGCCACTCGCCCCTGGTTAACAATAGCATGAACGGGATGCCGGGTTTCACGCGGACTGAAGCCGCCCACGGTCACCTCGAGGAGGAAGGGAAAGCGGGGTTCGACCACACGGAACCGCCGAGGCCACCGAGCGACGAGCCGCCGGACGGGGCCGGGCCCGGCGTGGAGGACGGACCCGCCGACCCGCGGCAGCCGCCGGCCGCGGAGCTGGCCCGGCTGGATCTAAGCAGGTCGCCCGGCCGAGCGGGGGAGGAGAGCTACGGGATCCGATATGTGCGCTACGAGTCCGAGCTGCAGATGCCGTGGATCATGAGACTGATCACCAAGGACTTGTCTGAGCCTTATTCAATTTATACGTACAGGTACTTCATCCACAACTGGCCACAGCTCTGCTTTCTGGTGAGTGTCCCACTCTTGCGTGGTGTAAAAACAGGTGCATGTGTTTTACTGAACGTGCAGGTCGCAAACCACTCGTGTGTCAGAACTTCGTGGGATTTATGCATTTTAGTCTCCGTGAAATGATCAGCTGATCTGTCAACTGTGATGTAACTGTGATTTATCTGCTCAGAGGAATGTGTGTTTTAACACCGTTTTTGGTCTCGGTAGACAGAAATATGTTGAGTGCGGTTCTGTTTATAGAAAGAAAGGTCAGATCTGCAAATGTGGCAGGAAGACAGATGCTGCAGAATCAGTGTTGCTAGGCTGTCAGCTGCCATCCCAGTATACTCAGTACCTGTGTGTGTGTGTGTGTGTGTGTGTGTGTGTGTGTGTCGTAGGCCATGGTGGAGCAGGAGTGCGTCGGAGCCATTGTGTGTAAGCTTGACATGCACAAGAAGATGTTCCGTCGCGGCTACATTGCCATGCTGGCCGTGGACTCGAAGCACAGAAGGAAAAGCATCGGTGAGCCCTTCCTGCCAAATGACTTCCACAGGCTCATCAGAGAGCCAGTCCCCTCACACGGCAGGGCAAAGATCACGTTGGGCGACAGAGTCTCTGGCCCTTTCTTTTTATTCAAATATGACATTCAGATCAGTCATACGCCCTGAGATAAGGCGCTACATCACCCTTGATCATTTACATATACAGTACTACCAGGCAGAGTTGACTTTCTTAAGTGAATGCTGCCATTACATCAAATTCCCTTGTTCCAGGTACCAATCTGGTGAAAAAGGCCATCTACGCCATGGTGGAGGGGGACTGTGATGAGGTGAGAGAGGGGAGAGATTTAAAAGATGTGTATTTTTAGAATTAACACAACTTCATATATATACTCTATATATCTATATGGATATGATTTGACCAGATCATAACTTGCTTCAAACGTTCTATTAGTGATACACAATGCATAAATCATTGTGTTTCTGTATGCTAGCTTTTGCCATTCGGCTCTTTGTTGTTATTTTAGGTTTGTGTTGTTGGCCCTTCTCCAGTGCTGCAGAATATTCTTTTCTGCTCAGCCTCTTTTGTTGACATAAAACCAGATGAAGAATCACTTAAAAATTCTTTTTAGGTTTGCTGCAAATGCTTCTGTCTCAGTAGCCACATAGTCATTTATCAGTGTCCCACAAATATACACTGATATACTACTCAGATGCTTCCTGCTATTATCAGTGTGTGAAAGCTACATGTTAGTTGTCAGTTTTAAACATAGTTTAGATCCTTTTTAGGATCAAGGTTAGCAAAAGATGCAAATGACTGGTTTAGCTCTGTCAAGATTAAAATACACTGAGGTTTCATTTTTCTCTGTGCGTTTAACACATTTAACCAACAGAAATAGAACATTAGACTCTGGTGTCACCAGCAGCTAGTTCACCCAGTCAGACTATTCTGGACCAACAACAGCTGAGCCTTCTAGATAGAAATAAACACAACATCTATGAAGTCAGTTCCCCTAAAGCTGTTGCTGCGTTGCTCATTTTTGTAAGTATGTAAGGAATTTCTTTAGTTCAGTCTATTTTTCTTAGGTTTCGACAGCTTTCACAGCCCTGTGGATCACTTCTTCTGTGAAATCCTGCAAAACAAAAGGCTGACTTGCCCGTCTCTGTCCCCAGGTCGTATTGGAGACTGAAATCACCAACAAATCAGCCCTGAAACTGTACGAGAACTTGGGTTTTGTCAGAGACAAGCGGCTGTTCAGATACTACCTGAACGGAGTGGACGCGTTGCGGCTCAAACTGTGGCTCCGCTAGAGGAAAGAAGAGGGAACCGGGAGGACGGGACAGCAGGTGCTGTTCACCTCGAACACTGTCGGCCTGACAGCCACAGCTCTGCCCTGCTCATTTCACTCTTCATTATTCAGAAACACACACTCACACAGTACAAACACACACCTGTGTACAAACAGTTGGACTATGCACATAGGTATGCATAGACAAACAAACACACACCCTTTTTGTCTTTGACCTCTGAACAACTGTTGCTTAGGCAGAAAGACTGAACCCCCACCCGACCCGATGTTTTCACGAAGGGGCCCTCCATGGTTTGTGTGCTGAGAAAGTGGTGAGTGAGGGTGGTCTCTAGGATGACCTTGACTGGGGACTAGATGACCTTTTGACCTTCAAGCTAGAATGCTGCATCACCCTAGACCTGAGGTGTGAGGCAGCTCAGGTGAGGACGTGCTTTGAAAGCCAAGAGGACACAGAACCACATGTCCTGCTCCAGAACCTGGGACAAACAGGACTAAAGTTATCACAATGTTAAACAAGGAAGTGGCTCTAAAAACAGACTGGGAAGTAAATATTTGTGTAGTTTATTTTTGTGTTTCTTTTTTAACCTTGTAAGTTGGATGGAGGTTGGAAAAAGCTATAGTATGGCTGCGTGTCTGTGCCGCCTCATGTTTCATCTTATTTTTTTTTCTGTCTGTCTGTTGTTGTTTTTTTTACCACAAGGACTTGGCTTGTTTTCGTGTGCACGTGTCCGTGGCGTGGTCGGTCCCGCTTTGAAGCGTCACGTCTGCGCGAGTGCGTGAGCGCATGCTTCGGCAGGATTCGCTGTGTTTTTCTCTCCCCGTCCTGTCCGGCAGGTGCGGCGGCCGCCCCGCTGCTCGTTCCCCATCGCCTGCCTCCGCCTCCAGGACTGAAGCCTGTAAAGATATGCATGCATGGTTTTAATGCGAGCGCTAGCGAGTGTGCCGAGAACCCGGCGAGGCCGACGCCTGGGGCCGACCCTCCAACCACTTCACTCTGATTGTCATGAGCAGTTAATCCAAACAGTCACTTTAATATCACCTCAATCTTTGCCCAACTGCAGTATGTGCCACTTTTTTGTTTTTTTGCTAAGTCCATCATCAAAGCCTGACACAGTGTAGTTGAAGACTTTATTATTTTTATTTTTTTTTTAATTCCTGGTTTTGCAGATCAGAACCTTTCCCTAAATGCACTGCCAACTGCTGCAAACCTCCTAAAAAGGAGGAAATGGAGTCTCTCGGAGCGACTCTTTGCCAATTATGGTGCAGTCACGTGTACTAATTGTCTCAGTTTACTCCTCGACATCTCTCTCTCTGCCATGACTGCAGTGACATACGGCAACAGGCCAGAGGCAAAGTGTTCAATATGCTGGATTCCTGTTTGTGTGTGCGAGTGTGTGTTTATCTCACGATAAAAAAAAGAGAAAATAGACAAATATTCTTAGCAGATTATATTTTATTCTTTTGTTTGCTTTCAGTTTCTTTAGTTCTGCTATACTGTATGTCTTCATGCTGCTAAAAGCGGCTGAGTTCACAGTGCACTTCCCAGGTGCCCAGCTCAATGCACAACCGACTCTGGTACCACATCATAGATGCGCCCAGACATTCTCAATCCACACTAATTCTGGCGAAACGCAATGTTGCTTCAGTTTTTGCTTTTTTTTCCCCCATCAGAGTATAAATGATCAAAATGTCACTTGTTTGGAAACGACTGCAGCGTGTGTGTGTTTGTGTGTGTGTCCTGTTGTTTTGGCAGTTTTGTGCATATGGTCAGACCGATTTCCCTGCTGTCAGAGGGCCCACATGGGAGAATCAGAAGCTTTATGATGCTGTGTTCTGTTCCACTTTAATAAGAAGCAAAGGTCTTATTAGTAATAGGAAGAAACGAAAGCACACTTTCTTTCAAGCTTCCCAGGTTTTAAGTTGGTGGATAATGCGCAGATTAGAGCGAGTATTGAGTCAGCTTGATTTATCCAATTGGAATCCGACAACAATCCCCCCTCACAGGCTGTAAATGCCTTTTTTTTGTTTTCTAGTAGCATTTCAACTTATGCAATCCTACATCTGCATGCGTTCATCCCGCCTACAGTATTCTCCGCTCGGAAGCGCCGCTGGAGCCTCACCGCAGTAACATCTGCTGCACCTGTAGAACAACCGAACGTCTCCAGCTTCGGGCGTTGTAAGGATTTAATGCTTGTTTGGTTCTTTTCACCCTTTTCACCAGACGCATTTCAGGACTGGAAGGGAGAGTAGATGTTTACAGAGTTATCACCCACAAAACAGCCTGTGTATGCAAGTCTCTGTGTGCATTTGGAACAATGGATCAGATACTGTTGTTGTTGTTGTTGTTGTTTGAATGTTTTTTTTTGTTTTTTGTTTTTTTTTTCTTTTCAGATTTGTATAAGAGTGTTGTTCTACTTCGCATACATTGAGAGCATGTTTTTCTTTTATTGAATCACCTGTTGGTAACGGGGGCGGTTTAGGTTGATTTGAATTCAAAACGTTTAATTTCTGTGCTACTTAAGCCCATCCAGAGGTGAAACTAAACGGCAGCATACGAAAACTCTAGACCCTGAAATGTCCGCCATCGTCTCTGCTGTTCATAGAATACAATTATCATCCATTTGAGGTTTAGACCGTCTGTCCTTGTTTTGGACGCTAATCTCCCCCATTTCTGTGCCCCTTGCTTTGTCCAGGCCTTTTGTATTAGTTTGTACACTCTCCAATGAGTGGATTGGACGTTTACATCACCACTAAATAACCTGACTCGTTCGTTTTAAAACCAGTCGCCACCAGGAGAAGTCGTTGGACTGAAGGAGAAGGTTTGGGATCTTACGTTTACTTTGCATCCTGTGAAACTCAGCTCCATTAGGTGTATGACCACAGACCGAAGGGCTCCGTCATCAGTACCAGTTATTCCGCGACCCGACCTGCCAGTTTAGTGTTCAGACGTCCGTGTTCTGGGCGACCGCTGTGCAATCCAGGTAGCTCCAACTTCACCCCCCCCCCCCCCCCCTTATCCGACACTCATGATTTCCCACAGACGCTGGCTTGCTGGTCAGATACCCAACATTTATTGTGGCTGCGGCCCCTGATCTGATCTAACGAGCATGCCAACCGCTGACACCCCCCCCATCGTTGGGTCGGCAGACACCGCCTCCAGCACCATCCACGAACACGAAGTGTCCAAAGGGGCGAGCAAAAGGACTTTTTGCATGTCAGAATTCTATTTCCCCTTGTTCCTCTTCCTTGTCCCCTCTCTTGATTTTGATCTGGAAATGTCCAAATAGCTTTTATTTAATGTGGAAAAAGAACACAGAAATAAATTATTTGATTTTTTTAATGCTGTAAACCGGGTTCTCTTGTCTCCTGCCTCACAGGTTTCCACTCGAAGCTCATTTCCCAGTAAGTTGACAATATGAGGACACAATCAGACTAAAACTTGTTTATTTGAAGACATTCTGTATCTACACAAATCACCCTAGCGTCATTATTTTACCTAACACTGTAAAACACTGTTATTGCATATAAACAGAGTTGGGACAACAACCACATCAGATGGCCCATAGAGTTACAGAAAATATATTTTCCCTAAACAAAACCACAATGGTATGTTAATACTAGAAGTTAAAAACATTGCTTAAGTGACCAGCGTTTGTTGCACCCATTCTGTCAGAACTCCAGATTTCACATTCTCTGTTGAAACACGTTGAACGGAATCTCTCCTCTCAGCCCTTTTCTAAAATCACTTGTGTGCAAACGTGATGGAGGAGGGAAAAAAGGTCTTGTCTGCAAAGGAAAAACACATGCAGGTAGGAGGAGGTCTGGTATCTGCTACATACTTATAGAGGATCATGATCATTTGACATCAACAATAATGCGAGACTGGTTTGACAGTAATGTCCTATGCAGACACTGTTTCACAGAAGAAGCTAAAGGTACAGGCCATGGTAACGTACTGCTTTATTTTAGGTGTAGTGATAATCAAGCTTTATCTACAGTAACACAACCAACCCATGGTCAGCTACATATACAGTCCATATTCTACAGCCCTTTCCTTATTTTCACCCCCTCTGCTCCGAAATGGCAGGATTTGACCAGCGACGCCTCCTTTCTGCCAAAACCCCACGACTGCGTTTAGTTTGTTTTTGACACTTTCAAAGGCTGCGGGCCTCACGCCAGCCCTGCTGGGTCTGCTACAGTCAACATCACCTGACAACGCTCAGAGACGCGCTCCTGTTGGTCGGAAAGAGGGGGAATACAAAGCTGACCATTGTGCAGCCTGTGCAAATGGGGTCCTATACTCTGTCACACAGCGTGGATCAGATGAGTCATGGCCAAACGGGCCCCGGGTGACTGGAGATGCAGTAGTCATAGCGATGGTGATGGCCGCCAAGCCTCCGCTGCAGGAACCAATGGCCGCTGGTCACAGACGGGAGGAGCCCAGAGGAGTGCGGTCAGAACTCGTCCTCGGAGCTGTCGGCCAGCAGCATGGCCTGGTCCTGGCGGCTGGTGCTGGCCTCCCGAGGTTGCTGGAAATGAACGAGAAACCGCTGAGCTCAGTCCACGCGAGGCCGACGGTGAAAGCTGGTAATGGGATATTTGAAACGGTTAATACGAGTGAAGTATTGACCTCTGGCTGCCTGACCTTCCGCCTCTGGTGCTTGAAGCTGTTCCTCCTCTTGCGGTGAATCATCCGGATGCTGTAGAGGGCGCCGACGATGAGCAGGGCCCCTGTGATACCGATGCCCACAGGGGCCAGCATCCCAGACACGTACCCTGCCTGAAAGGGCACAGGTCAGACTGGAGCCCAGTGTGAACGGGGCTCATGCTCATGAACCCAACTCAAAAGCAGTGGATGGTTTATCAGGGAGAGTTTCGACCCGATCTTACTGAAGCTGGTGGAGGACAGCAGGGGGCAGTCTTACCTTTTCTCTGATCAGCTCCACCCAGCTGCGCACTGGAAGAAAAGGGTCATAGATTTAGCAGGAGAACATCATGTAAAACATTTTCTCTGTGAATGAGTGAAGGATGGCAGAAATGGTCTGGAGGCCATGTTGCCGTACTCAGGCCCTGGTTGCGCTGAACCCAGACGGGGGGTGGAGGGATGAAGCTGTACGGAGGCTGCGTCGAGGACGTTTTAGGTGCTTCCGTGAGGTCCTCCTCGCTTTCCTCCTCCACAGATTCCTCAGAGTTCTCATCGTCGTCATCATCGTCATCATCATCCTCGTCTGGTTCCTCTGTGGGGAACAACGTGATCCGTTGTCTGGACAAGGCTCACGCTGAAGACCCTATTAATTGAATTGATTCATCTCACCCTCAGATTCCATCGTCGCCAAACCCAGTCTGGATTTGTGCGCGGGCCTGCTGGTTGCCGTGGCAACCGTTGTCATCCTATGCTGGAGGGATGAGAGGGAGGAGCCGGTGGTGGGCAAGAGATTTGGTTTCCTCACAGCAACTACATGTCAAACAAACACAAAACAAATGCAGGGCAGATTTAGTTTTGACCTTTGGTCTTCATAGACAGTCGCTCATCTACAAATCTTAACAAATGTGTAAAACCGGCCGACCTGGAGGGCTCCTCGAGTCCAGGAGATCAGGATGAGTCCAGTCTGGCGTCAGCAGGGGCTGGGCGTGCGACGGACCGTCGCTGTCTGTCTCCACGGTGACCAGCTGCTCCAGGTCTGTCTCTGACGAAGGCATTCCTTTGGTTGCCATGGCAGCGGGAGGCCGTGCGCCGCCGGGCACCGGCGTGACCGCCGCTGCCGCCTCTGGGGTGACGTCCTCAAATATGAGAGGGAGCGCCTCTGATGACATGGTGCCCTCGGTGGCTTCGTCCTGGGAGAGCGGCACCGCGGTGTCGGCTGCAATGTGTGTCAACAAACATGGAGACAGGAGGTCATGATAGGAAAAACTATAAGTCAGTAGACTAGAACAAATAAATCATGACGAGATGCATTTTCCTTATGCACATTTCTGTTAAGAGCTACAATGAAAATGTGGGATTTTCTAGCAAAGCAGCTCGTTCTGTAGCTTATTTAGTATTTATAACGACATGCAGCTTTTTGAACCTTTTGGGTCACAGTTGCTCATAACAAGACATTTCACTCTGTCAGAGCCAAGTTCACAATGGTTCAATGAGAGGTTCTTTTGAGATAAGAGGCAACCACAGAGGGGCTGTCACAAGATAAACTGTTACTGCATATCTCAAACACTTCTTTTGGTCCAAAGCATTTCGAAAGTGGGCTGAAAAAACATAATCCTTTTACATAACGCTATTTCGGGAATTGAGAATTTTTTCCGATTCTTCTCTCCTGGGAGGAAGCTTCATCAAACAGACAGTCCCCATACGGACGTCAGGAACACATATTGGCTCAGGCAGACTCCTTTAATCCATTTCCCCGTCCTGCTTCACTGAATAATATCCTGCTTTGTGTTTCACAATAGTTTCAATGGGGAGTTTGAAGTGTGGGGAAATGAAATGGAGAGGTCTGGTTTGAGGAGGGGGTGTATAGATAGAGAGAGGCTTTCATAAGGCGCCCCGCCACCAGCCTTCTCCTGGCAATGTTATCCTCTAAAAGAAGAAAAATATTCAAGTCAGGAATAGAAAGTAATTAGACCGTCACCGGTCCCAACTGGGGTTGAAAGTGGCGTGTGGGAAAGCGGACGCCTCCTCTGACGATCATCAAAGGCCATCTCTGCCGCTAGACATGTCGTTTTCATTTCCACAGCACGTTTTAATGAAGCCCCGCAAAACCCGCTGAGAAGAAACTTCCGTTTGTTGTAGAGGGAATTTGTTCAAGCTAAAACTAGTGGCTCTTAAACTGCCCATAGGTGATAATTAACCCCGGTAACAATGTATGTGCGTTAGGTCTCATTTCTAATTTCAATATTACCACGCATTGGGGTTTTTTCTCGCTTACCTCCACCAGGTCTCGCTGCTTCGGTCCACAGGCTTTCTGGTCCGTCCTCTTTTGGCATCAGGTTTGGGCCCATTTCAGGTAACAGTGGGTCTGAGAGGGGAGACGCCGCAGGGCCCTCACTGCCCCACATGGTCAAAGGCGTGGAGGCGAAGGGCGAGGTCGGCCTGTGGGACGTCAGTCCGTGGACGCGGGGTTCTGAGGATGAGGGTGAGCTCGCATCCGGGTCCCTGTCCTGGCGGGAGCCGCCTTCCTGGATCTCTGCAGCTGAGATGCTCAGCGGCGGCACCGCTGGTGAGAAAGCGGCCCTCATGTCTGTTTTCAGCTGCGTTTTAGAAGTGGACTCCTCTGACGCCCACCCCGCAGCCCGCACTGAGCCGAGCGCCTGTCTCTCAGCATGTCCGGTCTCAGACGTGCTCTCGACCTTCTTTAACTCGCCAGCCTCGCTCGGCCCAGATATTCCATCAAGGCCGTCCCCGTTTTCCGCCTGCGTCACTGGATCTGCTCCCTCGGGTCGTCCATGTGGGCCAGCCGTCGCCCCCACACCTACATTCAATTCCAGGCCAATCACGCGTTCAGCGCCCGAGGGCTCGGTCTTCGGTCCAACAGCTGTTAATGAGCTGGCGCACGGCCCGTCACAGTCGCCGTCCTGCGTCTGGATGGCGTTTGGGGGACGGACAGGGGTTCCGCGGACGCAGAAGCAGATCCCAGCCAGGAGGACGAGCCGGAGCTTCAGCATTTCTGTCTGGCGTCAGTGCCTGCTGAAAGTGAATGCAAATAGGTGTAAACAGTGCCTGTCTGGAACTTCTACACTTCATCACTAAGCTGACAAGTGGGCAGAGAGACGTTGTAAAGATGCTTAGCTGCAGATTTTAGGGCTGTGGTGAGGAACTCTGCCTGCTTTTGCTATGAGGCAAGTCAATCAGATGCACCGTTTTGAATAATCTGTTCATTTTGTATTAACAGAAGGAAAGGCTGAGCACCCACACGCACAGAGGGAACGTGACAGAGAGAGAGAGTGTGTGAATCTGACACAGCAATTCTTAGCACCCCTCTGCACCTCACCTATAAATAGCGCGAGGTCTATCATCCCATGAGCATCCACCAACCATGATTCACGCATGTTGCGTTATCACATTAGCCGCACTATTTTGCAGGCGAAGATGTAAAAGCCACGCTAAACCGCGGTAATCGCCGCTGGAGATAAGGAGAAACGCACGCAGCCCACTTCTCCGCCCGCGCCCCTCCCCTGCGATCAATACAGTTAATTCACCCAGGACGCACGCCGATGCAGGCCACGACCCGACGCCCGAACTGTAAACACAATCACACCGCGTCGTGGAGTCCCGCTCGTGCGCCCCGGCTGCGTGCAGTCGCCGTGCCTGCGCTCGTCGCGCGCGCCGAAAAAAAAAAGCCCGTGCCCCAAATTCCCACCGCGCGTCGTACGCCGACACCGAGGGGCGAAATGAAAGTCGCACGACGAACCGGACCGCCAAGCCGCCGTTACCTTCCAGAGTTCATGACGGGGAGTTGTGCGTGGAGGACGCGGAGCTGCCGGAGTTGGTGCGGACGGGCATGCGGACCAGACCGGTGTGGGAAGCAAGCTGATGGAGAGGCTTGTTGTTGTGCAGCTCAACGTCACTGACTGAAAGTGTCGGTGCTCTCTGCGTCTGTCCGCCTGATGTGCTGCAACTGTTTTTCTAATCTGCAGGACTCATTAAAAACAGCACTCCAGTGAACTGGTTATAATGCCATTTAAAGGATGCAGTGTCTAGTTATATTTATTTATTTTTTGTATAACGTGTTGATAATATTCTTTTTTGACGGTGGTGCTGAACGGACAGCTCCTCATGGTAAAGGTCGCGTGCTGCCCCTAGACGATAAAGGAGTAAATAAAGGGGATAGTTCTAGGATATGGCTATTACTGAGGTCACTGGGGTGAGTAACATAATGGGGTTCCAGTGTTCCACAATATTTAAATAAACGAGGACCAAAACATTAGAACCATCTCATAACTTTATTAAATTAACCTTACCTTAAGTATAATATATGTTTTGACGCAGCATTTCTGACCTGTGCATTACTGCTTGACTACATACAGCAACAGTATATGCGTCTAAGTATTAATCAATAGCGTGTCGTTCTCTATAGGATATAGTAAAGTTTGACCACTGACAAAACTCCAGTGACCTCCTGTGGCGCTTCAGTAAACCTTCCCTCCCATAGAATACGCTACAATAGTTTTCAATATTTAACAGATGATATTCAAACACATTATAGCAACATTTTGTCTACGTAAATATAATAAAAAAATAATTAGACTATAAACATGTATCTTTTTGTGTCTGTGGCTAATCAGAAATGGTTATTTGTTTTTTTATCAGGCCATTTTTGATGACGTCATCGCCTTTCTGAGGACCCACCCTAGCTCGCAAGGAAACAACTGATTTCTCCTCCTTTTGATACGATGCAAATTTGGGACTGTCACCGCTAATTCCAGATATTTCTTTCGCCCAGCGGCGAATATTTTGATAAAATGCCCTTGTTCGATGGTTTGGGAAGTGGAGGAGAGAAGACCGCGATAGTGATCGATTTAGGGGCAGCATACACAAAGTGAGTATTATGTTATGCAGTTTAGTAACGAAGCAGTGGCTTTGGTCCAATATTTAAGTATTTATTTGATTCATTAACTCTCATTTAACAAACACCATGTGTAAATGCACAACTGTTGTTAGCTAGTTAACTAAGCCGATGCTAATGCTGTTGATTTGGCACTGTCCAGCTAGCTTTGGCTAGGTTAGCTAGGTTAATGCCAAATTAGAGTTAAGAGAAAAGCCAATAAGGGAGGAAAACAACTGGCCTCAGAAACAATAACATTAAAGCCACGTTTACCAGAGGTTTGGGCACCTTGCGCGTCAATTTTGGGCAAGTTGATGACAGCTTGTTTAATGCTAAACTCGGATCCTAACAACATAGGTGCTGTAAAGCTATAACTTCGTTTTTAACATTGTGAGATTGAAAATTCGTCCTCGTTTGACTACTGCTGGCTAAAATTGTGAAAACGCCTTTGGATCTTAAGGCAGGTAGACGAATCTAACTTCACGTAACATCTCTAAACTCTAGAAAAGAGTATAAAAAGAGCTTAGGTCTTCAGGTTCACTGTGACGAGAGAAAACATTCTGTGGCAAGTCACATGAAGATAGAGAGGTCTGTCCTTCTCATAGTAATGTCTTTGTCTGCAGTTGCTGTCCAGAAATGTACTAAAAATGCTTTTGGTGTAACTCTTGTTTGGGTCTTTTAATTGTAGATTGTGTAGTAATAACATCACAACACCACACGCCAATAATTGTAATTATTATAATTATATATTATTGTTAATATTTATTTATTGTTTTGCAGATGTGGCTTTGCAGGGGAAACGGGGCCCAGGTTCATAATTCCGAGCGAGATCCGGAAGCCCGGACAGCAACAGGTGAAATACTCACCTACTTACAGGACGCCTCATATTATAATGATATAAACGTGAAAAACGCTGACTGTTTTAAACTTTGGTATGTCTCCCTCTCAGGCCATCAAAGTGGTTCAGTACAACATCAACACAGAAGAGCTTTATGTCATCCTCAAAGAGTTTATCCATATACTGTACTTCAGGTAAGATCATGCTACATTAGCTATGAATTGTTCACTAATAAATAGCTCAGTAAATACTACAAAGAATAAATTGATTACTCTTTGATAAAACTAATGTATAAGGGTGAATATTAATTTCTTCCATGCAAATTTGATAACTGTGGTAAATAGGCACCTGCTGGTGAACCCTCGCGACCGAAGAGTGGTCATCATCGAGTCCATCCTCTGCCCATCTCACTTTAGGGAGACTCTCACCAAGGTTTTCTTCAAACAGTTTGAGGTACCAGTTTCCAAGCAAAACAGTGTTTTCAGACATGTATTTATCCTTTTATTGGCTTTATAATTATTAAAGTAGTTTCTGATTAATTGTGTTTTTGAAGGTGAAGTCTTTTTGATGGTTTGTTTACAGGTGCCTTCTGTGCTGTTTGCTTCGAGTCACCTCATGGCCATCATGACCTTAGGCATCAACTCTGCTTTGGTGATGGACTGTGGATACACAGAGACACTGGTGCTGCCTGTATCCTTTCCTATTGTTTTTGTAGTCTGTGATACTTATAAAGAGAAGCAGTTTTATCACAAAAAATGGATGCTGAAGCCCACAAGCATGTTTTTCACCCTTGATGGATGTCTTGTTTAGTTTACAATTAATAGTAATAGTATTATTAATAGTAACATTTATGTATTGAAGCAGCTCAGTTATTTTAGGAAAATTGTATATTTTACTATTTATACTACCTTAACAGTGAAATCAGGTTTATGAGTGCACTCCTATTCTGCCGACTTGGGAGGCTTTGCCTTTGGGAGGGAAAGCCATCCATAAGTAAGTAGCTCTAATGGACTTAGACAGCGTGGGTGTGTCTGCATGTCCTATTTTGTGCACATGTAACTGTAACTTCGATTTCACACTTTGCTGCATCATGATTAAAAATCTTATGATACTATAATAAGAAACATTTATGAATGTGTTTGTTGGATCTGTTATAGAGAGTTAGATGGACTTCTGGTGGAGCAGTGCACTGTGGACACAGACACCACCACTGGACAGAGCGTACAGGCTGCTATTGGTAACTACAGAATAATACACCGAGGGTTTTTCACACTCTGCTTTCTATTGTGTCTTCACTGTTTTTTAGAAGAAGCACATTTAATCATAGTGTTGAGCTGTGCTGCATACACTGTCCCCAAAAGGGACATTCAGCCTAATCATAAATCTGGTTTATCCCTCAACTTGAAAGATGGATGATTAGTTCACAAGGGAAACAAAGGAAAGAAATATTTGCTTCTTTACTTTTAATCTTTCTTCTTTAATCAGGGACCATCCCAGAGGAGACTGTGGAGGATATAAAGGGTACGTTTGCATGTAAAATATACGCCTATCTGAACAATTTAACAAATAATATCTGTAGTGGTCTTTGGCTGCACTGTTTCACTGGCCCTTTTGAAACTTTTGATTAAAATCTTTATCCTTAGTAACAAGTGTGTTTTTTTGCAGTAAGAACATGCTTTGTCAGTGACCTGCAGAGAGGCCTCCAAATCCAGGAAGCCAAATTTAACCTGGGTGGAACAGCAGAGGTGAGTGACTCGTTTGTATAAAGGTTAACTTGGTCATTTTTAGTCTGTAAACCTGTGATAAAAATGTCCCTGTGTATTTAAAAAAACAATCTTCTTCTCATTATTATGACTCTAGCGGCCAGCCCCTCCCCCAGATGTTGATTATCCTCTGGATGGTGAGAAGATTCTCCATGTCAAAGGCTCAATCAGGTATTTTATCAGAATAAGTTTGGTCTTCTATGGCACAGTGTTTTTTTTAATTTGTTTGAATTCATGGATCGTGTATTAGAATGGTAATTTATAGAGAAATGGAATTGTAATGCATTTTTCTCTTTTTGTTTTCCAGAGACTCTGTGATGGAGATCTTATTTGAACAAGACAACGAGGAGAAGAGTGTAGCCTCTCTGATTCTTGACTGTCTGGTCAAGGTAGAGTAATAATAAATTGTGGTACATACAACGTGAAGGCAATGTGAAAAAAAGGGTGGCGAATGACATAATAGTTCAATATGCAGTTATTTGACAGGACTAAATGTAACTCACAAAGAGTACGCAAGATATTATGCTTTAAAAGGAATACTGTGATCATTCATCAAATAGGTCTGTCCCTAAACCTAAAGTAACATGGTTTCATGAAGGGACATTCTAAAATAATTATTAAATAAATATTAAATAAATGAACATCAAAAACAAACAAAAGAAACTAGATTTCAGTTTTCAAATAAGCAGGTTCTTTGCTATAAGCCTCCATAAAATGAGAAGCTAGATGTTTCTGCAAAAACCACCTACAAAACACACTGACATCTAATCTATCACATGGCTGAAGTGTGTGAATGTGTGTGTTTGTTCTTAGTGCCCCATTGACACGCGTAAAGTGCTGTCTGAGAACCTGGTGGTGATCGGAGGCACAGCCATGCTGCCCGGTTTCCTGCATCGCCTGCTGGCAGAGATTCGCCTCCTGGTGGAGAAGCCAAAGTACAGCAGCGTGCTGGCCAGCAAGAGCTTCCGTATACACGCCCCGCCTGCCAAACCCAACTGCACTGCCTGGCTGGGAGGTCAGACATGAGAACTTATTCAAAACCTCACCTTCTTTTCATCACTCCCCCCACGTTCTACCTTCATATTGCCCTTCTCCTCCACAGGCGCCATCTTCGGGGCTCTGCAGGACATCCTCGGCAGTAGATCAGTGTCACGGGACTACTACAACCAGACAGGTCGCATCCCTGACTGGTGCTGCTTGAGCTCTCCTCCTCCTGAGTCTTTGTATGAAGCAGGGAAGACCCCTCCTCCCCTAATGAAGAGGGCCTTCTCCACTGAGAAGTAGAAAGTGCTGTAATATAATCCTAGAATTTTGTTTTGTTCCTCTAATATAGTTAATATAGGTAGTCATCTGAAACAGGAACCAAATCTACCAACACAGGTGTCTAATATGTATGAATGTTTGTTGTGATGACGTGCTTTCTGACCTATATTGTACATGATGATGGTTTGGAATATTTTACAGCAGAATAGTTCAGCAGAAATGTTTCCTGTAAAGGAGCTGAGTTTGTCAAAATAATGTTACTAAGCCTGAGTCACAATTAGTCCTTGTGACAACCAGGGTCTCTCAGTAACACACAAACACACACAAACAAACACACGCTTATGTCTAACTAGCCTTGTAGATACATTAAACACACAGTGTTGGCTTTTTGTTCATGGCAATTTGCATCTTCTCATCTTCTTGACACTGAGTTGATCAGAAATTCTGATGTTGCTGCTGTTGGTATGATAACTTTAGCTTGAAATGAAATTTCCTATCAGCCAACATTAGTCTCAGCTTTGCACTGTCTGTTATTGCCAGATTATCAGTAAAGAGGCAGGAGTGCTTAAAGCTGTCTATCTATGTTAAAGCCAGTGTGTGTGTGTGGCTCGGAGGCTGCTCTGATGGTGATAGAGAGGTTTATAAATAGTGAAAAACATCCTGAAGGAGAAGCAGTGATGTTGCACCAGACTTATTTATGACATGCACAAAGAATCTGGAGCAACTGTCAAGGACCAGGCTAAATATTTATATAAAATTGAATCAAAAGGGGAACACTCAACTGTTACCTTATGACCCCCCCCCAAGTCAGTTGAGCCCCAGGGGCATTGAATCAGCTTCACGTCCTTTGGTTTCATGTGTGGTGGTATTCATTCACAGATGACAAGGCACAAGAATCTTCACCGTGTTCTGCCCCAAAGTCACACGTGCACGGAGGAGATATGTCTCCTGGTCTCTGCTCCCTCAAAAGAAGCAAGAGAAGTGAAAGACTCCCGCATAAATAGTTTGAATGCTTCTTGGATATTTGATGGTGCAGGGAGCTGGCTTACCATTATAACCCATGTAGTACGTGCTTACATTCATCGTGTTGTGGATTTCAAACCCATTACGGCCAATGAAAATGAAGTTTAGGAAGATGTGTCATTTAGATGTTGGGAAATAAAAAAAGCCGATTTCACATTTTTGCGATAAATGATGTTTGCTGTTACATTTATGTAATATTAAAAATGTCAAACCTGTCACAGACTCCATCACCCGCGCTCCAAGTTCAGCTGTGTCCACCTCAACAGAGAACATGAGATTTATCACCCGCACTGTCGGTGTCTAAGCGAATTCAAGCTGAGCACATGTGACAGGTGGGGAACAGTCGGGAGATTCCATTGTGAACATTAAGCTGCTTGTAAAAGCGTGACTGCTGTGAGGTACTGGATCAAATCCTCAGACTATCACACTATCTTGGCTGGGCCCAATGTTTAGTCTGACCGTAGAATGAAAACTCTACAATCAGTACAACTAGCACAATTCATATTAATACATTTATTTTACAGGGTGACATTGAAAACCATTTTTACATTAGCCGCTCCTGTATTACTAGTTAACAGTAAGAGGTAAATCCGTGCTGCTTACCTCCACTATTACTCATCTTACAACAGTGCAATAGTCCCGTACATTACCCTCACATCACAAATAAATGGAAGGACACCTGTAGAATTGGAAAACAAGTGTAATTTATCTGGTGTTGCTGCACCTGTATGTAAATTTGGGAGTTAAACATACTGAGGAATCAGTCACATCTGCCACAGTAACACTAATAAACGGTGTTACGTGTTGCGTTTACTGCACCCATTAATACTACAGGTGGGCCAACCTGCTTAGACTAGGAACCAGGACGTGATTCTGAGTTCCATTTAAATGTGGATGACGTGGGAACATAATCTCTTAATGATGAGAACGCCAGTTACTTAGAATGAATAATTCGTTTGTTAAATTCGTGGTGAGTGTACGAATAGGGAAATGCGAGTTTCCGGTCCAAACAAAACAAGAGTCGTGCTAGTTTGCTCGTGTGTAAGTGGTTGTGGCGAAATAAATTCTTCCCCGTGAAACGTATGATGCATCGCAATAACGTCATCGTCCTCATCATATTATATAAATTAGGCCACTGGCGCGCGCTCTGTACCACGCAGCACGACACGCGCACGGCGGAAGGACGATCCTCATCCGAGCTCCATCCATGGCGTCTCTCTCACTTTTTCTTTTAACTTTTACTTTTGCTCCGGCGACCAGTTGGACACTCCCGGCAGCAAATATGCAAAGTTTCATCGGAATCTCGCATCTTTTATTCATGCTGCAGCTGGTACCTGCGCAGGTAATGATGCCAGAAACTATTTATAAGGCACGATTTCCTCGACATTTTATCACAATGTTTATTATTTATATTTTAAAACTGAATTGATCTTGTATACAACAGTAAGGTCTTCATTTCTCTGGGAGTTGTCGTTTTGTTCAGTCACATACTACAGCATAGAGCTGGAGGCTTAATCTCCACCACTATCCACTCTTACAGGTGCTTCCTCTGGGCAAACAGCAACTAACTCACATTCTGCAGGATGCTGACTGCTCAGTGTTTACGCTCAGACAAGGGATTTGAATTTATTGGCTAAGGTCTCCCTCAGAAACCAAATGCATTTGGTTTTAATAACTTACCACAAAGAGGTGATTTGCACACAATGTGTAGAATATTTGTCTTGTTTGAGCACATCTGGATCATTGTAGATGTCCATGGAGATCTGAAACATCAAACATACAAGTATATACAACAAGTATAATGTCCTGTTCTTCATTGCAGCAGTTGTATCCACCTGGTTCTGTTGTTAGTTCTCATTGTGTTTTTGGGCTGGATTCATGTTGCGCTTGGCAAAACTATAAACTCTTTCACAGCGACCATAAAAATCCCACACTGAAACTCAAAGCAAGCTGCCTTCAACAGTGTTCTCAGAGAGCGCAAGGCAGCGGAGAGGTGAAGAGTCAGAAAGAGATTGTTGATACTCAAAAGAGAAACAAAGCCAGGATCAACTTAAAATTTGGAGCCTGTGCTTAACAATATTAATTCTGTGTCTTGATACTTTTGAGCACTGCTTTTAGTGAGACTCCTATCAGACAGGGCGGCTATTCTTTGCTGTTATTCTTCACATACTATAAATAATTTAGTACTTGTGAAAATAGATCTTCTAGTTTAAATTAAATGCCTGTTTGTTGCTGAACAAATAATGTTTTCACATCTTCAAACAGCTGCACAGCGGTAAAGTCCCAAAACCAAGCAGTCATTGTTTACACTGGGTCAAAGTCATTGCATTACCTACTCTCTGCCGCTAGAGGGCGCGTTGAAGCTTAATAAGCCCACTATCACTGCAACCACTTACAGTAGGCTTATTTTTCAGAGGAGTCAGAGTCCACAGTGTTATCACTTACACAAAATAAAGTATAAAGGCCTGTAGATGTATATGTTCACATGTGTTCTATGTAATTTTCAGATTGCACCTACTACAGAGGCTGGTCCCAGAGGTCAGAGCTCTGCTTGTCATCATTCACACTAAATAATCCTTTTGCCAATAAATTAAAGATTCATTTTACTACTCATCCTGTAGTAATTACATTCTTGGAGCTGTGGGCAAAGAGCACGTGTCAGCCTATGGAACAGTTAGTGGATGTGGAGCAGGAGTTCCCAGGAGAAACAGAGTACATCTACCACCCTTCTTGTGTCCCACTTCATCGGTGCTCTGGTTGCTGTGGGGATGAAAGCAAGGAGTGCCGTCCTACCATTATACACAATGTCACTATAGAGGTAATAACTGATCAGGCACTGATTACTAAGGCAGATGTAAATATAATATGTTTCAGTTTTAGTCTCTCGTTTTCTTTGTTCATCAGCTTATGAGGATATCTCCATTACAAATTACAAAAAAAAACAACAAAGTGCCACTCACATTTGTTGAGCATCTGGGATGTGAATGCAGGTAAATACTAAAACACCTGATTCAATTTTAGATCTTTGAAGCACTTCTAACAGTACTTGTGTTATTTTATGTTTTCAGAGCTATTATACAGGAACCTCCAAAAAAGAAAAGGTCAGTAGAGGTCATGATCTTTTATTCTGAAGACTTGAACATATTAGCCTCTTCATTGGACTTTGCTTTTCCTCCACAATGGCAACAGATCTACCAAGAGCAGACCTCAGAAAAAAAACAAAACAGCAAACAGATGTGGACGGTAAAGATGCATTATTTGTTCCTCCTCTTGAATTGTTCTTATTACACAGGTTTTGTGAAACCAGTATAGAAAATCATGTTAATTAATAAATCTAAAATATTGAATATCATCTGAGTTATTTTTAGGCAACTAAAATATTTTAACAGGAAAAGACGCAGATGTAGCATAACTGAAGGTTTGCAAACCAGGACAGAAAAACTCACTAAATTTAAATACAAAAATAAAGTTACCAGACTTAAGGTCATTCTAAGGGAAGGTTGTGTTTTGGTGTTTGTCACTGTTGTAGGAGCCAGTGTTGTCTCGCAAAGAGTTAACACTAAACTATTTTTTAGAGCACTGAGCTCATTATCTCATAACATCTGCACCTTATAATTAGCGGCCAAGAGACCACACAGATTCATCGGCGCTTTAATTTTTTACAGAGCCTCAATTATATGATGCTATAAACAACGATTTGCCTTTTTTGTTGCTGCAACCTGATGAAGGAAGACTGGCTTGTAATAAACAACAACTGTGGAACTGTGCTCTGCTGCATTTGAGCTGGGTCTCAAAACCTGAAATTGAAATTGCATAGGATAAAATAGATACATAGAGATAAAACAGTCAGAAGTAACCTACTCCGTGCACAGTGTAATTGTAATTACTTTATAGTTATTATTGTCTTTCCAGGTGCCGGCTTACACGGGACAAGATAAGCCTTCACTGAGTAACACATCTGTTCAATGTTTAATTTAAAGGTGTGGTGGTGGGGTGACAGACATGCAAATGAGTAGCATCATATGACTTATAACCTCGATTTTTTTGGATATCATTGCTATTTTAATGGGCCCACTTCCATGTAAATGTTGGTGTGAGGTTAAGAACAAGTCATTGGATGCAATGGTCCAACTACAGTTGGAAAGGATAAGAAGTAAAGCCTCTATTCTATAGTGAAGCGACTGATTATTAACTGACTGTTAACCTGCAACATTCACAGTCACATTTTGCAAAGGGGCTCATAAATGTTGTGAAATTGTTATTATGCTGCAAAGCTACAGGCACTGAGCACAAAAGGAACCAAAGATTCACGTGTGTTTAAGTATGCAAAGTGCCACCCTTGTAGTAGAGCGCATTAAACCTGCTTTGTCTAATTATGTGTATGATAAACTCAAGAAATTAAATAAAATCTCAAATTACAATGAACCGTTGTAGTGTCCACGTTTGCATTTCTGGGAGTCACTGACGAGGCTTTGTAATGGTAAGGAAACTGTTAAAGCACAAAGAGCTTCTTGTTTGCCACTGATTTTACTGCATTTGCATCACATCAGACGCACGTGAGATCTTGGAGGTGTGCTTGAGTTTGGATTTCATTTTTGCAGAACATGATCTGCATTAGGTCGAATATTTAAACGCATGCTACCAATATTACAATTTTCACTCCCGCCCTAGAATTGTGTTGACTTTGTCGCCGCATGCAGCTCCTGTGTCCGATGGCATGTAACAGGGTAAATGTCACGTAGTGAAGGACAGACGTTTGTTTACCTTCCCACACGCAGCGGAGCAACTTGTTCAGCTTAGGCGAGCTGCAGGACAGCCAGGCCATTATGTAATACGGCAGAGCATCGCACTCATACCTCAGTGGAGTCCCTGACGGTACATCTGAGATGTCTGCACTGTACTGTAACGTACACTACGCTTGCTCGTCGCATCGTGAACACAATGTCCTCAACTTGCCACACATTTGGCAGCAGTCACGTTTTTCAGCTGCTGGCTGCGCCGACCAATCAGGGGACAGGGAGTGCACAAAGTAGGCGGGCGCGACTGTGTGACGTATGTGTTACTCCAAATAAGACCACGCCCCTTAAATACCAAATATGGCAGATTGTCCCAAATGAACATCGTTTCTGCTGCTTTTTTGCTGCCTAAGAAGACGTGTTAGTAGAGGAGTGTTAGAAACCTTCGTCGCCGAGCGTTTATTTTTGTTTTTTCGCCGCAGAGGACGGTTGAACTGTGACGGCTGCTGCCACGGTGATCCGCATGTGACCGGGCAGACTGGGCGGGGCACGCGGTCTCGTGTGTAGTACCGTGGAACACTGAGTTCCAGTCAGCGTAGTCGTAGCGGCGGAGCGGCAGCGGTCGCACCCTTACACGGTCTGCAAAGTCCCCCAGAACGGACAACTGCCTCCTCGGAACAGCGCCCAGGACAAAGTAGGCTTCATTTTGTGTCTTTCTCACTGGCGTTGTTGTGTTTTTGCAACGCTAACTGCGTTTTCACTGTCGCTACGCTGTTAGCCCCCGTTGAGCTGTCATTAAGTTAACGTTAGCACGGCTAGCCAACAAAGTGCTAACTGCAGCACTCGGGCAGGCGTGCGTCTTGTTTGTGTGCGTGCTCGTTTGCTCTTCACTAGTTGGATCAGCAGGTGTTGTAGCTCGTATACTAGAATATTAACTCAATCTCAATGCATTTTTGTCAAGGTACATTTCCCTTAATGGTAATTTGGTTTGAATTAAAATGATGAAAAGCTGAAATATTAATATTATAATTTAAGCTAATTTGTACCTGAGCATTGGTTTCTAGTAAATACGGATGACTTTTAGACTCTTTGGTTGATTAAGTTAATGATAATAGATTGAAAAGAAATGGGAAGGAGACAAAATGGGTAATAATAATAATAATTTAAGGCCTTCTATGTTTACGATTCTTTTAAAGTCAGGAAAAACTCAGCATCGACCCTGTTGGATAATTTTTCTACACCACAAGGCATTCGTGTTACTTCACCCTTAGTGTTGTTTGATTCCCAGATCCAACCTTTCGATATACCGATTTAGTTGTGACGAGACCTTGTCAGCCAAGGACATTGTCAGTAACTCACAGCAGGTACGATGAGCACCAAGAGGAAGGTGGAGATTCATTCAAAGGCAGCGAACAGACCTCACATGCTGAAGTCTGGAAACTCGCGGGCCGAATCGGAAAGGGACTCTGGATTCTCAGGTATATGACCTTGATCTCGCCACAGTATTCCAGGCTTTGTGTATGGTGCAGATATCTCTTGCTTGAACCCCATATGCATTTTTTCATGGCCTATAGACGCAAGCTCAGAGCACATGAGCACAATGGACACCACTGACTCGGAGGATTCACCACACCCTGCACCGCAACAGGTATCTACTGGTACAGGGTCCCAGTCCTCTCAGCTTGCTGTGGTGGGAGGTTCCTACTCCAGTCTCTCTCCCATGATCATCATGAACAATGTCGTCCTTAAGCAGGTACTGTACAGTTGAAATCCTAAATGTTAAACCTAAGCCTATATCGTCTGTCTTTTGATTCTCATGTTTTGTTTATCCAGTCTTTTCTAGTCTTTCAGTCATATTACTAGTTGTGGGGCAGTTTTATGGTGCCTGTGTCTAGTCACAGGTGACTGGGATGCATCACCAAAGAACACTGACTGATCAATTGCTTTGGTGATCAATTAAACTAAAATCATACATCAGCATTCTTAAATCTAATTTATTTGAATTGATTCAGTGAAATAACCAGTTGTTGTGGTGGTGTCTATATAAACAGGTGCTGCTAATCGGTGCATGTCGTCCATTCCGCCTCCAGACATTGGACAAACCCTGCTTGGCTTCATTGGCCACCTCTGTTAGGAATGAAAATAAACGTCAATTTTCCATCCATGTGGCTTCAGAGACACATGGAGTAATTTGAGTAACATGCACATGTGGCATGCACATGGCAAGCAAGAGTGTGAACAAGATACAATAATAAGTGCGAAAGCAAACCTTTATAAAATAATGTAATTCTTTAAATTACAGTACGTGTGGAGTTTCTGATGGGTGTTCATTTTAATATTCTGTTCACGTTTTTCTTTCTTTGCTTTTCCAATTATGTTTCTGCTTTTAGCCTGGGGACAATCCACCTGCTTTAAAACCCTGGGGGTTTAGTCCCACAGTGGAGGTGGTTCAGCCTGTGGTCCAGCAGCCTCAGGTGGTCTTCATTCAGCCAGTGGTCTCTCGTCAAGCTTCCTCTGCTTCCAAAGACACTACCTCCAGACACAGACGTCCTAAAAAATTTCTTCCCATCCTGAAATCTTATCCCAAGATTGCTCCACATCCTGGAGACGGCTCCAACTCTAGTTCAGGGAGAGGAACTGCTTCTTTGTCTTCCTCCGCATCCTTCTCCTCGTCCTCCTCCTCTTCTTCTTCTTCAGGGTCAGACAGAGGTAGCAGTCTGACTTCCAACCACGTGGAACCCTGCCAGAGAGCAAAGCGGCCAAGAGCTCTGTGTGGTAGTGTAAGTAACTCTGCTTCAGCTGCTCCCAGTCTTCCGAATACACCTAGCGCCGGGTCTCCTCTGCCTCAGAGTAGACTTTCTCTGTCTACACCTGACACTAGCTGCAGCAGTAGTCCTGCCAGAGAAAGGCCTTTATCAACTGGCAGCCAGTCGGAGTTTACCACCTCCCTTTCTTGCACTCACAGCAGTAGCTTCAAAATGCAGACAGCCCCTGTGCCCCAGGTAATTTCCCTGGATAATATTTCCCCAGAAGAACATGACCACAGTGACAGTGATGCTGATATAAAGAGGAAACGCTTCTGCAACACCTACAACATCTTGAGCAAATCTGGCCTGCTAGATATAACTCTCCGCACGAAGGAGCTCCTCAGGCAAAACCGACGCACCCAGAATGACTTGGACCAGTTAAAGGAACATACAGACCTTTTCCTCCAGGCTTTAAAGAGCGGTGACACTTGTGTTTTGGTTAAGCTACAGTCTAGGCTTCAGGAGGAAGACAAAGAGAAAGAGGGAAAGACCAGATCAGAGCAGCTTAACAGCAGATTAGACCTAGACTAGTGCTAGACAGAAATGGGGGAAAGGGAGCCTGGGGTAGGGGGTTGTAGCATATAAAGACAGATGGACCGAAAGTAATGCGCTCCATAGCGCACACCCTCTCTCAGACTTTGAGACACAGTGCGGTGGCCTACATTTTGTCTTTCATCTGCCCGAGGGCCCTGACACACCAAGCCAGCCTCAGACAGTTAGTGTTTTTGATTGTCTCATGTTTTGTGAGCAGTTGTAAGACGATAGCTGAAGGCCAGCTCACCTCTAACGTACAGTACACATGTTCTGTATTTCAATTAGGGGAAACATTTTCGTCGGCCATCCTTTGTCAATTTTTCCCAAAGAATTTGATTTTATGCAATGTGTTTGGGAATCACCCTTTACCTCTCACTGTAGATGGTATTTGGTTATATGTAATGCCATTATATTGTTTTCTTCCCCAAGACCTACACTCTAGACCAACATGGTGGCAGTGGCCTGTTTATTCTGTCCTCATTAGTAGAGTCAACATTAGTTAGTGACAGCTGATCTGTGCTGATGTTCAACATTTGAGGCAGCAAGCAGGTTACTCACAGACACATTAGAGGGCGAGAGTCCTGTAGTTAATTCATTACGAATGGCCTTGATTCTCATAGACGGTTTAAAAAAAAATGTGGACAAATGCATTTAACCAGAGACTATTTATAAAACGTATCTATAAAAGCAAGTAACTTGTTAACTTGTTTAACAAGCCTGTCTCTCTAGCATCAGATATTTGAAATGCTGCCTGTCTAGCTGTTGGATTGGTGTGTCATGCACCAAAGGTCAGAAAAGACCAGAGCCAGTGTACTTCTCTGCCGTACTGAGCCAGACTGGATCGCTTCCACTTCTGATGAATGCACAATGCAGCGTCACAATCTAAATAGGAAATCTTGTACCGCCTCATCACGAGGCGTCGCCTCCAACGAGTTAATCAATCTGACAACAGAGTGTGCCAGTACATTATTTAATTATGTTACCATTTTGTTAAACTATATCACCGCAAAGCTGTGTCTGATCAGATTGGTGAAATATGAAAGATTACACACAGGCTGTTTGATGGTCGCGGCTCCTATCATATTGATGGCAGCTGTAATGCAAGTTAAACTAAAAGTAAATCTCTTCCTCAATAATGTTAATGTAAAATTCTTCCTTTAGTTGATCATATTTATCAGCAACAGCCATACTATTTGTCTGTTTTTTTTCCACGCATATGTCATTTTATTTGTTCCATATTCTTTTGCTCTTTCAAGTCTGTGTTTAAAGAAATATTGATAAGCCTAACGAGTTTTTTTGCTGATCTGTAGTTCTGCAACGTATTTTGACCTCTTGTTTTGTAAAGATTTAACAACTGCATCTAATTTGGGAACAACTGTGTAGTTTAGCGATGCTTTATTTTCGCCTTTTTGTATTGTTTTTTTTAATAAATTATGGCCTTATACAAACTCAATGCAGGTTACAGAGCATTGTATTTGCACTAAAATAACCTAAAATGACTCTGAAGCAATTTCTTGGCAGCGTTAAATGGCAGCTACAGTAGCACATATGAGGTAAACATCTTTTTTTTTAAAAGGTTACTTGACATGCAATTACTTTCAAGTGCATTGTGAGTTGTCATAATCGCACTACTAGTGTAAACATACTGTTCCTATGGTACAGTCATGCTTAACATTTAGAGTGTCAGATTGATATTAATAGACATTAATATTAGCTGTGTATTTATTTTTGGCATATTTTGTATTTTATTACAGACTCTCATGTAATATACTTGCTGTGCTCATGCTGACTTAAAATCTCGTACAGAACATACTGTATGCACTTGTCATCATACTTGTACTATTCCCTTCCTAACATGTTCAACCTTTAATATAGGTGATGTTAAACATTTACAGAACGGTAAGATCCTGTGGCAGAACTTTGTGAAACATTGAAGCTTTTGTGTGTGTGTGTGGGGGTTTTTTTTTTTTCTGAATGAGTTCTGGGAGTTCTCTGCATTTGGTTGCCTTCTTTCTTTTGTGGAGACTGGAGAACACTAATTAACTTGCAGCCTTTATTTTGTAAACGGACTCGGAACAGTTTCTTTCAAACTTAATGTGCATTTATCGTTAACAGTCCTGCTGCAAAACCTTGTATCTAACATTAAGCCCTGTAATTGGTAGTTTGGGCTTGAGCTGAAGACATATGACACCATCTGACACACTCTGCCGAGCTAAACATAAATGCACAGTAGAGTCATTGTTTTGAGGCTAAATGGTCTAAATTTTGTTTGATAAAACAGAACTGTCGACCTTTTTTCTACTTTTTTAGCATGTCCTCAGCTCAGGGACTTCATGGTCTGGTGGTCATGGCATTGACAGATTCACACATGTGAACCATTCAGTGCTGGGCCTTTATTTCTAAGACATTGTAAGATTTTTCTAAACTACCATTATCTTTGTATCATACTGTACAAAGACGTTGACCCACTGCTGTTCAGAAGACCCACAATACATTCCATCAAAATGTTTTGTTAGTTTTTATACTAATGATTCATATTTTCAAACTGGCAAACCAGAGACAAATCTGACTTTTGATGTGGCCATGGTCACAGCAATTGTGTGATTACAACAGCAACACTACTGGCAGTGTTTTGTGTTCAGCCTTTGTTACTGAGCTCTTTTTAGTTCTGCCTAATAATCCAAAATCTTTATTTCAGTGAGTGATTGCTGAGAAAAGCTAATTTACATAACTAAACCCTAAAAATTTATTTGAACTTTGTTGTGAACAAGTTCCATCAAATCCTGATTTACTCTTTGTATATTAAATGTACTGATATCCAAAGGGTAAATAAAGCTTTAACTGAAAATTGTATATTTAATTATAGAGTGGTGGTCATTAATGTCACAATACGTTGTTAATTAAACATCTAATTTTACCTGTACAGGACATTTGTAATTTTGTGACACTGGTTATTTTTTAACCACATGTACATGGTGGCAGCTTTGTACTTCTTATTACTGCCTTTTCATTTTCAAGATGCTCAAGCTTATGTTGAAACCTTTTTTTTACTCTATGTAGTATTAGTGCACCAGCAGCAGTGATGGGACAGAATATTGGTGTTGAGTATGTTAAACAGAAACATGAACAGTTGCCCAAAAAGGAATCATGCAGACTGAATGTAGTTTGTCTGTCTTTCCTCTTTTCTTCAAATGTAAATTCAGAAAGTTGTAAAGGTCTTTTTGAGACCTCTTACTGTTGAATACCTACCAAAACATCAGCTGTGCATTTTTGTCCATAAAACCTCTTATCAAGTTTTCTTATCAGTAACAACGGCTACACCAATCAGATACTGGTAAACTGAGGTACATAAATGAGATTGATGTAACATACTTTTGTACAATTTTAAAAACTGCTCATTGCCTGTCTAATAAATGTCTTTCTAAAGAAGTATGTATGTACCTCATTCTTTCAGTATGATCTGAACCACTGATGGTTTCATGAAAAAAATGGTAAGAAGCAGAAGTTTATCACGAGGAAAAACTGAACAATTTGCTCCTATATCATAAATGTCTGAAACAGAATGTCCATCGTACATATCATATTAAAAGCATTACATAATATCTGCATTTGCTTCAAAATATGGATGCTTATTTTGACTCACTGTTTTAATGGTGTTACTATATACCATGCTGAATGTGGACTCCTGTTAATTGTTTTTCTTTTTATGGGTATTCAGCTTTTAGTTTTGTGTTCATTATCGTGTGACTTTTTGCGATCCTGTGTACTTCACAGGTTTGTCCACTGGATGGTGTCGATGATACGGGATCGTTTTGTGGAAAACGCGGAAGTATTCTAACTTTGTCCCATCAGCGTTTCCGTAGAACAAAGCTGCTACTCTGCTTTGAAACAATTATCAAGCTCCTGTCAAACCCTCACCTCAATTTAACAACTACAAGAAGGTAAACGAACATGTCTCTTGATACTTGATATTCATTGATTTTAAGCACCAGTAAGGCTTTCTGAATTTGGCACCGGTCGGCTAACATCTGATTACTAGCCCCGGTTGCTAGTTTTGGTAAATGCTAACCCTGCTAGCTAAGTTAACAAGTGTGACATTTAGTTTGTCTCTCCACCACAATTTTGACTGACAGCAATTATTTTGACAACTTTAAAAGTAGCTACGTATTTGTGAATATTTGATTCTGTTTCACGATTAGACTTTTTACTCGTTGATGGTCAGCTAGCACAGATGAGGTGTTCACTGAACGTTATTTTTACGATTTTTCCTGTTGTTTCACGACACAGTGAATGTGATGGTTTTGGCTCAAAGATGACAAGCTGCCTGAACTTATGACCGACCGAGAATCCTAAATTTACCAGGTCAAAGTCGAGGTAAATTGTTGTTTTCAAGCCACTCTAATCAGTTGTAACCAGTGAGGGTGCGTTTGATGGATCCGTGTTACCTTGTTACTGTGCAGGTTCCACACAGGGTGACCCATGCTTTCTGATGAGCTAGAGTCCAAACCAGAGGTAAACGTGTACCGTGATTTAAAATAGCACATGACAGCGGTAAGATGTGCGTTTCTCATCCTGATGCTTGTATTTCTCCTCTAAGCTGCTGGTGCAGTTTGTGCAGAACGCCTCCATCCCGTTGGTGCAGGGTTTGGAGGATTCAGAGTCCAAACACTCCTGCCTGCCTCTGCTGGCTCCGGCTGAGAGCTCGCTGTGCAGCCACCTTGAGCTCACAGGTCAGCGGACACGTACTGCTCTTGTCACGTCTAAAACATTGGGGGTGCTGCAGTAGTTACAGTTGATGCATAATAAATAATAAATGGAAAACTTGTTACACACACAAACACAAACACACACACACATACACACACTTGTGTGTTTCTAATAAACATCTTCTAATTATTTGAAAACCGATTTGCAAATAATCTGCTTTGTTTCCGGCCTCAGATGCAGGGCTGAGCCATGAACCCGGCAATTCTCCTTCATTGCCAGAGTTTGGAGGGGTATCAGAGCAAAGCCCTTTAGTGGCCCAGACCCATCCTCACCCGCAGGCCTCACCGAGCTCCCCACCCATCCTCCATGACCTACAGCAGTCAGACAGCACTTCCTATGTGCTGCTAAACCTTACAAAAGGTAAAGGAAGGGCGACCTGCTAAAACAGAAGCATGCTATAGTTTGACATTTCATTTCCAGAGCACAGGGTCCTTTGCAGTATAGCCATGACTTCACATTTGTCTGTTCTGATCATTTTTAAAGTAGCAGAATTTACGGTGATACTGATTTAGCATCTATATTTTAAAATAAATACTGACAATCTGTTAACGGTAAAAAACAAATTCCCATTTAATCTGTAATTCGTCTTCCATAGTTGAAGAAAGACCGAGACTGTGGTAGATTAAAGCTCTGTCTGTGCTTTGTGTATCATGCATCTCAGGACACAAAGCGCTAGAAAGAAATGAGGTGACACATTTTCATAAAAAAAGTGTGAATTATTTCAGCAGGAAAAAATGATCCTTGGCAGGCATATTCGCTTGGTTCATCAGCTTTTGGCAGGAGAGCCAAAAAATTAATTTTGGTCTGATATGCACCTTTTGTGTGGTGTGCAATGTTCTGTTTGGGCCTCAACGAGAAATGTGAAGGATAGAATGAGACTAGACTCCTCAGCAGACTGATCCACTCTCACTTCTATTCTTACATTTTTACTGAAATTCTAAAAAAAAGTGGGAGCTGTTTTTGTTTGACTGCTCACCAGCATCGTCTTACAGAATAAAGCCAGAACATTATTATATGAATAATGAGGTCATGGTGATGTTGATAATATTTGCTTTAGTGATATTTATTTCCTCCTCCAGGCATCACTGCTTCTTCAGAGTCCCTGATCTTCACCGCAGATGGCGCTGGTGAGGATGATGATGAGGGGGTCTCATCAGGGGACTACGGGATAGATGGCAGTGCTCCCTGGTATCTGCGAGTGCAGGAACTGGCACACGACAGTCTGATTGCGGCCACGCGGGCACAGATTGCGAGAGATGCCAAGGCCAGCCAGGATGCCAGAGTCGCAAGTGTCAGTAATGGTAAAGTCTCTTTGTTTTATTAAAACCGACAGAAATGTCTCGGCGGGGACTGGCGGAGTCAAACTGTGCCGTGTTTATGGGCGTGTGCAATCTGCCTCCAGCTGCCTGTGATGTAATGTCAAACTAAAATTAGTAAAGGAAAAATAAGCCGCTGCACAGGAAGCAGCATGTTTTTCTGCTAAGATAACATCAACTGGTCTATTTATGAAAGGCATCAAAGACAGAACAGAAACGAGGTCGCTGATGAGACGTAGCATAATCAGCACTGACTCGAACCCTGCTAAACATTACTTATCATAACTCTACAAATCAAAGTAAGTTTGTAGCTTTGCTTAGATTAATGTACAGTACACGTCTGCTTGCAAATAAGTTGAGTTGTATCTGCCACATGAGATCGTGAGGCATTGATCGTACTACAGTACAGGTTGAATGCTGATGTAATAAGCTTTCAGCAATATGGCTAATGCCTGCAGGACAGAGAAGAGGACACACAGGTGAGTTCGCTAATCTAGACTCACTAATTTGTGCTGAGGATGATTGCGTTAAGAGGCCCCTTGTTTAATGCAGCCAGGCGTTACACACTTAACTCATAACAGGTTGTTGCCTTCTAAACCTTGCTTTGATTGTCAGGCGCTGTTTATGTTGTCGTCTTAATCTGTTGCCTGCGCAGTGATATATAGCCACCTTTTCATCTGATGCTGCTCCAAAGCCTCTAGTCTGATCCAAGACACAGCTGTGTCCTGCAGCACAGGGTGCTGTAGCAGCCTGTTGACCCACACCAGGAGGCAGGACTATAATCACAGCCCATTTTAACTTCCCTCCACAGGCAGCCTTGCAGATAGAGAATTTCCCCATGACATTCGAAGCATTAGGACTCCTAGCTCCATCTCTGATCTCGGAACCCCTTCTGCATCGAATTGCAGCTTGAGGTCATGGTTAAAACATAATACAGGAGTCGAGTTTTCTACCTTACTATCCTGCTATCTGGATTTTTCCAAATCCCAGCATGCGCCAATTGTCGTCCCTGGTTATTTACCTAATGTGTAATAAAAACTGTCTAACCCTGGTTTAAGCTCAGCTCATTTATCCATGACCTTCATGAGTAAAAGCATGAAAATGACACTTTATCCTGCTTGATTCGATCTGTGAGCGCTGACGAAACTGCTTTGAATAGTTTATACAGTGTTGGATGAAATCTTTGCAGCTTCCAGGAACAGGTTTCAGGGTTGCACTAATACCCCTCTTACTGAGCCACTGTAATTGCCGCCTTTCCACTAACTTGCCTTAGATTAGACAAGTTTCCTTAAGCAGTGGGACATCAGTTATAGGTGCATTACTGTTGCCATGCTTCAAGCTAAATTGGAGCTGTTAAAGACATTCCAAGCGGGGAGTCCAAGCACGTCCAAAGGGAGTGATTGCATTCAGCTTTGGGTTGTTTTCTCTCGGCTGCGCTTGTTCATCAGGTCCCAGTCAGTACCTGATGATTAGCTTTTATACAGCCGGGCTCCAGAGGCCGACCACCTGACACTCCTGAATAGTTTTCTTTCTCCACACATCCGTGCTCACTCCTCCTCCTCCTTCTCGTTGCCTAGGCGACCACACACACGGTTTGACAGCAGACGCAGACAAGCGAGAGCTGCCATCTCGGACCGGCCGCCCCCTCGCCAAGCAGGTCCTGCGCTGCTCGTTCGAGGGATGCTGCAGGACTTTCACTTGGCCAGCTCATCTCAAATACCATCTGAAAACCCACCGGTAAGACAGACGCAGCAGTGGACGATACTGGAATCGGGCAACTGTCCCGAAGATGATGCCAAAGCATTAGCATTCATCCCTGTGCAAATCTGGGCTAATGTGGGTGACTTTAAAAAATTTAAAATATTTAAATAAGTTTGCAGGCTAATCCTGTATCCAACTTTAAATACCAGTTATGAGATATTGTAGCCATATATAGAGTATGTGCCTTATCCAGTCTTGGCTTCTGACTGAAATTCAAACCGTCAAACGTTTTCATTCAAAATGCAGCACAGATGTTTAGATTTATGTTCAATATGCATTAAAGTAGGTCCTGGCACATAATCCCAGCTGGTTTTGAGACTTTGGTCATCTACAAGTACCACTTGAGAAACCAGGTTTAATTATGCATCTGTAGATCATCGTGTATTCTTTTTAATAAGGCTTTTTTGGACTCTACTGGTTTAACTGAAGTGATCACAGCACCAACGGTGTTTCCAACTGGTCGTGTGTAGTGGAGGCAGAGAGTAGGCAAACACAGCTGACTTAGAAGTGTGCAGTTGTACTGTATGAGTTCTGTTAACATCGGTGTAGGGAATCTATTTGCGGTCGCCCTGTCTGACCTGGTGGTGGGCTGTTGCAAATGAAATATGTGCGCAGGAGACACCGAGGCTTGTTTCTTTGGTTTTCTCGGCACCCAGGAATGACCGCATGTTCAGGTGCGGCGCGGAGGGCTGCGGGAAGAGCTTCTACGTGCTGCAGAGGCTGCAGGTTCACATGAGGACGCACAACGGCGAGAAGCCCTTCATCTGCAAGGAGAAGAACTGTGGCAAGAAGTTCACCACGGCTGGAAACTTGAAGAACCACAGACGCATACACACAGGTGGGTGAGGTGTGGGCGGCGCCAGGAGACACCTGTGTATGAAACCCAGAACCTGCTGGGAGCATGAACTGCCTCAGGCCATTGGACTCTGCTCATTTAATGCTTCTTGGTGCAGTCAAGGCTGGCGATTTGAAGCGTCAGCAGGAACCGGGCCTCCGTTCCCCCGCTGCAATGAGTAACACTACTGTCATATTTTATTTAGGGTGACATTAAGATTTTTGATGGCCTGCTCCACAGTCGGCTCCTTCTATTTTAGGACCAGTTAGAAGATCACAGTATTCAGTGGTTCCGGAAGGACAACGTTCTGTGGGGTGTAATATCCACACCATAAAGTTCTGACATTTTAATTTATACTCCCGTGCTTTGTGATCGGTCAACTGTAAACAACACTAACAGTTCTACAGACTTTGGGATTTTTTCACTTGTGAAACATTCAGTGAAATCTCGCAGTTGGACAGTTTTACTACTTCAGGTCCGTTTGTTTGTGGAGTTTAACAATATGTACATGTGGGTGGCTGCGTACAGGAGAGAAGCCCTTCCTGTGTGAAGCAGATGGTTGCGGGCGATCATTCGCAGAGTATTCCAGTCTACGAAAGCATATGTTGGTGCATTCTGGTGAGTGGGTCAGAGTTTACAGCTGCACTTACAGCTCAGCACTTTTGTTATTGTTGTACGTATATAGGATATGAACGATGATGTTTCAGTTTAGAAAAGCTTACAGGATTGCGTGCGTGCGTGCGTGCGTGCGTGCGTGCGTGCGTGCGTGCGTGTGTGTGTTTCTCCCAGGTGAGAAGCCCCATCACTGTGGGATTTGTGGGAAGACATTCTCTCAGTCAGGCAGCAGAAATGTCCACATGAGGAAGCGACACGGAGAAGAAAGTCTCAGCAGTGACAGCAGAGAAACAGGTCTGTCTGTCTGACTCTCTCTCTCTCACATTACCCTTTTCCTCACACATCCAGTCTCTGTGGTGGGTTTGACAATTCTTAGAATATGTGGCTTACACATTTTAAAATGTACATATTTGGTTTACAGTATATTTTAGAAAACATTCTAAATTATTAATGACTTTTAGCACTTAAAAACATATCATTAAACTTTTATTTTGATACCAGTAACTAACAGTTTGATGGTGTATAAAAAGCAGTCTCGTTCTGTAGAAACTAGTTTCATTCATTCTAACGGTCTTATTCTGTCTTCGACTTAAAATGTATTTTTTTCTTATCGAACATAAACAAGTGAATACTTGAATAACTTTCACTGCAGCTGTAGGAATCACACTCTGTCACAGCTTTTAGTTTGGGCTGCGACACAGATTTATAAATACATACTATACTATGACATGTTGTATAAACCCGAATAGGGTTGGGGTTTTCTTTCAGCATGAAACAATCAGTGCAGTCAGCACATTTGCGTCGTTGTTGCTCGTCGGTAGCAGTCGGGAAGCACCACAACTTCAACACCACAGAGGAAACGCTCTAATTATAAACAGCAGTTTTATTTGGGTCATCCTCCCCAAAGAGCCTGGTCTTTTGTAAAAGCTGAGCAAAAGAAGATGCTGCTTTTCAATAGAGGGGTAGTTCTTAGTTATTTATACATAAAAGTGACTAGATAAAATATTTAATAACTGTGTTAGGACAGTCCCTAAAACGAAACAGAAAATAAACACAAAGGTCAAAAGGTAACTTGGAAGTTTGTAATAAGGATCAGAGTAATTAGAAAATTGATTATTGGCTCCTGTGAATGCTGTCCATTTCATACAGGAGAGGCTCTGACCCAGAGCAGCCTGCTGGAGGCCGATGGTGAGAACGGCAACGGGATGGTCACCATGACAACAGCTGTGGAACCCATGAATCTGGATCACGCCATGCTGCGGTCACCAGGTAGATGTCTGGACATGCAGCTCACAGCACTCGAGTTACGCAGTAAACACTAACTTAGTGAAGCCCATAATGTTCTGCTGTCAGAGGTGCTGAGTCAGCTTGTGGCGTTTCTATTGTTTTGTTTTCAATTACAGTTCAGGACACTCAGTTCAGTTTTTCTGTTTGGCATTTGAGACATGTTCTGTTAAACTTTTCTTCATTACTAAGAGTATGAGAACGGCTAAATCACCACAGGAATGAGCTCTATGAGAATCGACTATTCAGACATTGTCAGTGCTGTTTTGTACTCTTAGTAGTGATTGGAACATTTTTTTTTACCCTGCTTTAACTTTGGATACCATTACAGCGGTTTCTTTTCTAAGTTGCCCTCTCCAAGGACAAATGAGTTATTGTAGGGCTTTGATGGTTCCATCATACAATGCATTTAAGCCTAAACTTACTTTAGTTGCATGTGGATTGAGTGAGCAATCTTATTAAGCAGCAGTCATGTCACCAGCTCCACTGATCTCTGTTGACCTGCTTGTGTGTTGTGCATTTCTTTCCCTCAAGGCTCCGCAGACTCAGTGGTAGTTCTCTCTCAGCCACATGAACTGGTGACCATGACGACTGAAGGCCATGCATATGGAGAAGATGTGGTGGCACTGCTGTAGTCTGCCTTGACAAACACCACACAGTGTATTTCAGCAGTGCTAGGCTTAGTCACAGTGGATTAAACATACTATCTGTATATAGATTAATTATGGACTTTAACCTCTGTAGATATTTGTAAATTAGCAACCGATGGTTTTATTTTAACAAGCGTGAAATGGCAGAGTTTGTACAAACAGCTTTTTCCCTCAAGTTTTTCAAAACAAGTAGTCCCAAAGAAACAATGACACGGGTTTAAAGGTTTGTAAAAAGTATTGTACATCACTGTAAACACAGGTTGAAATCCAGTGACTGTCTCAAATGAAAACAACTCAACTTCATCTTAAACTACAATGGCTGATGAGGTTGACTGTCAAATTAACTGGATTCACATTCATAACATATCCTTAACAATCACATTGATGCATGTAAACACTGATCTTGCCCAGCACAACCAGTCAGACTTGATGTTCAGCAGTAGAAAATACAATATCTGTCATTTAATCCAGAAATGCCCCAAATGCATTAACTGAGTTGTTAACATTGTCTACTCAAATGTCAACCTCCAGTGCTTCACATGCTTTGCGCAAGGCAATGCATTGCTTATTTACAGCTCAATATATTAACACTTGTGAATAAGAGCTTTTTAAAAAAGAAAATTACTTATGAGGTTAGTTGTGCCCTCAAGAGACAGTAGATGTCTGGGGCTCTTAGATAAGGTGCTGCGCATTGCCATTTGTTCTTGAGCACCACCTAAACCAGCAGTTTTTGTTTCAAGCTTCTCCTCAGTGGATCTTCAGGTGGTGGAAATGGTCCAACGTAGCACCCAGAGCCCAGCTTGCCTCGACGTTATTCACTTTCTTGGTCAACTAGGAGGGAGAAAACCCCCAAAACAAATGTCAAATGCCTTTTATATTTATTAAAATAAAATGGAAACAACTTGGGTAAAGGTTTGTTTTATTGTTGCCTAATACATCATTTGACAGACAAGGTCAGGCATCGTAGTAGTTACTCATGTCAGTCTCCATATCTACGGTTGAATTGAGTTATTAGCTTAATTAAGAACAAGCTGCAGGGACCTTTGGACCATGTATGACGTGTTTTGTTTCCCATTGATTCTATTACATTGAGGTTGATCGAGTTATGTAATGTCCCCTCACCTGCAGCACTGTGCGCTCCTTGAACCCGAACCCATCCTTGAGCAGACAAGTTATGTAGGTCATGTCCATACACAGGAAAGGACTGATGAGCAGGTACTTGCTCATCTTATTGCACACTGAGCAGAGAAAAGGAAATCATGTTAGGTTAGGTTGGATAATCAGTCATCTGTATTCTGCAGAGAGGATGGAGGCAGGATTTCAGATAGGAGTGAGGACACTACGCTGTTCTATTGAGATTCACATTGCGTCTCAAGTACAGGGTGCTGCATTATCTGTCATAGGAACGATGCATTGCTTTGCCCATCTCACCCTCTTTAGCCCTCTTCTTGAAGTCCCTGACCTCCAACATCCCTCCTTGGACTCCATCTGCAACAATGCGTGAATGGGGTCGTCTCACTCACATTTAAAATGCTATACCATTCATTACAAGAGGAGATCTACATATTTCCATAATACTGATAATAGCGCTTGCGGCCTTTCAGCGCTGGCTGACCGAGGATAGCAATTTCCCTAATAACTACACACCAATAGATTGTCAAAGCCGCTGAGACAGGTTCAGATGACTCAAGTTATTCTGAATCTGTCTAGTACTGGAATAACCTCCTGCTGGAGCTGTATAATTATGTAAGGTGTGTGCATGTGCTCACCGATAAGGCCTGCTTCCACAGCTCTGTCAAAGTAATAGGAGAATGCATAGAAAACATTGCTGTCTTCGAGCTCAAACGGCTGATGAATAATCCCCTTCACCACCTTAAGTACTTCCTGATAACACAGCTTGTATCCCGAATAACCTGGGGAAGAGTGATACAGTGGTGGAAATTATACATTCTACAGAGGAGTAACATAATATAATGATGTGTAATTCAACTAAGGCTTCTTTACACAATCTTACCATCTGGGTCCCCGCTCACATGATAGGTTAGTCCCCCAAAGCTCCATTCATCCCTGAACTTCTTTGGCAGACAGGAACTTTTAAAAACCTGCCATTGTAATCCTATGAGAGAATAACAGCATGACTGTCTCAACAGCCTCAAACCTGGTCGAGGTGCGAGACTGAGTCAAGAACTCAGACAATCCCTAACACAATATTCTCTGAAGTCCTTCTGTGATTCATCTTAGGGTCTTGCTTGAAATGTTTATTGGAAAGAGGACTTCAAAAGTACATCCTGTTACCGCTCTCCTCGCCGTTTTGAGAAATAGGCAGAAATGAGAGAAAAACAGCAGCTGCAGAACTGACCCACTTTGCTTTGTCTTAATATCATTCAGAGACATGCTCAGTGGAAAACATTGACCAACAACTCATGGCAACACCAGCACAGTACCTTCTGCGCCCAAAGCACCTAGTGTCGCCAGTCGAGCTGCCATCAATCCATTTCCCAAGTAGCTGGAACAAGTAAATGTGTTGTCATTTAAAACCAGACACTTTTAACAAATAAGCTAATTACTCCTGAGGTTTTTTTTAAAGTAAAGACCTAATTGTAGCATAAATACGTAATATAAGAAAATTAACTTAAATAAAGATTGAATTAGAAAATGTAATGCAATCACACAGTTTTAGAATTTCTGTTTTATAAAAGGCCAAAGACCAAAGCTGTTACCTGTAAGTGTACAACTGAAACGTTGAGTTCAAAATGCCAAATTTGGCAACGTAATCACTAACAGGAACACTTTCAATGGTTTTCTGTAATATGAAAGAGAAATGATTAGTAAACACTATTTTTAACATTTAAAGCTTCTTGAAAGATAAAGTAATTCACAGACCCTGAGTTTTGGTAGGAAAGTGATCTGAGTGGATCCTCCACCCAAATCCAATATTCCCACTGTCTTCTGGGTTTGTGCATTCAGGTGACCTGAAAACATTCCCCACTTTAATCCAGCAGCCACAACAAAGAAGTGCTAATCAGCTATACCTCAGATAATATCTTCAAAAGGCCTGTCTGGCACACGTGCAGCCCAAAAGCATAAAACCCTAACGCTGAGCTCGATAAAGATCAGAGCAATCCCCTCCAGGCAAAGAAATTGTAGCGGTGAACATTGAGCCTCTATTTGTGTACACGGTTCTGTAATAAAACCCTGTGACAGTTTCAGACAATGAGTACAATTTGGATAATCTCAAAACAATGTAATCAGGAAACGTATTCAGTGTTATGCTGCAGATAGTACTTACCGGTTAGAAAGTTCACAGATATCCAAGCCAGGATCCCTGCATTTATGAAATAACCAAACAAGTTTATTTTACAAAATAATTAAGACAAAGCATCTCAGAGATTACTATTGTTACAGGATACACACAGAACTGTGAGTGTGAGCTGTAGTCCCACAAACAAGGTTAAAATGCTGACAAATTAATTACACTGTGGCACAAACATTTCTCACCATGTAATTACAGGCCCTAAAAACTGTTTGCAGAGAGAAGTAATTTTATTTTTGTAGGTGTCATCATAATAGACAGCTGTACTCCACTGCAACTTAGGTAAACGTCTGCAGTAAACAAAGATGTCTTATTGAAACAGTGCTGCGCATTCAAACTAGGCCAGAAGCATCACAGATGACACCTACAAAGTACTGCGGCGAGAACATGAGTGGCTGTGATAACTGACGGATGTGTTGCTTGTCAGGGCAGAGGGTTGGCAGACGCTACCTTCATTTGTGCCGTTCATTATGCTGACGCTGTTGTCTGGGACCAAAAAAGGAGATTCATCAAACACGTGTTGAACCTGGGAGGGAACAGGGGGAGAAGCGGGAGAGAGGGAGGCAGAATGGGAAGTGGGACAGCACAAAGGTGTCTAGGAAAGCAGCAGAGAAATGGCTGGAATGTTATCTACTGTAATGGTAGCTCTTCCCGAGGTGCCCTCCGCTAGAAGGGATTAATTATTTCCCTCAGGGGGATTAATAAAGTATCGTTTATCTTCCAAGGTGCCCCAGGACATCCATTACTATTTTATCCCCTCTACAAAAGCTGTCCTCACTAAGCTCACACTACTCTGATAACAATACCTTTCCTCTTGTCTCTGTACCACCTGTCACAGCACTGAAAAGGTTCTCTCTTTCCCGCCTGCTCCCTCACTGGATAAGAGGCTGCACTTTCCTTGGAAAGCATCAGACAATGTAGCACCTACCAGCTTCCCTATTGTTAAGAACTGTACTCTACAGAATATTGGTATTTTCACGAACAATTTTCTTAACATCTCAATTGGATCTCGTGTCTTCGTCTCGTTCCACTGTACCTGGTCCAAAAGAGCCTGAGCTTTCTCCGCCTCCAGCAGCCGAAGACCGGCTGTGGCTCTAAGGATCACTGGAGTTCTCTTCCACTCCAGGCGAGGCACTGTCTTCTTGGCCACTTTTAACAACATCCTCACTGTGTGTCCTGCCTTTAAAACAGATAATGGTCACTATGGAGCAGCATTTGACAACCTGGTGACTGGTCAGTGCTGAGGAATCATCAAGAATATTCACTTGTTTGTCATGTTGCGTGTCTCACTTCCTACTTACTTTCATTAGGAAAATAAATTCCCACAGAGAAATACTATTGGCAGTAATACTGACTACAATGTACAGCCAGCAGACACTTTTTCATTGGCTGTATATAATTGATTAGATTTGACAATGAACTCACCATTTCAGGGGAGTCAGCATATGCCGACAACCCAGGCTTTGTGGAATGGAACATCTCATTGTCCAACACAGGCAGCTCCTCTAAAACGATACAACATCCACCCACATCAAATTGCAGCAGCTATTAAAAGCATTAAGAGGCCTAAATCTGCTTAGCATACATATGCAGAACATATCCCCTTATTCAGGAGGCATGCCGACTTGAATCTGACAAAAATAGGATTATTACTGCAAACGTAAATGAAGCCAAGTATAACCTATGTCCCCTGAAGTGAGAATTTACAAGTTTACACAAGTGTCGAGCTTTGAGCATAGTGGGTAAAGCCAAAGACAGAAGAGCTTGCAGAACAGCTTGTTAGTCTGCTGTTTGCATTATGACTCAATTTCTTTTTCTTAAGTTCTTCATATAATGTTAATACACCATGACATCCCTGTTCCAATACTTGTTCACATAACAAGATTACATGATAAGATTCTACCACTGGATATAATAGAATACCTATATATAGAAGAGAAAAACAGCAGACAAGCACCTCACAGTGACCCTGAGACAGTGCCCAGCCTTGATCGGCATTACCTGAGAGACTCTGGATGAAGGTATAAACATGAATACGCGTCCCTGTGCTCCCAGCATCAAACATCACTGCATAGAAGATGCGGCTGTGGTTTGCTGGCCGGCTCAGACTGGGAAGGATGCTCCTGACGCTGTTGGTCAAATCCAAAATTGAGCTCTTGACCTGGGCCTGGCTTTGTCCTGCTACAGTAAGCAGGACCAGAAGTACAAGCGGCACAGTGGGCTTCATCTTCACTCTGGAAATCAGAGCTCTGTAAAGGTATTATACAATTAAGCTTTTTAACTGTTCAACATCAGCTCAAAGTGTTGCGTCCTCGTACTGGAACGTGTTAAACTGCAGCATGGCAAGAAGCAGGAGAAAGAATCAATTAAGTTTTTTACGCCAGGTAATTTTGGCCACACCCTGACAGACGTTTTAACCAACCACAGCAACACATCCCATCACCTCTCACTGCCATGTCAGCTCCTGAACACCATTTCGAAAACATGCCACTTACAAAGGAGTGAGTCAAAAACCTTTGTCCTATAGGTTTGATGAATACATGCAACTTCATTTCTTAACATCTTTCCCCCACAACACTTTGAATGAGCACTGATCAGTGCCTTACCTCTACTGGGCCACTGTCATTCTGCTCACATGAAACATAAGGGGAATAAATGCATTTGACTTCATTTTATTTTATGCTGAATTGTTAAATTGTTAAAAAGGAGTTAGATTACTGTAGGACTGCAGATTAATTCTTTTTGGCTGAGTGTGACTGGAGAAAAACACATTCAAGTCCATCTTCCAAAGTTTTTTTTTTTTTAAGTTGCCTCCAGGTCTTCAATAACCTACATCTAACTTTTGAATACAAACAAGGCACAGTCACTACTACTACTATAACGTGTATTCCTGCTTGACTTAAATGGTTCACATTGCTGCAGGGTTATACTACAAATGTTTTTAATAGGTTTTTCAGCTTTCTCGACGTTGTGTAATGTGTGCTCAAATGTGTAGAATGCCAATTTAGATAAATGTTGTGAAAATTAACAACAGTTTAAACGTGTTAGAGCGGTTTACGTCTGCAAATACAAAACTATAATGTCTGTACTGTAAGTGTGCTGTTGCTAACTCGTACAGCCTGACTTTAACAAGTGATAACAGTATTAACTACCTTTAAGTTTTGAGATAAAATACAGTGACTAAGTGAACACGTTTAACATCTCTACATACAAACCGTAACATTCCTTCATAGAACCACGTAACGCTAAACTCGGAGTTAAAGTGTAGCTTAGCATATCAACATGACATTTATCAAGTTAGCGTTAGCTACTGTTGAGGGTAACGCTGGTTGTGGTGCAGCAGGCTCCTCTTGGAGCATATAAATACAAAACAGCGAAAACAAGCGACCAAACAGAATACTGCACGACAGCAGAAGCGGACCTGGCAGAGCATTTGAACGCTAAAGCTAGCGGAGGCTCACCATGGTGTCCAGCTAGCAGCGCTCGCGGCAGGCTCCTCGTGACGTCACACGCCGGCTCTGTCGGAATAAAACACGCTGACCGCGAACACAAGTCGCCAGTCCCGCTGCAAGATGCGACCCCTGAACGGAAAAACGTCCGGTTCAAACGCAATCCTCTCATTACGTTAACATTTTATAAACGCGAACAGTGACCTAGAACGTCAGAACCAGAACATTTCATAACTAATCCCAATTCAACTGAGTCACATTGCGAAGCATTTATTTATAAGTCCATTACAGGCTCAAATATTCTTGTGTCTCCAGAGAGAAGATGAGAAGGTGAGTGAGGCAGTTCAAATGCTCTTATGGACCACTATTTCACTTGTTCAAGCTCTGACAGTGATGACACACTTATCCTGACCACAAGACAGTATATGGAGCGTTACACTATACATGTGAAACACAGGAGCAGCGGTCCTCATTTCAGTTTTTAAGTGGCAAAGTAACAGTATTAATGTGTTAAAAAAGAGGATTCAGGTGGAAGACAAGCGCTGAGGGGTCAAACTCCTAACCCTTCTCATTCCTCCTCCAGGTTTTAATGCTTTATACAAGCACACTGAGGAATATAAACATGATTAACCGTCATAGGTTATGATCCACTAGCTCAGTCCAGGAAATTAACATGAAAAATAACAGGCACAAAAATATGAACCTATAAAGAGACTCACAGCAACCATTCATTGTATCAGTTCAATTCATCACAGCCAAATGAGGTGTACTTTGCATTGCATCTGTGCAACAGTGTCCAGTATGTTCAAAGCTTAATCGGCAACTACTAATAGTAGTCAAGACGTTTTTTCCAAAGTTGGTAAAACACATGTGACCGTCTCTTGTTTATCACTTGTGCTGCTTCTAAGGTGGTTTGAGTAGTCAGTGATCGTTGTAAATGATGGGCTTAGCGTCCCATGGTCGGCATAGTAACGGCTGGACTGGTCACGGTAGCGTCCTCAGCCTTCCACTGTGACGTCACTGTCTTGATCTGAGTGTAGAACTGGATGCCCTAGTGGTAAAGATGTAACAGCTAGTCATACATTTTCAATACATACAGTAGTATTACAATTGTTTGTTTGTATTGCATTACACGTTTACATTTGGTTGAACTACATTTGGCTTGCGTTGCTTACCTGCTTGCCATAGAAGTTGGTGTCTCCTCTGAATGAAGCTCTAGAGCCAGTGAAGGAGAACATGGGGAGAGGCACAGGGATGGGAACATTCACACCAATCTGTAAAAACACAAAGCTGATCAAACGTGTGTCACCTACTTTCACCTGTCTTGGGTAGAACTTCTATTATGCTGTTTTACTGCATAATCCATTGTCTTTCAAACAGTTACTGCTTGCAGTTTGGACTTGCATGCAATCTGATCAATTGTAAATCAAGCATCACTATGTTGGCTGGCCTAATTCTAGAATCACTCAAAATGCTATTATACTGGACGTTCTCTGAATTCCGTTTATACATCAGTATTGGGAAAAAAAACAGACAATAATTCAGTTAAAATAAATTGTTTTTCCATCTGAATATCATTTGTTTTTAAAGATTAAAACAGTAAATTGACTTTAGATGACAAAAACTCATGATTACAGACCCAGACTGTTGTTTGCGCTACAAAAACTGGATTATTTTTCACTCTACAAACTGATCTAAAACAGTTTATGAGATCACTTAACATTTTTTCACTGACTGCTTTACTTAAGTAATATTCCTGCTTCACATAAACAGTGTGCGTTTGTGTCTCTACTTTAAACCTCCCACACAGAGCTGTTCACTCATCACATGGATGACTCACCGGGGACTAAAATAACACTTTACATGATCAATTTGAAAACTATCCCCAACTACTAGAACACAGCCCTTTAATCAGCCACTGTAAAAGAATTAATCACCTGGCCTACGTCCACCTCGTGTGTGTATTTGCGTGCTGTGGCTCCATTGGTGGTGAAGATGGCGGTGCCGTTGCCATAGGGATTTTTATTGACAATAGAAATGGCTTCATCGAGACTGTCAGCCTCCAGGACGACAAGAACAGGTCCAAAGATCTCTTCTGTGTAACACTTCATATCCGGCTAGAAAGAGCAGGAGTGATCAATGGAGTTTCAGAACTTCACAAGACAAATATACATTTAGTATCACAGCGTAGACTATGTTACTGTATGTATGTTACACTCTCTAAATACAACCAAAGGGTGATTCATTTGCACTTACAGCTATTTTCTATATTTAGATGTAACATGTCTGACACTCCATACCTCTAACAGGTAAATGTTACACCTTTTGTCTCAGCCAAATTTCAGTTCTCATCTCACCGTAACATTGCCAAGGATGGTGGGTCCTACAAAGTTTCCATTTTCATATCCTTTGACGTTGACATTTCTCCCATCCAGCAGCAGCTTGGCACCTTCATCCATCCCACTCTGGATCAAAGAGTGAACTCTGGCTTTGGCTTCAGGGGAGATCAGGGGACCTACATCCGCCCCAGGCTGATCACCTTCAGGACACATGCATGTAAATTTTACTCCAAGAGGACAATTTATTCCAAAATACATGAAAACTATTGGGTTTTCCTCCATATTCATGTACTAATGAAGTTACCTGCATTTACACGTAGCGATTTGGAGCGTTCCACCAGCTCTGGAAGCCATTCACGAGATTCCCCTACAAAAACAGCAGTGGAGAGGGCCATACAGCGCTGGCCAGCTGCTCCAAAGGCAGCGCCCACCAGCTGGTTGATGGTATTCTCCCTATTGGCATCAGGCATCACCACACCATGGTTCTTGGCACCCTAAAATACAAAATGTACAACAGGATAGTGTGGGGTTCATCTGCAGTAGACTCGAAGACATCAGGGGCAGCAACGCGCTAATCATATGCTACAAATCTCAATGACTGACAGCTAAGCACAGAGTTGTTTTCATGGCAACAGTAAATATTTTGCACCATATATCTCTGCGAGTAACAGTAGAATTAGTGTTAAATATGTGGGTTATTACAAAAATAACAAGTACACATGAAATTGGTAAAAAAATCTGTAAATGATGCTGAGACAAGCACTTAGAGATGCCGTGTACCATGTTGGACTGCACTCTCTTGCCGTTCTTGGAGCCCCGCTCATAGATGTACTCCCCAGCCTGGTTGGAGCCCACAAAGCTTATGGCCTTGATAGCGGGATGGTCACAGATGAAGTTCACCGCTATACAGAGATACAAACGGATAACGTAAGCACTCTCTTCATCTGTGCTTGCCTTAAGGCTACACATAAAAGCACAATGGCCTTGGATACAGATAATCAAATCTGTCCACCCCAAACAGTCATGAATTCCTTCCTAATATAAGCTGCACATTATGTAAATTCCCCATCTACACATTACCGGGGGATATATGATTAGGGTTTGAATCGTCCTTGGACTTTTCCACATCACTTATCACGTGCATCTCAATGGAAAAAGAAAACACGCACACACCTGCATGCTGGCCGTGGATTATGTTGAGTGTACCATCTGGTGCCCCAGCATCCTGAAACATTTTAGCCAACAGCATGGTGCACCCTGGGACGCGTTCAGAGGGCTTCATCAGGTAGGTGTTGCCGCACACCATACCAATAGGGAACATCCACAGTGGAATCATGGCGGGGAAGTTAAAGGGGGCGATACCAGCACACACGCCAATGGGCAGCCGGTAGGTGTAAGTGTCCATGTCCTTGGTGATGGATGGTAACGTCTCACCCAACATGAGAGATGTGATGCTGCAGGCATGTTCAACCACCTCTGAGGCAGAAGATTGGGGAAAAACGAGGTCACCCAATTAAAAAGTGAAAAGATAAACAGACCTGAGATACTGGAAGCACCTGGGTGGAACTAGAAGTTATTTAAGATAGGACAATATAATTCCTATATTAAGATGTATCTGCACGCAGAATTTAAGCCTCTTACCTAATTAAAAAAAGGTTAACTGATTTCCTTTCCCTAAAAATAAACTGCAACATAACTTGTGAAAACTTCAAACATCACGGGTTCCACTGGTAGAAAATCTCTACAGCTGGCAGCCCACCTACAGTTGCAGCCCGTCTTTGAGCTAAGTTGGAAGTTGGCAGAATAATATAGGCATGGCAAAAACTGGGAAGAGCATCAAATACAAAAAGGTACTTAGAAGCACAGTCAACAATAATCAAAATATAACTTAGATTATTGGCTCTTTGACATCTCTGGGCAGAATTAATGTTTATGCATGTCTGCCAATGAACTTAAGCTGGATATATTTATGTAGAAAGCACCTACAGTAAGAGCATAAAAAAAATAAAGGTAGTAATGCTTGAAATGTAACATTAAGACTCATAAAAAGCACTCTTGGGTTCAATGTGGCAATATTGTGAAACCCAGGTCCCAATATTAATCTAAAATCTGAAGTCACTTTTGCAGAGTGTCTGTTTATGCTGAAATTACGGACACTTAGCGCCTAACTTTTATCCATGCTTTGTTATAAAGGATTGTCAAAGGGAAACGTTTAATCTGTAGTAAATACAAAAGACTGTTTGAACAGGCAAATACAGTCCAGCTTTATGTTCAGGGGCACTATAAAAATATCAAAAGCCTAAAATGCAGGTGGAGTCAAGGGTATTACTTACGCAGTCCTCTAAATACATCTCCTTCTGCATCAGCAAGAGTTTTGCCCTGCTCCAAGGTGATTATTTTAGCCAGTTCTTTCTAAAGTATAAGAGAATAAATAACAGAGGACAAATCAGACATTTGCAGAGAGTTATTTTTAAAGCAAAAACCCAAGCAAGCTTCAGCTTGAGCTCATTCCTCTGACGCAAACATGGCAGCAGGCGGGCGATCTCCTTACAATGTTGTCCTTGATCAGCTGCTGGTAGCGCAAGAAGATCTGCTGTCTGCTTAGGATGGAGGTGTCGGACCAGGACTGGAAGGCTCTGGAGCAGGAGTCCACAGCTGACAACATCTCCTCCTGGGTTGCTTTGGGCACACGGCCCACCACCTCATTAGTGGCCTGGAAGACATAATCAGGAAAAATAACTGCTTTGTATGACTGCATGTAAATATATACTATTTGACTTTTCTGTCATTTTTAAGGTCTGAAATGATGAAAAATGACATATACACTACAATCACACATGTGTTGATGTGAAATTACAGTTGATGAGCTACACAGCCTTAGAAAAAGACTTTTGGAAGATATAACACAAATCTGGCGGTGGAGACTTGGCCCGCACTTGTCTCACTTTCCAAATTAGGCCATTAGAAATAGATAAATTACATCTTATCCCTCTCTCCAGTGTTCCAATTGTTATTATTACTAAGTTGCGCTGGTTATGTGCAGCCAGCTTTTAGTGCAAATCTTATTACTGCAGTCTCTGTCCTGGCTGGGTCTAATGTACTGTATCTGTGAGTACTTACGGGATTGTGAATGTCAAGCCATTCAGACGAGCTGGACTCGACAAACTTGCCATCAATGAACAGCTTGGTGGTGGGCTAGAGGATCACAGAAGCATATGATTAAATGTCCTTCTCCCTGGTAACGTCATTAGTAAGTTCACAGAGGGCATCTATCGCCACAACATTTATTGCAGAGTGGCTTTATTGGCCTTTTTTCAATTCTTGCTGATTCAAAACATTGCTGTGTAAAATTAATTGTGTCCCAATTCTCTACACTTAAACAGGGTTTGCATTTTCACAATTTAAGCACTGGAACAGCAATGTTTAAGTGAAACTCTATGGCCATTAATATACATTAATAAGTAAATTAATTGACCAGGGACAATTACGTTCATGATGAACTAAAGGTTTAATTTTTTTTTCAAAGACTTTTGAATTATTTGTTCGCCTGGCTGGAAACCGTCACAGCCCAAACAAGTACATCAAGGTGTGTGGCATTCTTTTGGAATATGTTCATCTGAAATCCAGTTCACTGAGCGACTGCCTGGGAGCTCTTACGACTGAGGAGGAGTAACTCATGCGACCCAGCTGGAGGGCAACCTGCAAGAAACGAAACACCACAGCTATTTTCATTCAACTCACTGGCCAAGGTCTAATGAATGAGAGCCAGTTCTGGTCGCTGCATTGTCCACGTGATGCAGAAAATACCTGCCCTTGCAAGTTAAATTGCCACGTTCATATTAAATACTTGCAGAAAGGAGGAGCGAGTGTCACTCTGTTAGCAGGCACACGGCTAGCTACACGAGCTGCACTAGTGTCAAACAATGCTAAATGCTCGATAAAAAGTTAGCATGAACTCGCTTTACCTTCCTGTTTAGTAGGGACCGTCGGAGGATCGCTGCCATTCTGAACAATAAAGTTTGCCTTTCAACCGACCCACACGGTTCTAACGTGCAAAGAGACTTAAGCTAGCTTAAATGTTGCACACACGCAGCGTAACTGACGGCTGCGCTTTACATGGCTCTACAAAACATCATCAATATGGATTCCGGTGACTAGCTGCTATGCAGATGGTTTGGTAATCTGTGGAAAGCGTTTAACGTGCAGTTAGGCGTAATCGTCCATTATGGGCGGGACCTACAGGACTACAAAGCCAATCACATTGCGTAATAAGCCAGCCGCCCTAAAGCACAACAATATGATTGGCTATGCCTAAAAACAGTTCTTTCAGCAACTTGATTAAGCTTTTGGTGAGTTTTTTTTATCACAATGTTGCCATTTTTAACAAGTCCTGATTAACTGTTATGACACATAGTTTACGAATTTACCAAATTTAGCGTTCGTTTGATGAAAAAAAAAACATTAACGTCCTGCAGGTAACAGTTTCCATGGCAACATGGTTACAGGAAACATGGCGTTCCTACAGTGGAGTTGTCATGATGTTGCAGAATGGATCGAGTCTTTAGGATTTCCACAATACAAAGTAGGTCACCGTGCAGCTGGCTAAACAGAGATACCAGTGAACGTCACAGGGCAGGTGTCCTTCAGCCCCAAAGTCATATCTCACCTTAAGTCTCGGCTCTTGTTGTTGTCAGGCATGTTTCACGGACAACCTCATTACTGGAAGGAGGCTCATTTATATCAACTGTGTCAACTTACCAAGACTGGGAGTCACAGATTTTAAAGACATGCAGGTCAGACGTTTATTCTGCTCTTCAGATGTTTTGCTGAAACATTCTCTTTTAAGTGACTTGGCTGTAAACATTTCATAACTAATTCCCCCAATTTCCTAATAGTGAAAATACACCAAACATTTTTGAACATTATTTAAGACACTACTTAGTTCAGTAACCCTTGTCATAGAAAATCTAGCTCTTGTTATGATTAAAGTTAAAAACAGCCACATGGTTAATCTATAACAGAGACTTGTATCTTTAATTGTATTCTAAGTGCGTCCCCACAACATTTTAAGTGGAGTGTAAACACCAGAAAACTGGTATCTAGCCTGTACCCTCTCAATTACACATCCCATTTGAAACTTGCACACTTTCTCTTTGAACAGTGTGACATCCAATTAAAGTGGTGCTTTGTAACCTGCCAGCAAACACCTCAGATCAGCTGTATCACAAACACGCCGTAGCAGCCGTAGCAGCTGTTTTCCTTATCTTTCCCTGAGGTCAGAACTAAATTGGCTAAAAGCGCTTTTATGTATTTGGTTCTGCTCTATTACAGAAACATCAAACTATAAAAAAAGGAACTGGTTTCTCTTGGTGAACTTAAATTCAGAGCCTCAGTAAAGAGCTGGTTTAAGTCCTTTTGTTGCACTTACTTGTGTAGAGTGTGACTCTTGAAACTTTCCATATCACAAATCATATCATATCCTGAAAGTCTATAGACTCTCCTTCAAAATGAAGGTAAGAGAGTTTAAACATACCTTTTTATCAAAGACACAACCCTGCTGTGCACCCTGCAGGTCATCTCTGCTCAGGTGCGTGAGCTACTGGGGATCACAGAGCCGCCGTGGAGCCGCAGCATCGCAGAACCGCGCCGGGACGACGTGGGCCTGTTCTTGGAGAGGAAGAGTCGCACAGGCCGACGGGCGGACGGCCTCACCTGCCGCCGCTTCCTGGGTGACGCGCGGGGACAGAGATCCTAACGTGAGGAGTAATGGAGGAAAACTTGTGATTTCATATCGCCGGCTGTCTGGTCACGATGACTCAGATGAGACACTCAGCAGGTCACATGCAGGCAGTGACATTAACACTTCCCACCAGCGAAATGATTGTGCGTTGCTGTGGTAGCTGCTGAATATTAGTTTTTTCCTGCAGGTTCCCAAAATGGGAAGCCGAAAATGAGGTAAAATGAATACAAGACAAAGATTTTTCATAAAGGGAATATTAGAAACATCTGCCAGTGCCATAAAGAGCTTAAAGACCTGAACCCGTGTCGCTTCTAGACAAGTATTGGTGCTTAAACCACTTTAGCGCTTAGTGAGTTGTGATATAAGTGGGTAGAGCTGTCGCTCCGACGTGAAAACGATGATCCTCTGTATGGAAACAATTACAAAAAAACTGTTTTCAAAGTGCCAGGAGGCCCCGGGAAGCAGTGGAGGTGACGCTTCCACAGCCGCGCTCCACTCTAATAGACTTATGCACATTTAGGCTACTTTGCCAACGTGCACAAAAGGCCACAGGATCGCTGCATCGGGCTGTGGCGGCGCGGGTGCCAAGCAGACCCACGGGGAGCCGGGGCTTTCAGGTTCTGCCAACTCCACACTTTCTTGCTGGTAATCTATGTAATACATGCAGGAATATAAAGCAGGTACTGCCTGTGCTAAAATCGGCTCCATCTCTTGGATGAAAGATTTATCTTAACAACTTGGATGGACTTTCAATAGGAGTCTAGTTTTAGAATGTCCGGTTCCTTTTTTTTTTTTTTTTGATCAGATCAGATTCTGCAAATCCCTCTCTTTTTAATTGAATTTGATTTCCAGAGAATATTATACCCGTGCTGCATTTTCTCATGCAGTGGAGTTCAACCTACATGAATAAATTATGATGCCTGCCCGTGAGATAGGCTGGGAGGCACTGCATCTGTCTATGCACACAAATGGTCTCTGTGCAGCTCGGAGCGCACCGATTACCATTCCGTGCACAGCACCTCTGGTCAGAAATGGAGCCGGGTCGGTGGCTGACAGCAGTGCAGGGGCAGAAGGGGGGGCTGTATTGTGGCAGCAGCCTATCAGTCAATCTGGATTAACTCGCGCTGAGCCTCGCGTCGCCGACAAAAGCCCGTGAAAGCGACGCGAACATCTGGCCGGATTCAGCGCGTGCAGCCACCAGCCGCTCAGCGCGCCGTAGATATTAAAGCCGCCCGTCGCTACAAAGGCGTTTTCTCCTCTGGAGGTGCACGCGGGCGGATGCGCAGTAGCGGCGATCCCTCACAGCTGCAGCTCCCGAGCCACGCTGGGACCCTTCAGCCTGCGTTTTCCAGCCCGTTTTTTTTTCCGCTAAAGGAGACTTCCGTCGCTCGGATGCGAGCGGATCGCGGATGCGCCGTCCGTCGGTCCATCCGCCGGTTATGGGTTTCTTGAAGGACATCGCTGGCTTCGCAGGCCGTCACATGCTGTAGGAGCCAAGACGCGTGCTTCGGGACACCTGAATATTTCCAGGAGGCACCGTCGGTCCCATTTTATGAGAGCCACTCTCAGGATGCTCTCAGCCGTCCTCGGAGGAAATAAGCTCAAGCCCACACTCCTTTGACTTGACTTGATGTTTCATCTGCAAGGTAAATTTAATATTTCATAGGCAGAATTTTTAGCCCTAGAACTCTGGAAGGGGGGGGGGCTGCTTTTCAGGAGACGCAATATTGACTTGAAGTAGTTCTCTGAGGACACATCTGAAAGGGTTCAGATTTTCCCCACGGTGACAGGTCTCGTGGCTGAGACCCATCAGCCCTGAAACTGCACCGCAAGGTCAAAAAAAAATCCCATCTCTCGCTCAGGAACGCCACCAGATAGCGATTTTATTTTTAGTGTCCACTCGACTGCATTCTGTGATGTGTGTCTTTCTCCTACAGGTGAAGCTGAGCCTGCTGCCTAATGTGGCCCGTATTCAGTCCGCTCTCACGTATGTGCAGGATGTTATACAGTGGTTCTTATCAGCACAGCGAAGGGTTATCTGCTGCTCCGTGCTGCGATCACATCCAAATTAGCCTAATAACAAAACTGATAATAGGACAAGTGAGTGGGCAGGGGGACGTGTTGACTGATGGAGGCAGGTGAAAATGTGTCTTAATGTTGTTTTATAAAGGATTAGCCATAATGGTCCTGTGTTAGTTATCACATATCTTATTATTCATGAGTGCCTGAGGCTCCATTGTAACTGCTACACCAGTGCAACCAGGCCCACGCCTCATTTTGCTGCTTCTGTTTGCTCTTGCTGCTGTGTTTATGCGCCCAGCGATGGGGACTTACGGGCTGGTACGTTCCGCCGCCAGCCGCCAGCCGAGCGGCGATATGTGGCTCCTCGGCGCCGAGGTCGCGCCGCTCGCCAGCCGCACACTCGCTGACCCAATTTCCCTTTTATTCGCCGCGAAATAAGCTTTTGTTTTCGCTGAGGAAGTGCTTCCATTAGGACGTTAGACACTGAGGCGCGTTGACACGCGTGTGCACCTGGACCACATGTGTTGTGTGTGTGTGTGTGTGTGTGTGTGTGTGTGTGTGTGTGTGTGTGACTGCTCCTTTTTTGATTACACAACACAATAAGGAGAGATTATGTGTAATTTAGCCATTTTGTTGCCTTGTAAGGTGAAAATCTCATCCACCAGAGGGTCTTTGATTATGCAGGTAATGTTTCTTTCAACACATTTAGATATTAAGAAGAAGAAACCCTCCTGTAATAGAGAGCATACAGGCAGGGAGTTTGCTTTTTTGTACTTCCTGTGCACCTGAGATTCCACCTGGGAATCAACATATTTAAGGATGTACAGACCTGTGTGCCCCATGCTGTGGGAGGAGGCCATATTGATATTCAGGGATGGTGTTCTGCATCTCCTCCTTCCGGGAGAAAATCCCAGGTCATAAGCCTCTCACATCAGGGCACATCACAACAGCGTTGGAATAAAGATCCAAAGTCAGTGATCAGCATTTAAATTTCTGAGGCAGCAGCTTCTGTGGACTCTTCTATGTGTGTGTGTGTGTGTGTGTGTGTGTGTGTTCATTTGCTGAACCTGGTTCTGGGGTATCTTCCATATTAAGGTAGTCGGTAGTCCTTAAGTCCTTAGGTAAAGGAGTGTGAAGTTGTAAATGCTGATGAACAGCGCTTCTATTGATGCACTATACTTAGTATGCTATTCCCCTCTGGCTCGCATGTACGCGCTCACATTCGCACAAAGGCCTTTCTGGCCAAAGAAATATCACTCGGCTTTTATTAGATGGAAAACCGAATCCAATTCAGGAGAAGCTGATCACTCCAGTGTCGTAACCGCCGCGGTGGCTCGGCTCCGGCCTTCAACCGGCACCTCGGCTCTCAGCGGCCTGCGTTTCAGAGAGCACTCTGTTCTAAATATTAGGTGATCTGAAAACGAGCTGCTTGTTACATCTCGCCCAAATCTGACGTTTCCTGTGTTGCCATGGCATCGAGGCTGTCACCCGAGAGCTATCGCACTCTAACATTGGCAGACTGCACGCGCGGGGTGTCACAGCGCGTAGCCGCGTTCGCAAACACAGATGTGTCGGCGAAACGCTGCGCGGCCGCGCCGGCGTTTGGTCGGGACGTTCGGGCTCGGGCCGCGCGCCACAATTCCCACCGGCTCAGTCAAAATATGAGCCACTCCAGCAGCTCCGGCTGCGGCAGCTCCATTTGGTCCCATAAAGCGGAGCGGAGCCGAGGACCCATTTCGCCGTCTCGTCGATTGCATTTTACCGTCACGTTGCAGCATCAGTTCACCTCCTTGACGGAGCGGAGCTCGTTTCTGGCACTGGCATGCGTCCGGCCGCCTCCCAGGTGAGATGTGAGCCACGCCACGCACACTTTGGCTCATTGACCTCATCTCGTCCATTATACCCGAAGCAGGCGCGGACTGCGGAGGCTTCCTCGCACGGGCCGCAGCATAAGTTAGACCATCTGAAAACACATCCCCCATGACCTCACTGGCCGATTGGCATGCAGTGTGCTGCATAAGGCTTTTCTTGGCGAATGCTGCCCTGGGGACGCCACAGATATCCTCTGCTACAGTATACTGCTGCTGCTGCTGCTGCTGCTGCTGCTGCCGCACATGAACGTCTGTCTCAGTAGCTGGGGGTTGTTGTGTAGCGTGGTCCCTCTATTAGGCACAAATCCACCCACTGGTGCGCGTGCGTGGGCGTGCGCTGTCAGTCTGCTCCGCTCTCTGAGGGCAAAAAGACCTGCTCAGGGGCAGTAAATGAACGTTTGATTGACTAAGAAGAGGATTGTGGTTCATGCGTCGGTAGAAGCTGATTTCCTGTTTATTCGCGGCCCTCCCGAGTCACCTCGCCATAATGAACAGCCCGACCTGGAGGATAATGATTTTCTGGAGGTGTGACATTTAAAGATGAAGAGCGTGATTGATGAGCGCATTGATTGATTATCTACTTATTTGTTCGTGTACCTGATGAGTGCAACCTGTTATGCAAATCTCCGTGGAACACCCATAATTAAATGCAAATTAGGGAGACGGCGACAGATATTTCCTGCCCCCGTGTCGGCGGCGAGGGGCCGCGCTTTTGTCCTGGCAGAAGGAATTCTGTAGGGATTACCGTTGCGACCATTCTCTTCACGTTCGGCTGAGTTTTCAGCAATGGGGGACAAAAAAAAAAGCCCAATCTCCACAGAGTGAATCAATAACATGTCTTTAGTGCCATTGGAGTGTGGTGGGAGCAGGTCCTCTCCACATCGCTGCACATCCAGAAGCCGTCCGCTCAGACTGGGAACAGAAGGCGCATCTGCGTTTCGAGGCTTTCCTCACATGTGCACGCATGCAATGTAAATGTATAGGCAGCATTCGTCACAGTCACTTGGGAGCCACACACCGCTTCTAACCGCTGCTTGACATCATCTGCTATTCTGCAGCGGATCTCGACATCGTTACGCCGCAGACGACCGTACACAAATCGGCGGCTCTCGTGCTTTCCGCTCTTAAAGTGGGGCAATAGAGACGTTGATGCATAGCCGCTTGATCAGCAACATTTTTTTTTTTTTTTTTGAAAATGTCACACCCCGCGTGCTCCTTCCAATAATATCACCCGCTCCCCTCGCTCGCGCGCGTCACTTTCAGGCGACCCCCGCGTGACACGTTTCCACCCGGCTGTCAAAACGGAACCGGTGCCAGCCGGTCGCCACCCGCTCCCGGTCTCACGTGAACGCCGCGCACCCCCCCACGCGGCAGAGTCTCGTGTGACGTTCGCCTCGTACTCCAGCTGTCGGGGGTACTTAAAGGTTGGCCTTTGGAGTTCTACTGCAGCGGCGGGATTGGACCTCCTGTTCTCTGTGTTCGATTGGTTCGGTGCTCCTTTCTGTGTGCGGTAACGGGACACCCAGAAGAGAGAACGTCGCATGTTCCACCAGAATGAAACCAAGTTTGCCTTCTAAATATAATCTGAGCTAATGTCGCTCCTGCTGCGGAGCCGTGCGCCGGCACAACTGTGATTTGATCTCCCGCTTTCTTAGTTTTATGACATGCTATATCCCTGACAAGGTCTCAGGATTCATCAAATGGATCCTTCTTTATCCCCCCATCTCAGTTGTGTCATAAGTAAGAGTAGCAGCCGAGGGAGCGGAGAGAAAATCGATAACAAGGAATAGCACATCCTCACTGAGGCACTGCGCCCAATCATCCCTTCCTGTTGGCGGTGTGATCCTGGGAGATATCAGTCTAATTCTGATGAGGCCACGGACCGCCAGTCTAGACTTTCATCCTTCTGTACACAAACATAAAAGGAGCGGCATTATCATATCAGAAAAGATGGAGCCGGGGAGCAGGGGCTAAGACGGAGAGCTGTCACACAAATCACAGGATTATGGGAGTGTTTAACTCTCGAGTCTGCAGGTGACTAATTAGTTTCATGTCTAATTGCACAGCATTTACTGTTTGTTCAGGCATTTGCTCGTTGAGAGTTCGGACTCTTTGTAATTCTCAGCTGTGAGCTGCGAATGGGAGAGCTTTAACTTTTACAGAAAAGCGGAGCATCTGTGAGTTCATGTGTAAAAATTCAGGACGAAGATTAAATTATAAAAGCAGATCGTGCTTTGTGTTCTTTCATGGCGTCATGAATGGTCTTTCCCCCCCTTTGTGTTTTTCAGGGGTGTGGACCTGACGGAGATCCCCATGGAGTCGCTCCTGGTTTACCTGATGGTGCTCGGTGTGGCTGTGAAGGCCCACAAGGTCCAAATCTGCCCCAAACGCTGCGTCTGCCAGGTGCTCAACCCCAACCTGGCAACGCTGTGCGACAAGAAGGGGCTCCTGTTCGTGCCCCCCAACATCGACAGGCACACGGTGGAGATGCGCCTCGGGGACAACTTTGTGACTAGCATCAAACGGAAAGACTTTGCTAACATGACCAAGCTGGTGGACCTGACCCTTTCCAGGAACACCATCGGCGCCATCGCGCCCCACGCCTTTAAAGACCTGGAGAACCTCCGGGCGTTACACCTCGACAGCAACCGGCTGACCCACATCACCAACGACACCTTCAGCGGCATGTCCAAGCTGCACCACCTCATCCTCAACAACAACCAGCTCACGCACATCCAGATCGGCGCCTTCAACGACCTGACGGCCCTGGAGGAGCTGGACCTGTCCTATAACAACCTGGAAAGCGCCCCGTGGGTGGCCATCCAGAGGATGCCCAACCTCCACACCCTCAACCTGGACCACAACATGCTCAGCTACATTCCGGAGGGCACCTTTTCCGGACTGCAGAAGCTGAAGAGGCTGGACGTGACCTCCAACAAGCTGCAGAAGCTGCCGCCGGACCCTGTTTTCCAACGAGCGGGGGTCCTGGCCACCTCTGGGATAATGGGGCCCACGTCCTTCGCGCTGAGCTTCGGGGGGAACCCCCTGCGGTGCAACTGCGAGCTGCTGTGGCTGCGGCGGCTGCGCAGGGAGGACGACCTGGAGACCTGCGCCTCACCGCAGCACCTCTCCGGACGCTACTTCTGGACCGTTTCAGAGGAGGAGTTCCTGTGCGAGCCTCCTCTCATCACCAGGCACTCGCAGGTAGACGCTCCGCATCCCAGACTTGACGCTCTCTAGTGCTACACCGTCTGAGCCAGACATTGGATTCTGCCTCGGCTAATCCAAGGTGGCACTCCGCGCTCTCTTTGACTGTCACACCAAATATTAGCTTTGCAAGCCAGAGGAGTCTCGCCAGACTCACGGGGCTCATCTGGGCCACACGGCGAAGGGAAAATGGTGAAATATATGAGGCTTACTTAAAAAAAAGGCTAATCAAACTGTAGCCTGTGGAGAGTTTTTAGTGAAGTTCTTTAGCAGGGTTTCCTGTTATCATTTTAATAAAGCTATTTGCAGGTTTTGGATGGATCTCCGGTGAAGCTCTTATTACACAGCGAGGGCTTAGTGATTTAGCCCTTGATTCATGCATCAAAACAAAATTATCTGATCAAATCCTCACCAAATAACTACAGCTATATCATCTCATTCATATTCCGCACACCCCTTTTGCATAATTGCAGAGAAAATTATCTTTCACTTGGACTCCATCATGTACACGGCGTAGAGTGTCATATTGGTTCCGTTGCCTCCGTAACTGTGCTAATATAGAAATTTGACAGTGATCAATTGTGGATTATATTTACAAGGGATGAAGCCTGATAAAACAAATCATCAAGAAGGCTGTTGAGTACAATGTTTCCGTTATTCACACCGTCTTGTCTGATGGATGTATATCTTGGACCTGCGTTTCACAGATGTCCTCGTGCTGACTTTTTTTACCTCTTTCCGCCCCAGGAGCTCCGAGCGCTGGAGGGTCAGAGTGTGACGCTGCGCTGCAAAGCCAGGGGCGACCCCGAGCCCATTATCCACTGGATCGCCCCCGACGGACGCCTCATGTCCAACTCCTCCAGGGCGGCGGTCCACGCGGACGGCACGCTGGACATCCTCATCAGCACCGTCAAGGACTCGGGTCTGTTTACAGCCCCGGCGGCCGCGCTTTGTGCTGTTGACTGAACGAAATTAGCTGTTTGCTCGCGCGCGGGCAGAGGCCTGTAGGACTGAAGTATTTACCAGGACAAGGTGATAAAAGTTTAGAGCGGCGAGGAGTGCGGGCTTTCACGTCAGTAGAGGTCACAGAATGAAAAATGATTTTTCTTTCATTTGGATAGAGTCTTTGTCATATATATATATATATACATCCTTATGATCTGGTGATTAATATATCACACAGAGTACTTCCAATTAGACGGAGCCGTATGACATTCTTCCTAATGCAGCATCTCTAAAGTTCACACTGTTGATCTGGTTTGTTTAAAGTGTCCACTGTTCTCTTACTCTCTGTTTTAAGGGGAACTACATGAGACTCCGGCGTTTGTTTTTGTTGTTTTTGCTCTGTGCTGCTAAAACAAATGAGCTACAACATGTTAATTGCTGTGCTTTAGAGACGCTGTTGTGATACCTCCTTGGACACACCTAACTACTGTAGCTGAGCTAATTGGCTGCTTTCTCCATCTAAATACAGTGCTGAGCGTACAGACATGAGAGCGGTATCAATCTTCCCCTTTAAATGTTAGCACCAAAGCAGATACTTCTCTTGATGAGTGAATTTAATTACATGTTTGATTTACATTGTAACGCATTCCCTGTAGCGCGTAGCTGAAACTCCACCGAGGAAAATAATCCCATTGTCTTGTCTTCCAGGCTCCTTCACCTGTGTGGCCTCCAACCCGGCCGGCGAAGCCCAGCAGACGGTGGACCTGGTCATCGCGAAGCTCCCCCACATCACCAACGGCACCGTCACCGAGCAGGAGCCGGACCCCGGCTCGTCTGATATCGCCACGGTGACCAAGACGGGGGTGGAGCCGGGAGGGGTGCCCCTGGGGAACGCCAAGACGAGCCAGGAGAAGAAAGTGATCATCGCCGAGGCCACGTCCACGTCGGCTATGGTCAAGTTTAACTTCCAGAGGAGCATACCTGGAATACGCATGTTCCAGATCCAGTATAATGGGACCTATGACGACTCACTGGTGTACAGGTGAGTGTCTGAATACTTAAACCCCCTCAGATATTCAGTCAGGAAGAAGTGGACCTGCCCGTCCGCTCGATTATTCGTGGTGCCTTTTAATCCAATCAGGAAGACACGCTAATGCACTGCATCTGACTTCTCATTCTGCGACTCCTAATCCCCTCTTACCGGAGTGAATCGTTTACTATGTGCAAAACCTTGATAGTGCTTAATCAACAAAATCAAATGCAGAGTCGGTGTCAGCACCAAGCTGTGGACTGATGGGGAGATGAAAGCGCAGGCATCAGACGCAGCGCTCGTGCCCGTGCGAGGAAGCGGCGCACGCGGCCTCCTTTCATGTCCGCCTCCCCCTCGCGCCGCCTTCCGAGCCGAAGTCCACGGCGCACGCGGCGCAGGAGCCGCTTCACGCACCGACGTGGGGGAGTTGAGTCCGCGAAGCCTTTGAACGCCAGCATCCAGCCACCGAGAGCAACCTTTTATAAGTAATGACACCGGGGAGAATAAATCAAATGTCACCAAACATTATGCCCAGACAGATCTTAAATAGCCCCCTGAGAGATAAATGATTCTCATGTCATTTCATCTCCGCACAACAATACGTTGGATAATCTGATTTGCTCCAGTCTCCTCTGGTTTTAACCCTTTCTGGTCTGCGTCGCCGCTCGCACTCACGGAGCTCAACTTTTCCCCTTTTTATGTTTGGCAGAATGATCCCGCCGACCAGTAAGAGCATCCTGGTGAACAACCTGGCGGCCGGCACGCACTACGACCTGTGCGTGCTGGCCATCTACGACGACCAGGTGACGGCGCTGACCGCCACCCGGGTCATCGGCTGCGTCCACTTTACCACCGAGCCGCAGTACCTCCGGTGCCACTTCATGCAGTCCCAGTTTCTCGGCGGCACCATCGTGGTTATCATCGGGGGGATTATCGTGGCCTCCGTGCTCGCTTTTATCATCTTCCTCATTGTGCGGTACCGGGTGTGTAACCAGGGAGATGCAGATAAGGTCAGTTTGGCACGTCTTCCTCTGCTTTGTTCTTGTTCTGCTCCTTATCGTCGCTCGTATTCTTCCAGGAGCGTCTAATAGAATCAGTTTCCCCTCTTCTCTCTTTGTGTCGCGCTTGTCCGACGTCGTGTCAGGCCCTAGAGATGGGGGATATTCGCTCGCTGAGCAGCGATGGGCAGCTACAGGGCTGTGGGATTCCCAAGTCGCTTTCCAAGCAGGTCCTTCGCCCGGAGAAGAACGACAAGGAGTGTCTGAGAGTGGCCCTGCCGCCGCCGGAGCCGGCCAAGCATCGGGCCGCGGTCGTCGCGGCGACCACCAAGCCGTCCGTCCCCGACTGCACCGTCTCTACCTCTCCGGCCAGCCACAGCTGGCACCCGGCCTCCCCGGGCGCCCCGAGGCCCAAGCGCTCCGGCGCTCCACCAAAACCCGCCGAGGCGCCGCGAGCCGAGGCCCGGGCGGACGTGGAGCTGGAGAACATGAACAGGAATAACTCGTCGGAGGTGAAAATGGCCGCCGCCGTCGCCCCGGCTGTGCCCGGCCAGCCCGCCAAGTGGACTTCGGGCCCCCGGGGTCCGCGGCCTCACCAGGCCCCGCGGCATTACATGACTGTGCCTTCGGGGGCAACGAGGGTGAACCGCAGGCACTCCCTCAACGCGGACTCGTACCGCGAGCGCTGCTACGTGGCCTACCCCAAACCCGGGGCCAGCCTGCGCTCCAAGCGCAGCCTGTCCATGAGCGGGGAGCTGCCGCAGCTCGAGAGCACGACAAACATTCGCCGAGCCAGGGACAAGCTCTCCAGGTCTGAGTGGCTGCTGGAGAGCACTTTATGATTTGGAGTTTATGACCTGCGTTTCTTTGTTTTCTTGGATTGGATTTGTGGCCCAGTGTGGAGCCGACGGGGGTTTTATGCCTTGTTCTGGGCGTTTGCGCTCCCTGTCGAGGGACTCGTGAGCTGATCACATATATTTAGAAGCAAAGCAGGCGTACAGGGTTATGGAAAACAGCTCACCTTATATTTGGTTTCTACCTTATAACCTAGTCTTCTTTATAATGACATTCGACCAAACTTTGATAAAAGGCACAACAATGTATAAAACAACTTCCTGTACAAAACGTTGAGTTGTGAGATACTGTACATCTCAACACAACCATAAGTATTTACGGTACGAACGCAGTTACCTGGACTCACTGATGGCAGAAGGGGGCGTGGCTAACACACCTGTCTGTCAAAGGGATACAACATAAACTTCAAACATGGTTCCTCGCAGACAAGCGACTCGTCTTGATTGCCATGGCGACGGTTTGGAGCGTTTACGAATGTGCTTTACATCCCAGAGGCGTTGGAGGAGAATGTAGACAGACGGCCCTCCGTCTCCCCACCACTGACACTCCCAGCCCAGCACAATGCAGCATTTTTGTGGCACACGTCGACTCAGCCTAATACTGCCCTCCGGTTTGAATCGATACATTTTTATCACATAATTACATAAAGACTCCGCTCCGACAGGATTCCTGTCGCGGCTGATCCGAGCGACGATTGAACCGACACCCACAGCAGGACGGATTCAGTAACGTGATCGCACGTGCGGGTGAGAGCGCGAGGAGCGGTTCATTTGCGTATTTTTTACTTACCGACATTATCGTGTGGCGCCAATGACGACCATTGTAAATTAACTTGTCGATGTAACAGAAATGATAATCACAAGTGTGGGAGGACGTCAGCTCTTGATTTCGCTGTTGTTTCTGTTTGATGTTTACCAGTATAAATAAACCAGTGATAAAAGGGACGAACTCCCGTGTACCTTATTTTGAGCCTCGCCTGTGTAAAGCACGGGCGGAGGAAGCAGCGTCTCTGCTCTGACGTCCTTTTTCTTGCCTCCTGGACGTCTGCGGGCTCCGCTGGCCCCGCGTGTTAATGAATTTTAGCTGTCTCGCTACAACATAATCCTCGCCTCTCAGCGAGGGGTGGACCTCCGACGGATCCTGGCCCTGAGCCCTCGGTGTTTGCTCAAAGGGGGGGCGTGTGATGAAAGGAGGCCACGCCGGCCACCGGGGAGGCCTCCGCCTGCGCCTCCGCCTGCGCCTGCACCTGTGCCTCCGCCTGCGCCTGCGCCTCCGCCTGCGCCTGCGCTGCTCTGACGGCACAAACGCGCCGTAGGACCGGTTCAAGACGACCCCTGCACTGGGAACGCACGGACGGCTGCTTCTACGGTTACACAGAAGGCCTGACATGATATACATTACCTGCAGGAATAGGATCTCCTATTCATGGTGTATATTGGTGGCCCCATTGATTTTTGAACATGATATATCTATAAAGGATAGAGCACGACATTAGGAGGGAAAAGCTTTTAAGATCAGCTGCAAATTCTGAATAAGACTGACATTAATTGCTGTCACCCAAACAAGCTGGATTCCAGCGCTTTCATTTATTATGCCTTGCTCATTACGGGTGATTAAAATGCTGAGGAGCTTGGCTTGAACCTTGGTTTAGTATTTGGCGAGAGAGCCAGAGGTGTGTGTTAATAATAGATGCATTTCTGGGGAGAGAGAGAGAGAGAGACGTAGAAGGAGGGAGGGGGTGGAGGAGACGAGGCAGAGCGGGATAGTTGGAAGGTTTTGTGAAACAAATTCGTGGAGGCCGGGGCGAGGATGAAGGAGCGGGGGGCGAGAGGTGCGGCGAGGAAAGCGAGACAGCTCAGCGGCTGAGGAAGGGAGACGGGAGGAAGAGTGGAAAAACAATGTAGAGCGAGGCGGCGGAATGAGGAGAGCAGGGGGAGATGGGGAATAGAGCATCCTTTGTAAGCAAGCCATGCAGCCTCTGGCTCTTAGTATTCAGTGCACCTTCACAAGGGGTGGGGGGGTGGGGGGGGGGGGGGGGGGGGGGGGGGGGCTCGGCTGGAGGTCTGGCAACAAGCAGAGTGCAGTGAGTCCCGCGGCCGGATCAGAACCACGCGAGCCTGACCCACTTCCCAAACCCGCTAGCGCGTGGTTCCAGGCCCAGGTTTAGTTGCCACCATCTAAACACACACACACACACACACACACACACACACACACACACACACACACACACACGTCCTAGCATCTGACGCTGACTCACTCCACCGTGCTCCCCGGCCGCCCTCCAACTCCAGCACGTCCCACACATCCTTGACAACGGCACCCGTCTGACCCAAAGCTCCACAGACAGAACCGGGGCCGATTTGAAATGCTGATCAAACACCGCCGGAGCGAGGATGATTGTCAGAATCGTTCCGGCTGAACTCCCGCCCCTCGGTGTCAGCGTCGGTGTTTCACGGATCAATTTCATTTTCGGCCGTCGCTGCTAATGTGCTATTCATCTCTCCACGCGTTTAACTGGCTTTCAGCCGAAGTCCCTGCTCGTGCCTGTGCTTTAATGGCAGTCACAATGCAGCAAAATCACATTGGAGCATCGATGTATCCAATTTGTGGTCAATTATCTTATTAAAAGACCCCTCAGGGCCCATTTCAACTAACCAAGAGGCTGTTGGAACCACAGTTAGAGGACAGTAATAGGACGGCTTAATGAAAGAAGATCGAGGTCCTTCAACACGTGTTAGTACCTTTTGCTCTACGCACTGCAGCTCTGTGTTTCATGGTCTTCCCACACCATGGAGCCTTAGTCAGAGTCACACATGAGACAACGGCTCCCTGGCAAGCCTCGTCCCTGGCAGCAGAAGTGGAGGGAGCCAAGAGCCAGATAGCAAATGTGACCGCTGGTATCCATCTCGGGGGGAGCAAACAGAGGGGGAGGTGGCGCGGTGTAAAATATGCACAGGCAATTCCAAAGGGTATGCATTATTGAGAGGAGTAAATGGGTCCTGGATGAACATCATGGCTCATTAATAGTGAATGTGATCACTGTTTCTGGGAAAACATCAGTCTGGGCACGGGGGGAGATAATTGAAATGGTCAAATGTAAACTAAAGACCTCCGTGTTTACTCAGCACCAACTGTTACTGTCTAGTCAAACTCATGACTAAGGCCGATAACTAATGATGCCAAGGCTTCTGTCACAACCATAATTGCACACGCTGGAGGATAAAGGATTCCTCCTCTGACTTTGACAGTTCACGGGGTTCGCTGACGGGCCGCAGTCATTCATTTTTTATGATCTAAGCTCTTGAGTCAACTGCGCTGAGCGCGAATGAGCATTTTTGGGAATCCCATTAGGACGCGGGCGAGCCGGCCGACTGAAGGTCGCGCAGCGGGAGCCGCTTCCACTGTTTGACACGCAGACTCATTAGGTGACGCGGCGTCCTCCTGCAGCAGAGACACCGGATTCTGTCTGACGTGAGCCCAGATTACCGCGGCGCCCGCCCCCCCGGGGGGGTTCCCACGCTGAACGAGCAGATGCTCCTTCCTCCTCCTGCTGCCTCCTTGCTCTCGGTTACACATGCTCCGGGGTGATGGACGACAAAGAGGCTGGCTGCAGCTTCCACCAGACACACCAGGCACCATTAGGGACCATTTTCTGCCCATTTGCCTGATAGCTGCTATTGCTTATAGGAGTGATTTGCTCCCTGTCTGCACACTGAGCATCCCCAATGATGGGTCCGTGATTGATTCGCCAGTGTCGGAGATCAGTGAGGGAACAGCGCGGGAACCGGGCAGATGTGCCAGTCAGCTCTCAACTATCTATCAGCTGCTAGTAAAGGGGGGGCAGTTTAAGCCTCTTTAAGGATCCCATTCACAGAGACTTAATAAAAGTGCTTATGCTAATCTTGTTATCGCTTCGGGCTTCTGGTAATGGAGGGTAGGAAGCTGCTGGGAGGTCGTGGGCCATTATTTGGACAGACACTTCCCAAAGCGGCCAGTCCACGTCCCAAACTATTAAACGTTCCTGCACGTGCGCCAGCTTCTCGCTTGGCGAGCGTTTTCTCCCCACACTGCGTAGCTTCAGGGCTTCCATGGCCAGTTCACGCTAGGATTATGAACGGCCTGTGTTTCTGAGCGCTAATCTTATTTATGGCTCACAGCAATCTCATCTACTCGTGCTTGTTAGGTTGAGATATCCAGCCACGGTGTCATGTTTACCACAGGAATTTCATGCTAATTGAGCACTCTAAGCCTACATGCTAACACCCATGGATATGGGCAGACCATTAACAGTACAGTGGCCCTAAAGCTGCAGGGTTTGATCTGTCAGCCGCTGCAGCTGATACAAAAGCACTGCACATGAAAGTGAGTGTCATGTTGCTTACTCCTCTAACTGGCCAGTGACATGGGCCCTGGATCCCTATTAGAAATGTAGATATCAACTATAGTTATGGTATAAAATCCCACATTGAGGTCGATTCATGGTTGACATTTGGTCGATGGATGAGAGAATCCACGGGGGAAGAGAAATTAGTAAGATGAAAAACTTACTGTATGGACCAATCAAATAACAGCGAATGGGGAAAACAACAGAACATCAACGGTTTGGACGTCTGCCACAAAACGCTGAAGTGAACCCAGAGCTACCGTAAACACTGAACAGACAACAGACTAGAGCGGATTATCTGGGGACCGTAAGCGATCCAGAGTGAATGATCCCAACCTGGATACTAAGACTCTGGCAAAACCTGGCAACATAAAGCAAACAGACAAACAGTGTCTGTCTGCCAAAAACAAGATGCAGGGACAGAGCTTTGCAGTGACTGTAAAGATACGGGAGACCTGTGTTTCAAGATAACATCCAGCTACTAAGAATCATGACTGGCATTAAAATGTATCTGCATGTTAGGTATGAGTATTTGCATTGTGGTTCACTTATTAATAGTAAGTGATAGGATTGCAAGAGCTCCCATTGGGCACAGATCTCAGCAACCGGTCTCATGCAATTGCCTTTTTTCAGAATTTTTTATAACAATACGTGCATATTGTCTCTGTGACATAAATCGTGCAGATGTAATCTCTGACTTCCCTAATAATTATACCTGTGCGACAAACCTTCTACAGGCTGCTGTGACAAAAGCGGAGATAATTATGGCCTTCCTAATAAAACGGAATTAA